>NC_041382.1:20701427-20724689 GCF_002162155.2 Triticum dicoccoides
TGTTGTGATTTTAGTTCAAATAGTAATGCGCCAGTTAAGCACAAGTATACGTTAGCGCTCTGGTGAATAATTAAACAGGTGATTAACCTTGCGTTAAGGCTGCTAAAATGAGGTAATAATACTCACAGGTGATTTCTGATTAACCTTTGCGTTAAGGCTGCTAAAATGAGGTAATAATACTCACAGGACCTGCCAATTAAGCTGCATTTTTTTTATCCTAGCCAATTAATATAGATGGATATATTGGCCGATGAGTGCACGTTCAAACGCACAACGCCCTAGGCAGATATTTTTTTTTTGGCCGATAAAGCTGTCGATCTTGATCAGAGAGATGCTT
This sequence comes from Triticum dicoccoides, assembly GCF_002162155.2. NCBI lineage: Eukaryota > Viridiplantae > Streptophyta > Magnoliopsida > Poales > Poaceae > Triticum > Triticum dicoccoides. Next base: position 20,701,765 of record NC_041382.1, read on the forward strand.
TTGTTTATTTAATATCTAGTGGATGATTATTTTTCTCCCAGATCAGCACAACACCTACTACATCTGACAAAGAATGTTTTATAAGACATGCATGGCCGGTGGAATTGTCTAATACTGAGGCTAGCCATAGTGGGAGTAACTTAGGCTAGCCATAGTGGGAGTAATTTAGGTAGTAACTTAACACATCCCAAGACAATTTTGCTTATGTGGCAAGTATTTAATGAGGAAAGAGGTGCTTGTGGTAACATAATATGTTACTGTAACATAGCGCTTTCCGAGGCAAAATGAGTCTATGAGATAATAAATGAAGCAATCTATGATACTACTACTATGTTACTTTGCACTATGGAGGTAGTAACTTACACTAGTGTCATATGCATGACACTAGTCTAAGTTACTCCCCACTATGACCAGCCTTAGCAAGTAACATAGCATATTTCGAGAAAATTCTGCTTACGTGGCAAGTAATTAATGAAAGGTGGTAACATAATATGTTACTATAACATAGCGCTTTTCAAGACAAGATGAGTCTACGAGCTAATAAATGAAGCCATCTATGATACTACTATTATGTTACTTTGCATTATGAAGGTAGTAATTTAAACTAATGTCATATGCATGGCACTAGTCTAAGTTACTCCCCACTATGACCAGCCTGATAGTATGTCTAGTGCATGCATGATGCATGGCCCATGGTCCAGTTAAGAGACAACCGGCCGGATTTACAGGCGCTTAATTCGAGGGAGTAGTACAACATAGTTCCTTTACTTGCGATAGAAAATGAGGGGAAAGAAAGAAAGAAAAGAATCTAGTAATGTGGTAGTAGCCGACTTTTGCATCAGTGTCTTGAGACTCAAATAAGATTTGGTTTTCTGCATCGTCATGACTGGAGCAAAATGATCGCATGTATTCCTTCCGTTTTCACATATAAGTCTTTAGATTCCACTACGAACTATATACGGAGCAAAGTGAGTAAATCTATATTTTAAAATATGTGATTTATATTTGAAATCTCTAAAGAGATTTATATTCAGGAACGGAAGAAGTAGTAGCAAATTGTTGTCTGACAAAAAATATACTCCCTCCGTCTAGGTGAGTAAGTTATCTTAGGTTGTGCACCGTGACCAAGAAGGAGGAGAAAACGAGAGAACTTAATGTTCATTTGTTAATTAATAGCATTGCATGCAATGAACTAACCACTGCATGTCGTGTTTGGTAGTCTCAAGTCATTAAAAGCATGCACACCCCACATCTCTTATTGGTTGATATGTCAAGAAATAAGAAACGAGGTAAAATTTAGTGCACCGCGCCTAACTGTTTTGGGATTATTTGGTTTTCGTAAGATGACTTACAGAGGGAGTATAATTTCTTTCTGCCGGTACAGCTCCCGATCGACAGCTCCAGCTGGTTCATTCTTTCTCGGCAGGCTAAAGATACTGTATTTAAAGAATACGCTGACGTGCGCATCCTGTCTACCTCTCCATTTACTCATCCCACCCCATCTCACTCCAATCCCCATCCCATCTCTGAACACAAGCAAATAGAGCTCGTTGTAGAAGCAAAATAGCAGCCATGGCCCAAGCCATCTTGGAGAGGGCATGCCCGAAGCTCAGATCCGCTATAGGAGATGAAGCCGTGGCGCGTTTGAACTTCACCGGTGACCTGCGTGAGATGTTGGTGGCGCTGGAGGCCATCCAGCCGGTGCTGGACAAAGCCGAGATGCAGCCATTGAGTCGTCGATGGGTGTCGATATGTCTGCAGCATGCCTTGAGCATCGCCTACAAGACCATAGACATTGTCGACGAGCTGCAGGACGCGACAGCACAGGCTACTGCAACGGTATTGCACTGCAACTGGCCGTTTTTTTTTCCGTTTCTTATTCCATTGAAGCAAATACTATCCATTACTTACCGTGCTGTCTTCACCGACGTGACATTGGTTAGAGTATAATTCATGGATCAATGTTTTAGCTGTGTTGTTGTTAAAACTTCCAATATTTTTATTTCAAGACAGTTTAATGTTTTCTCCAAGCAAGATAATGGTCCATATTTGCAGATGACAAGGATGCTGCCCCGCCTTGCCATCATGAAGAATGCCACGGCCATCCAGGTGGACGAGGCAAAAAAACTAGTGATATGGGCAAAGGAGCAGTCTAGTAAGTTATCAGAATATATGTCAGAAAACAACATGTTCCACAAATATATTGAGGAACGAAAAACTGGGCCAGTTTTTGAGGAAGCAATGGCTGTGGGAAGAGGATCAGATAAAGAGAGGATAATAGCCGCCCTGCTATCTACCCAGCTCAACATCATGCAAGTGCACATCACCATTCTTCCCATCTTTGGGCTTGCATGCATCGGCAAGACAACCTTGGCACAAATGGTTTTTAACGATACCCACTCCCTTCAAGGCTTCGACTTCCGGGTATGGGTTCATGTGTCTCCCCAGTTCGACTTCCATACAATAGGCAACTCCATTATTTGTCAAGTGTCAGGAAGAGGACAAGAAGAGATCAACCATGCTTCTTCAGATGTGGAGGGGATGGAGAGTATAATGAAGTGCCTTCACGAGCTACTTGATGGTAAGAAGGTGCTCCTTGTGTTGGATGACCTGTGGGAGGAGGATTCCATTCAGTTACAGCTGTTGAAGTCCATGTTAACTTTCTTGGGAGACAAGATGGAGGTAATAGTAACCACATGCAACCAAGCCATCGCCAGAAAGATCTGTACAGTTGAGCCGTACAGGTTAAATCGGTTGAGTGATGACACGTGTTGGGAAATAATCAAGAAATTGATCCGATTCGAAGGAGGAGGAGAAGAGTTGGAGAAGATTGGACGGGAAATAGCAAGCAAGTGCTGTGGTGTACCATCAGCAGCTCGAGAATATGCAGGCAGGCTAGATTCTTCACGGGATGTATGGAGATGGAAAACAATCCGGTCTTATATTATGGCTTTTGAATCAGTTCCGCGGTTACCCCTTTCAAGTGTCGAGCTAAGCTACAGGAGTATGCCACCAGATTTGAGGCTATGCTTTGCTTATTGTTGTCAAATCTTCCCAACCAGCCACATCATAGTCAAAGATGACCTGGTTCATCACTGGATTGCTCTTCACCTCATTGAGCCATCTAAAATATTGTCTGCCACACAGATAGCTGAGGAGCATATTACCAGGCTTCAGGACATGTCATTCCTTCAAACTGCAGGGCTGGACCACGTGAGTAATTGTCTACTACTCTGTTGTACAAAATTTGTTGAATTTCGAGACACAAAACATAAATAAAATTTGAGCGAATTATATCATACTTGTTCCACTGGATGGATTACCATGTGGATTTTTTTTGGCGGGTATATTGTACTACTATGTGGATATGGTAGTATACTAGTATAGGTATGCACGAGCGACATGATAGTGAAACGAAAAAACTACATACATCTACCAGAGTAAGACATATATAGTCTTACTAATCTTGTATTAGGAAAGAGGATCCTAATCGGCTGTTCGATCACGCGCTAGAATCGGCCGTGTTGGTCGAGCCCCACACGCTCCCCAAGTCGCTGGCTCCCTTCGACATTATCCATTCGTGAGCCACCCGCTACACCAAGGGCCTCTTTGATCTAAAAAAATCTAAAATAATTTTGGAGAATCCTAATTCTTACTATTACAATTCATAGGAATTTTTCTTATGATTGATTTGTACTTTTCATAGGAAAATTTCCATCAATTACAACTTCATGTGAAGAATCCTACATTTTTCCTGGGCACAATCAAACGCTCGTACTACTGCTGCAGTATTGAAGATGACATGTCATTATGTTTTTCTTATTATAAGTTTTACACAACATGTGAGTCAAAGAGGCCCTCATCCACCTCTCTCTGTGAAGCCGTCGCCATCCGTTGCGTTCTCCTCCATTCACCCATCCCCTTACCGGCCACTGTTGCCAGAGACGAGCTCACACACAGATAATGTTGCTGCAAGAGAGAGGGACGCCCATGTGTATAGTAAAGTCGGGTCGCGGGTGTTGCAAGGACAGGGCACCCGGTCATGCGTGTTGAAGCCGGTCGAACGGTGGTGCGAGTGAGCCTCCGACGCACAAGGACATCAACGCGAAGGAGTGATGCTATGATTCGGCGGCGGCGATGCTACGCCATGGCGATGAAGAAGATGTGAGGCGACGACGACATGCGAGCAGCAACAACTGTGCTACGACGGGTGACCGGTAGAGTTGCAAGCAGCAATGGCTGGGCAGTGACCGTCGATGGATAGCGTTGCTGCAACCTGCAACTGTCTACCACAGAGCCGCAGTTAGCGACACTGTGATGCAAGTAACGACGGCCGAGCTGCAACCGTCGATGGGAATGTTGCAACTGCAAGTGGTGCGTCCAGGCTGTCGACGGCAATGCCGGTGGTGCTGCAAGCTGTCGTGGTGCTGCTACATGCGGGGGAGTGTGTTGCCGCAATGGGCGTCTTCATTGACGATGCCCATGGTGATCGCATATCATGCCGGAGCAATGTCAATGCCTAGATATTTGCACGAACTGCGGGTGCAGGAGTGTGCAGGGAAGATGGTGTAGTGTTGAGGAAGCAGGCTCAGAAGCTGATTTTTTGGGACACCTAGATCTGACAGCGATGTATGACCACATCTGACGGCTAGCAAGGTGATCGATCCGGGCTTTCAATCGGTCAACCGACGCCTAGCGTCCTCCTTTTTAGTTAATGTTAAAATATATCTAAGCTCCACATGTCTAAGTTGCACCATAGTAGTTACACTTTATCAAGATAAATATTTCACGATGCATCTTATAATTATCGTGTATATGCCTTCAATTTGTTGCAGGCCAGTGGAAAAGACGAAAAAGGTGCAATCTTGTTCACTATACATGATCTGGCGCATGGCTTCATGACATTGTTGCGAGAAACTTTAAGCTACCTTCTAGCCACCAATCCTCGTGGGAAACTTGATCAGGAGCATGATGACTATCTAAGGGCTCTGCGTTGTGTCCGTTGTACCAAAGTGCAGTTTAAAGATGAGTCATTTTCACGTAAGAAGTGCCTACGTGTCCTGGAACTAAAGGAGAGCTCTGTGCAGAAGCTACCGGACTCCATCTGTCAACTGAGGCACCTGGGGTATCTTAAGATATCAGAATTCACTGGGTTGGTTACTCTGCCAGAGTCATTTGGGCATCTGAAAAATCTGTTCCATATTGACTTATCAGGCTGCTCAAGGCTTGTAGCTCTTCCGGAATCATTTGGAGATCTCATAAACTTGACCCATGTCAAGCTATCACGATGCCATGGACTGGCAAAGTTTCCAGAACCACTCCAGAAACTCGGCAAACTGGTACACTTGGATTTATCGTTCTGGTCTTGTTTTGAAGCGATCGGGAAAGGCCTTGGTGGCCTCACCACTCTAGAACATTTGAACTTGTCAAACCCTTGCTGTCATCTTGCTCGGCACCGGTCTCATCTCAAAGGTCTAAAAGATGGTTTGTGCAAGCTCACAAAACTCCGGTATCTGAACCTGTCAATGTGTCTGAATCCTATGTTTTACCACTACCAGTCACAAGAGGACAGTCCCCAATACATTGGAGAGTGTGTCAGCGGTCTTTCCAGCCTAGAGCATCTGGACCTGTCTCATAACACATTTCTTTTTGATCTGCCTGCGAGTCTAGGTGAGCTCAACAAGCTAAAAACACTGAATCTCTCAGGCTGCATCAGACTCAAGATGGTTGGTGAAATGAAGTCTCTCACATTTACAAATCTGAGGATGTGCCGTGGCCTAGAGAGTTGCCAGTTTGTGGTTCGCATCATCGATGATGATGATGTGTATAGCAGCAGCAACATTGTTCAGCTGGAGGTGGTAAATTGCCAAGAGCTCCAGATAAGCTGCCTAGAAAAGGTCAAGTCTAAAGAGGAAGCAAATGGAATCAAATTGGTGGAGAAACAGAAGCTTCAAAAGTTAAAGCTTTCTTGGACTTTGGACAATGTCGGGCGAGTGAAGGACAGTGCTTTGTTGGGGGAATTAGTGCCACCACCTAATCTGCAGTGCCTTGAGGTTAATGGTTACACCGGAACATGCCTCTCGGAGTACTTGGGTGAGCTCACCTCTCTCCGGGAGCTGAAGATCGTCCGCTGCAAGCACCTCAACTCGTTGCCGGATACAATGCAGAAACTCACCAGCCTCAAGGATCTGTGTATTTTTGACTGTCCGGAATTGGAGAAGTGGTGTCAGGTTGAGGAGAACAAGAAAGTGCTGGCCCACATCCCCAACAAAAATTATGAGTATGTACCATCATATTGCTCGTTGGTTTACTGTTATTTTACATTTCTTTTATTATGTTGGTTCGCGTATCCGGTATCCCTGCTCAAAGTAGTATATGTACAAAAATGAAGTACCCATTGCTGTTCTGAACTCGATTTGATTGTGCGAGTTGCTGACATCGTACATTTTGCAGGGAACCTGCTAGCACTAGCAGGCAGGAGATTGAGGAGGATGATAAATCAGGTGAAGAGGTGGAGGCGGCGTAGGAATACGCGAAAGCGAGGAATTGTGTTTGGATGAGGAAATTTAGTTACAAAATGGAATGCCATTTTATTACCAACTATTCTTGCAACATATGTTGGCCTGCAGACTCTTTCAGGCAGCAAAACATGATGATTTGATTTCAGACAACTTACTTTTCGCAATCCTGTACAATTTGATCTTTTAATCCGAGCTCTTGAGATTACATTATATGCTGTGTAATACTCCGACGAATCCTTAAAAATTGCCACGTCTTTTGCCCAGTGTAAGTTTTTTTTCTTTTGCCCAGTGTAAGTTCATACTACTAGGCATGTGCTGTCGAATTCGGTTTTGTAATAATATTTCAGTTCAGAACACACTGGTTCAGGCAGCAATGTTTCTTTCCATGGCCGATCTAGAAGCTGGTTGGCCATGTAGGGATGTACCTACGTACTCGTGTTGTTGTCATGAGAAGTTGCGCTTTCGCAGAATGAAACCTGATAGGAGTTTCGGCGCGTCACGACTTTGTATAAGCCAACAGCATTTTACTGGTTCAGCTACTCTTGTCTTTCCAAGACCTGGGCGTTCGCACATTGTACATACTACTCTCTCACTGCCAACCACCCATCAACGATCACTCGGGTTGGAATTCTGCTTCATTTCTTCAGATTAATTTTGCAAGGGTTAATTTGTTTCACAGCGTCAAGTGTCTGGTAATCAAGAATCTAAGGAATGTTTTATATTGCTGATGTCTTTTCTCCTTTTCCCTTCGGACGTTTTTGGAGGAGGAGCTGCTTACTCTACAAGTGCGCAGAATGGACAAGAAATATAAATATTTTAGATAAACAAATGATTTTTTTATAAAACTGCATAACGTATTTTTGGTAAATACACGAACACATTTTTGAACGTGTGAATACTCTCTTTAAACATGTAAGCATTTTTAAATGCGAAAAAAAAATTCAAGGCCTGAACACTTTTAAAAATTCCATGATTTTTAATTTATGAAACTAAATTATAAATTATGAGATTTTTTCAAATGCACGACTTTTTTTTAATGTGTAAACATCTTTTTAACTATGTGAACATAATTTTAAGTGTCAAGAATATTTTTCTAAAATACTCAAGAACATTTTGAAACATGCAAAAATTTCAGTAAATATGTGTGAACACATAATTTGCACGGACACTTTTTCAAAATCACATTAAAAAAATTCGGTTACATGAAAATATATAAAAATACAATAATACTTATACTAGTAAATACATATACCCTTTTAAAAATAATATGAACACCTCTTTAAATATGCGAACACTTGTAAAATGACAGACACATTTTTTTAAATTTCATGAACTTATTTTAGAAGTACAAAGATTCTTTTATATATGAGTCAACATGTTTTAGTTGACGCACATTTCTACTTAAATTTTAATTAATTTTTTTATTTTTATTATCAAAATTCTGACAAATGGAAAACAAAACTATGCCGATATTGCTAAGGGGGCAGCACCAATTATAACCCTTTAGCTATTACTAAAGGCCGCTGACTGTTATTGCACACATAAAGCATGACGACTTCTCGATTGTCTACTACAACAAGTTTTGCCCGGCTCCGTCGAGGAAGATGCGATGACAGCGATGCACCTTCGGCTTGCTTCAGTGCTTGTACTCATCGCTAAGTGGTCTACGGATATTGATGTATTTTTTATTATTTCGGATGTTCGTTGTACTGCCATGATTGAAGTTGAATAGATTGAAAGTTTTCTTGCAAAAAAAAAGAAACAGTGCATACCCCTAGAAAAGAAAACTTAAAGCAGTGCATAGCAATCCCGTTACCCTTCCCAAATGTTATGTATCACTCCTTGTGAGCGATATGAAGCCGTTGCCTACACGGGTTCTGAGCGGGCCGGCCTAGCGAGCGCGCAGGTCAATGATTCGTTTTCCTCCGTTTTTTAATTTGTAATAGTTGTGGGTGCCCTTCACCCGCTCTAAAAATACAAAACATGTTTTTTATCTAGGACTAGTTAGTCTAATCCTCTGTGTATTGTAGAGTAAAAATGGCACACTGACAATTTTTTCTATGGTTATACATTTCATTTTTATTGTGAGTGATAAGGTTGGCACCCTTTTGGTCAAACTCTAGGCCCGCCACTGCCGGTGGACAGTAGTTCAGTCGAGTTTTCTTCTTGGTCTTTATTATCTTCCCTATTTTTCCTGATTTTGTGTTTTCTATTCATTTTTCATTCTTATTTTCCATATATTTCCTTCCTTTCTAGTTGCTTTTCTTTGTCTAAATACATGAGCAACATTTTCAATAAGTGATGACGGCAAATATATATTTAAATTTATGGTAAATATTAATGATTAATTTTTTTTTGGTGGATGATGAACAACATCTAGATAAACAAAGACTACTTTTCTAAATACACGACATTTTTTAGTATGCGGTAAAAATATTCAAATACATGATGGATACATTTTAGAAACATTGTCAATATATTTTCAAATACATGACGAACATTAAAAACAATTCTGAATTTTTTTAATGCACCTAAATATTTATGTAAACATATCGGACATTTTCTAAATATAAGATGAATATCTGTTCAAAATAACACATAATATTTTTTAAAACACAAGATTACATTCAGTTATATGAATTAATTTTATAACTCAAAATATTTTTAAAATATGTCATTTTTAGAATACCTTGGAATATATAGCGGGCGGAAAACAAGAAAGTGAACTGATAAACAAAAAATAACTAATATAGTAAAGCGACAAAAAATGTTGAAAAATCAGAAGAAGAAGAAAAAGGCGGACAACCCAGACATGGGGTCAGTGATGGATCGGCTGGGGTTAGTGGTGGGCCGGGCTGACGTGACAAACGCGCCTGGGCGTGCCCGAGCCGCCTCATATTCGCCCTACATTTGAACTGGATATGAGGGGTGCCTGACAACCCGAATGTTTGAGGCCGGTTTGAGGCGCCCGGGTGGGTCGGGTAATTTTATCTGTTTGTAATCAATTCATTCGCCTGTACGTTTGTGATCCATTTGAGGCGCCCAGCTGTAGATGCTCTCACCGAACCACAGCCAGACATCGATCCCAATGGATTCCAATTTGAACTATCTCATCCCATACTGAGCGAAAAATCCCATGCAAGGGGACGAAGCCTATTACCGAGGGAACCCATGGCCACCCGAGTAACCAAGATTGTAATGATGATTTCTTTAGGTGGCCACCCGAGTCACCAAGATTGTAATGGTGATTTCTTTAGGTGCAAGATTGAGGGATACGCCTAATCATCAGGATTGGATATACACTTATGAGACACATTAATTGCACAGAGAAGGTTCATTAGGCTGGCCATAGTGGGGAGTATCATATATTAGTATCATGCATATGATACTAGTGTATAATACTACATCCATGATGCATAGTATCATAAATTAGTATCATAGATGGTCTCATTTATTATCATGCATGAGACATAGTAACATTATATTTATTTATGATACAGTATCTACCTATGTTATTATAACCTCCTCTCTTTTATTTAATTATCTGCCACATAAGCATGTTTACGAGTCCCAAGTGCATGATACCGGTTATGCTACCCCACTATGGCCAGCCTTATACCAGTACATGGAGCTGTCACTTTTCATACAAGTATTTTACAAATGGATTTCATATAAACTGAACACGCACATTAATTTCAGCACATTTTTACTTTATTATTTGTTTAGGAGGGTAGCCTTATTCTGTAAACATGAAATTTCATTCTCAAAACAGGCTATCGCCCCGCTTTATTATAGATAAAACACCAATCAGGCTCCACATATAATGCAAACATAAGTTTGAACAGGAAGTTGAACAAAGCAAATAGTGTGCTAGGACAACAACATAAGCACGAAAAGCAAAGTAGAACAAAGATACAGGACGCCACCTGCGCGCCCCCGGCCGTCCACAAACAAAATTTGTTTCTGAGAGCCAAGGATAGAGAATCTGGTCATATATTAGTATGGAAGGATTCCCAAATCCTTGCCGTACTTGATGATGTCGTCGTATATCTCATCCAGGTTCTTGAACTTGTACTCGAACCCTTCCCCGAGGAGCTTCGCCGAAGAAATGCAGACCCTCGGCTTCTCTAGAAGACTGCAGAACCTGAAAAACGAACACTTCCTTAGATACACATCGTCACTGCGCACGGTTGAGAACCGAACAGAAGGCGCCATGACCAAGAGTCTGAGTATGTACCGGTCGGTGTTGACGTTGTACTGCGGGTACTTGGCCGCCAAGAAGCGGGCTAGCTCCACTACGGTGGTGTTGAGGCTGCAGCAGATGTACCGCCCCGACGCCGCCTCCTCCTCGGCCACGAATATCTCAGCGCGGCAGATGTCGTCGACATGGACCAACGGAATGGAGCCAGACATCCTCACGATGAATTTAAGGGTGCGGACCCTCGCTTCATCGCCTAACAATAATTACAAACTGATTTATTTATTTATTCATTCGTGAATATGCAAAGTTTGCGTATTAGAAGAAGATAATGTAACGAACACAACACTCATTCAGAATGGACGTTTGTTTGCTGAATCTTTCTTTGCTAGTTCCAGTTGAGAGCTCACCCGAGAGCAGCGAGAGGACGTCAAGGACGCTGGGATGGACCTTGGCCGCCGGCGCCGCGCCCACCATGAGGCCCGGGCACACAGTGACGAGGCTGATGCCGTTCTCCAGCGCGAACGCGCTCGCCGCCTTCTCCAGTCGCACCTTCGAGACAGGGAACCCCTACACAACGGTAGGCCAGCGTCATCATCGTTTCGAATGACTCAACGAACTGAAAATCAAAATACTCAAGTGTGTGTACCCAAGCATGGCTCTTTCCCGACGTGAGGAACTCGACGTCGGCCCAGGATTCCTCGTCCAGGACATGACCGTCGCCTTCCTGCGGCAAGGTGGAGACCGCGGCCGCCGACGATGTCAGCACCACGTGCTTCACTGTTCCCGCTCGTACGCACGACCTCATCACGTTCAGGAGTCCGTGGACGGCCGGCTCGATCACGTCTTTCTGTCATCACCATACATTACATCAATTTTTTTCATTCAGAATGCGTGCCCTCCCGTCAGACATTGCGTTTGGTGCTTTTTGCGCGTCGTTTACCTCAGGGTTCTCTGCGTGGAGGTTCACTGGAGGGGCGTCGAAGAAGACATAGTCGCAGCCGGCGACGGCATCGTCGAAGCTGCCCTCTTCGTCGAGGTCTGCACGGAAGACCTCCAAGGGGCCGAGCGCCTCCAAATCCTTGAGGTGCTTGTTTTTCACCACGTCATCTGGAATCAAACAAATCTGTCGTTTAGATTCTTGGCATAAATACACAAAACTTAGGGGAATAATTAGTGAGTTAATCTTACCGGGGTTTCTGAGGGTGGTCTTCACGGCGTATCCCTTCTCCAGGAGCAGCTTGACTAGCGCCGACGCGACGTAGCCGTACCCACAGGGGACACACGCCGTCTTCCTCGTCCCATCTCCTGCCGCTGGCCCCATATCGTTTGCCGCCCACTACAACTTCTACCGGCAACTCAAGTCCGGACGGCCTAAGTTCTGTCCCTCACTTGCTCTGGTGGAGTGGTGGTGCTTGTGTGCATTTTTGCAGACTAACTCATGGACCTACATAAATAAGGAAGCACTTTGTACTAGCTCGTGGTCTATCTTCCATTATATTCCACAAATGCCAACCAGGGAATATAATGGCAAAAGATATATTCCACAAATGCCAACCGGGGAATATAAGGGCAAAAGATATATTCCACAAATGCCAACCGGAGAATATATTATTCCATAAATAATATGTTGAACTGAATGAATATAACAATCAAAGCGTCATTATGGTCCACACTCTCGCAACCATGGAGGCCCTCTTGCATGTTCGAAAATAGATAGAACGAAATTGGGGGTAAACCCTCATCGGGAAAGAAAACCAAAATGGCTATGGATAAAACCATCAATGGCCCCCATGTGCAATAATAGAGGTTTTTTCCTAAAACATTTTTTTATTTTACAAAGTCTCAAAACTAGTATATCCCAGTTTAAATCTTTCTCAGTTCTATGACCCGGTTGTTCTTGTAGAGATAAGTTGGCTGAATTTCAGTCATTTTTCGCAAACAACCAGCTAGCTAACAGCTGAGCTACCCGAGGGCAAAAGCAGCCCGCCGCCCGGCCCATGGAGAAAAGGGGCAGTCCGACACTGCATGCATGCAGCAGTGGGTGGCTGTGTCGCTCGTGTCGTCGCATGCAGCACCGTACAAACTACTCCCTCCGTTTCTAAATAATTGTCTTTCTAGAGATTTCAACAAGTGACTATATACGGAGCAAAATGAGTGAATCTACAGTCTAAAACATGTCTACATACATTCGTATGTTGTAGTCCATTTGAGATGGCTAGAAAGACAATTATTTGGGAACGGAGGGAGTACAACAGAACATACTCTATAGATACATGAATGCATCAGTATCTGGTCAACAGCATGGATCAGTAGCATGAACAAAGCACAACCTACTCTATAGATACACGAATGTGCTAAAAATCATATCTGCAATAGTATATTTTTAAGCTAAAATACTGTAATACGACAAAAGTCAAGTAAGTATCAATGAATAAAGACATACACCCGGCAAAAAGAAATGGACACATACTAAAAAAATGAAGTACTTTGCTAAGGAAGAAGGAAGCCCGTTCAAAAGAAAGAAAATAGAACAAACAAAAACAAAAACACAATATTGAAGTTTCCTAAGGAAGAATGAGGCCCTTTAAGAAGAAAGAAAACTAAAAAACTTGAAAACTTGCACACAACTTTGAACTCAAATTGCACTTTTTGGAATATTCAAAGAATGAGCATATAATAGTGTTTTTTTTTTCATTCTACTACACACATATAGTTCAGTACTATTGTGTATACTTACACATAGAAAAAAAAACATTTTTCAAGAAAGAATGAATTAGTGGCATTGGAAGTACCCTTCAGACAAAAAGAAAAATGAAAAAAAATTGCACATAGTTTAAACAGAAAATTGCGCATTTATATAATATGCAAGAAGAACATAGAATAGTGGAATTTTCAAAAAAAAATGTCCTCAAAAGGAATGAATTAGTGGCATTGGTAATTCAACTAAAGAAGAAATAAATAAATAAAATAACAACTTTTTAAAAAGAAACAGTGAATTAGTGGCTTTGGTATTATCCGTTAAGAAGAAAGAAAATGATTTTTTATAAGAAAGAATTAGTGGCTTTGGTATTATCCTTTAAGAAGAAAGAAAATGATTTTCTTTGAAAAAATTTAATGAAAGTAATGATGTTTTATAAGAAAGAATTTTATGATAAAACAAATAGTGATAAAAATGTGCACATAGTTTACAGAGAAATTACTCTTTTAATAATATGCAAGAAAAAGCGATATCACAATTTCGCAAGAAAAACTTTCCTAAAAACGAATGAATTAGTGGCATTGATATTTCCCATACAAATAAATATAAACTCAAACTGAAACAAATCAGAGTAATGAATTTTGTAAGGAAGAATGAATTAGTGGCATTGGTGTTACCCTTCCAGAAGAAACACACTGAAAAAATGACAAAAATTGCACACAATTTACACAGAAATTGCACTTTTTTACAATATGCAAGAATAATCATATAATAGTGGATTTTTTTAAAAAAGGGATGAATTTGTGGCATTGGTGTTCCCATTGAAGAAGAAAGAAAATAAAATAAACTAAAACGAAATCGAAATAATGAGGTTTTCTACGAAGAATGAATTAGTGGCTTTTGGTATTACCCTTTAAGAAAAAAATAAAATGAAATAAAAAACTAAAACATAATCAAATTGACGATTGTTTAGAAGAAAGAATTAATTAGTGACACTGGTATTACCCTTTAAGAAGAAGTAAACTGAAAAATAATGAAGCAGATAATGAAAAAAATTGCACACAATTCATATTGAAATTGCGCTTTTTAATAATATGCAAGAATAATTATATAATATTGAAATTTTCATAAAAACGAAGTTTCCTAAGAAGGAGTGACTTTTTTTTTAGATTTAAGAAGGAATGACTTAGTTGCATTGGTATTACCAAATGAAATAAAAACTAAAACAAAATCAAAATAATGAAATTCCATAAGAAAGAATGAATTAGTGGCTTTGGTATTGCCCTTTTAGAAGAAAGAAAATGAAATAAAAACTAAAGCATAATCAAAACAATGAGATTTTCTAAGGAAGAATGAATTAGTGGCATTGCTGTTACCCTTTATTTAAGATAAATAGATAAAACGGAACAAAATTTAAAACAAACAATGACAAAATTTGCGTCTCGGAGCAGCAATCAACAAACAAAAAAAGCTCAGCCCAATACTGGACAGCACACATAATAGAAAAAACAATCAGTACGCACACATAATAGAAAAAACAATCAATATGCATCTTGGAGCAGCAATCAACAGTCAAAGAAATTGACTGACCCAAATTGAAAAATCAGGCAACTTAGATATAGCTAAAGTGCTGACGAAGAGTCACTTTTCGTCCCCCTGAAGAACGAAGAGACGACTTTCTTTTGTGGTAGACAAAAAGCAACTCTTCGTTCCCTAGGAGAATGAAAAGACGTTTAGCAGTACAAAGTGCACAGGCAACCTCACAATGACCATCCCGGCTGCATTGTAGCTTCCCTGGCCGAACCCTCCCGACAACAGGACCACATCGAGGTGAAAATCTGTTGAATATGTTGTGTACGTGTATATTGTGTCTTGGGCCTACCTATTAGTTCCTCTGCATAAAGGGTTGTGGCTCTTTCTATACTTATATATACGTGTCGGGTGCACCGATCAATGCATTGTGTTGCACAGCTTATTTTTTTCCTTCTACATGGTATCAGTTTTTTAGATTTCTTTCTCGCTTCCGCCACCGCTGCCGCCGCCGCGCGTCTCCTCCGCGCCGCCGTTCGCGCGCCCTCCGCGCCGGCCGTCGCTCCCACATCTCCCTCACGCGCGTAGCCGCCAGCTGCCGCAAGCCCCGATCGATCCTGCCTCGCGCGAGTAGCCGCCGGCTGCCGCAAGCCCCGATCGATCGTGTTGCATGCACGCTGCTTGATCGATCCCGCTAGCCAATTGCTTGATCGATCCCGCTAGCCTGCCTAGTGCGTACGCCTGCCTAGCTTAATCTTTTCATCTATTCTACTACTACTACACCACGGTGCTACTTCTTTCCCTACACATTTACAAACATAGTCTATCATCTACTGGAGTTCTTGCTGGCACGCCACTCGCTCGTTGGACCGCTTCGCTCTTCAGCCAGCATCGTCCGCGCCCACTCGCCAGATCGTTCGAGCCGCCTCTAGCCGCCGTCGCTGCTGGTCCGTGCCGCCGCCGCCGCCGCCGCGATGTCTTCTGCCACGTCGTCTCTCTTCAGTTACATGTACGTGGACGCGCCGGATCCCTTCACCATGCCGCAGATTTTTCCGGCGGGCCATCCGTCCTACTTCACCGTGCCGCAGCAGCCGGCCAGTGCCGGCTCCGCGGCTCTGCTCGCCACGCCGATGGTCAGCGGCCATACTCCACCCGCCCCTGTTCAGCCCTACGGTGGCTTCGCCTCACTGCCGGTCTCACCGCCATGGGACACCATTTTCTTGGCCGCCCTGCACTCGGCCCCATCACCGGCGGCGCTTGGTACATGGACTCGGGCGTCACCGCGCACATGACATCTCATCCCGGTACTCTAACCTCCTCCACTCCGGTT
Organism: Triticum dicoccoides; assembly: GCF_002162155.2. NCBI lineage: Eukaryota > Viridiplantae > Streptophyta > Magnoliopsida > Poales > Poaceae > Triticum > Triticum dicoccoides. Next base: position 20,718,045 of record NC_041382.1, read on the forward strand.
CATACTCCTACTTGCATCACCGTTGGCAACGGTCCCTCTTTACCTATCACACATGTTGGTCGTGCTTCGTTTCCTTCCACGTCTGCACCTATCACTATGTCTGATGTTCTTATGTCTCCTGATTTAGTTACGAACCTTGTATCTGTTCGTCGTCTTGCTTGTGAGAATCCCATTACCGTTGAATTTGATGATGTCGGCTTTTCTGTGAAGGATGTCTGTACTCGGATGGTCCTTCACCGTTGCGATAGTCCTGACAAGCTCTATCCGGTGCAATCCTCCACCACCGCCTCCACCACCCCAGTCGCCCTCGCCGCGGGTGTCGACCTTTGGCATGCTCGTTTGGGGCACCCGAACTCCACCACTTTGCGTCAAATACTTAAGAGTTTTTCATTCTCATGCAATAAGATCGACGACCATACTTGTGAGGCTTGTCGTCTTGGCAAGCACGTTCGTCTTCCATTTAGCGCATCTACCACTATTTCCACTTTTCCGTTTCAGTTATTGCATAGTGATGTTTGGACATCCCCGGTTGCAAGCAACACGGGTTACCTATACTATTTGGTGATCTTAGATGATTTCTCTCATTATGTGTGGACATTTCCTCTTCGTCGCAAGTCCGACGCCCTTGCCACACTCACCGCCTTTTATTCCTTCGTCACCACACAGTTCGGTCATCCTATCCTTGCTTTACAAACTGACAATGAAAAAGAGTTTGACAGCGCCGTTGTTCGTAACCTTCTAGCCTCCCACGACACTATCTTCCACCTCACTTGCCCCTACACGTCCCAACAAAATGGTCGTGCCGAGCGTATGCTTCGCACTCTTAATGACTGCGTCCACACGTTACTCTTTCACTCTAACGTGCCTCCCCGGTTTTGGCCGGACGCTCTTGCCACTGCCACCCTCCTCATTAACATCCGCCCATGCCGCCCACGCTGGAACTATGCCCCTCACTAGTGCAGAACCGGCCTTTAGTGCCAGTTCGTAACGGCCTTTAGTGCCGGTTCTACAACCGGCACTAAAGATTGGGGACTAAAGGTCCCCCCCCTTAGTACCGGTTCGTCACGAACCGGCGCTAAAGTGCGAACACGTGGCACGAGCTAGGCCCGGGTGCGCGTAGGGCTTTAGTACCGGTTGGTAACACCAACCGGTACTAAATGTTTGGGTGTTTTTTTTATTTTCCGTTACATTTTTTTTCCATTACTAAATGCTGGTATTTCACGATACTACAAATTGTACACGTTATGCATATATATAAATAGATTTTCTCGTACGTATAGAACCGCATATATATATATATATATATATATATATATATATATATATATATATATATTATCGAATGTCTCACAACCAACACCATTATTCACACATACACATGTATATACATATACAATTTCTCCTACATATATGTTGCCTTGGTGCCTCCGGAGCACGATGACAAGTGGTTCATGGGGGCGGTAGCGGGTAATAGTATTCTCCTTTGGGGTTTATGACCTGGTCGAGCAAAAATCCGGCTATTTTCTCTTGAAGTGCTTGTATGCGCTCCTGGGGTAGGAGCTTATCCCGCACCTCTCTGAACTGTTAAGAAGGAGATCAATAATATGCATGTGTGTTAGTTGTGTGACTAGATATCGATAATGGTGTGAATAGTGTTCTGACAAACGTACTCAGTCCTGTCTATCAGATCTGCTCCTTTCGCACGTCATCATGTGAATGTTCTCGCAAACGTAGAATGCACATAGATTATTCCCCGGCGCCTGCTTCAGGGCCTTTACGAGAATGGAATTGAATCAGATAATGATTAATCAAGCATGATAATTAATTAATGATATTGAAACAAGAATTAAAGAGATGGTAGCTAGCTAGTACTTCTTAATCACTTACCTTTGGTCGATGCCAAAACAACTTTTGTTTCCATTCGCCTGGAGTCACCTTGATGAACTTTGCCCATGCCCTGCCCGCCGGCAAAGAAAATTAATAAAGGGGTTATTAAATAGTTCATATCAGGAAATGACGAACTAATAATAGGCCGAGATATATATAGTTAATAATGATTGAAATTACTTGTTGACTATCCCCTTCACGACGGTGAAGTCACTTTCTTCTTTAGTTAGTGAGTCCAGTAATTCAACTTTTCCTTCCTCAACATTAATGTCTATCAAGACCCAGTGCCAACTGCATGCGCACACGTTTGCATGTCTTAAATAAGTGGGCATGTTCTTAAAATTAATCAACTACTGTAAACCGTATACACTTAATTATTAACATCTACCTAGCTAGTAAGCAAAAACAGAATTTGTAGTACAAGACAATGTGACTCACGGGAAGTTGTAAGGAAGTAGTATATCTTCATTGCTATTGAGGCGCTTCAAGAACTTTACCATGCTTTCCTCTACACCTGCTTGATAAAATGGAAACTTCCATATGTCCTCATTAATGGTATTTGGGTCAATAAACCCAACGCCATAGCGTCCAGATTTTTTCATTTCATACATCTTCATCCTGCATATAATACCATAGAAAAGAATATAGTGAGGATAATTACATGTAATGATTGATCAAAATTATCACTACATAATTAGCTTGAGACTTAAATTACAGAAAGAAATCACTTACAGACAATAGCAACTGACGATAGACTTGTCGAGTGCGTCTTGATTGAATAACTGATATAGTTCTGAATACTCAATGGACAGAGCTTTCTCATGGTAATAATGCTCCTTCTTGACATTCACCATGAGGGACACTCGATTGGAAATCTTGGTCATGTTCATTTACCATTGATGCAATTCATACATTCTCGTTGGGAGGTCCTTGACCTTGTCTGGATGGACCAAAGGTTGGCCCCAGGCATATTTCCATTTTATTTCCAATTCTTTAAGCGGAGACATGGGCTCGATTTCGAGGAGTTGTCCAACAGAGATCTTGAGCATTTCAGCCTGCATTATATGCTCCTCCGTTATTACCACATCACCCTGCTGGGGAACGCTAACGGTTTGCCCACAATAATATTTGGTGCGCGTACTCCTCTCATGTGTTGTTGGCATAACAAGCGGGGGGATCGCTTGCGCCGCCTATTCTCCCAGCTGGGGAACGGTTTTCCCGCATTTTTTGCCAGCTGCTTGTTGCCTCGAGCTCGAGCTCGCTTCCTTCTTTAGCCGTTCTCGATGTAGTTTCCTGATTTGGCGCTCATAGTCCGAGTCAACAGGCTTGGGAGCTGGTTCTCTAGCCATACGAATGAAGTGATCAATTACTTTCTCAGGCACTTTCTCCTTTGGCGGCGGTGCCGGTTTAGGTCCAAAATGGGCGTCCACTTGGGCCTGCACTATGGCTGCGTTTTGCTCCTCGGTCATGTCGTAAGGCCTCTGAGGAAGAAGAGCGAGGCTTGGACCATATTTATATCGCTTGTCTCCACCTGTACTTCCTGAACTACCTCGACTCGTACCGCTACGCACCAAAGCTGCGGCATGTCTCTTCTGCGATTGCTGAGACGGCGGAGACGGCTGGCGTGGAGTTGGACCAGGAGAGGTGGCCTGACGATGTGCCGTACTTGAAGCAGGAGGTGTGGCCTGACACGGTGCCGGACTTGAAACCGGCAGAGGAGGTGGCGGACTTCGAGGAGGAGTCGTCTCACGCGTTCGTGGACTTGGAAGAGCGGGAGTCTGCTGACTCGGTGGCAGACTTCGAGGAGTCGGCAGACGACGTGGTTCGGTGGACTTCGAAAGATGATGCAATCCTTTCTCCATAGGATGATACGATGTATGGCCTCTTCCAGTGTGCGCTTGTCTTCACCTCCAGGAATGTCAAGCGTTAGCCCCGAATATGGGTCCACCACTTCATCAACCATGACACGAGCATAGCCCTCTATAATCGGGATGCAATGGTAGGTTGCTTCAGGGGTCACTGGAAAAGCAACACCGTCCGCCACCTTCATGGATATGTTCTTCATTTTGGAGTGTAGCTCACAGTTAGTGTTCTCTATGATGTCATCCACAGGGTATGTATCCAGCAGTGTGTCGCCCGGGGCAGAACCAACGCTGCTTCTCGGCATGGATGGGACGGTGCTATCCAATGCTGGACGATCATCCGCTTGCTGCTGCCGCTGCTGAGACCCCCTTTCCTGGCTAAGTGAGTCGATCTGCTGCTGCTGCTGCTGCTGGAATTTGAGTGCCAGGTCCGCGTGCCTTGCTTCTAGGCCTTGAAGGCGTTCTGCGTCCTGCTTCCTCTGCTTCTCCTCCAGCTTCCTCTTCTTCTCCTCCTCCATCTTGTTTCTTGCACGGGGCATGTAGTCGTCATTTCAGTCCGAAAAGCCCTCATACCAGGGAATAACGCCCATTCCTCGTGTTCTTCCCGGGTGTTCAGGATTTCCCAGGGCACGCGTAAGCTCGTCGTTCTCTCTGTTGGGCGTGAACACCCCCGCTCGAGCTTCTTCTATTGCGTCAATTATCTTTTGTTCGGCTCCTTTTAGACTTGCCTTCTTTGAAACCAGGCCTGTCTTCTGGTCCAACGCCCCCCCATGCGCATAGAACCAAGTTCTGCACCTGGGGGGCCATCTCCTAGTAATCGGAGTGACCCCTGCAGCCTCCATCTCTTGCTCAGACTTATCCCACTTAGGCAATCCCACCGCGTAGCCACCTGGACCCAGCCTATGGAACTGCGTCTTTCTTGCGGCATTTGTCTTGTTTTTCATCGACCGTTCCTTAGATAATTCTGAATCCTTGAAGGTCACGAAATCGTCCCAGTGTTCTCTTTGCTTCTCCAGTGTTCCCTTGAAATATGGAGTCTTCCTTTCATTAGCAAGGTAGTTGGCCCATACAGTTTTCTTGTGGGTGTTGAATGCAATTGCCATCTTCTTAAGAGCAGCGGCCCTGACTTTCTCCACATCTTCTTTAGTGAAATGATCTGGTAGGGTGAAATGTTCCATCAGAGATTTCACCAGGTCTTTTTGGCTCTGTCATCGACCCAAGTAACACCTGGACGTTTAGTCTTTGGCTCTTTCCATTCTTGAATGGAGATCGGAAGTTTGTCCTTCACAAGAACTCTGCACTGACGAGTCCACTTGTTCGCAACGTTCTTAGGCGTGAGGGGTTCGCCACTAAGTTTGATGGATTCGATGTGGTACTTTAAACCATCCTTCAACAATCTGCCCGGGCCTCGCTTTGTCTTGCTGTGTGTAGAAGCAGATTTGCTCGATCCGGAGGGCTAAAAGAAGAAAGATCGATTCGTTAATATATCTTCAATAAAAAAATATGTGATGATCACCAGGATGCATGCTTATATAAATATATACCTCGTCGGAAGTCTTTGTTATTTGAAGATCAGCATTGTCTGTGTCATCAGTAACATTGTCTGTGTCATCATAATCATAGTTCATGACTTCATCAGCTGGGTCATCGAGATCGAATATCTTTTCATCACCCTCTCCGGTATTTTTCAGATATTGGGAGCCGTCATCTTCATTCAGATCATCTAGCTTATGAGGGCTGCGTATGATGTCGAACAATTCCTCTTCTCTCTCTCTGCCGGTATTGTCCGCCATAGCTTCTACTTTACTAATTAATACAGAAGAAATATAAAACAATTTAGTATTCAAATTACAATGCATGGATGCAATTAATCAATAAGGAAAAACTGAATCTCGAATACATCGTCTCGAATATATAATCTCGAATACATCATCGTCTTAATATATATAATCTCGAATACATCGTCTTGAATATTATATATCGAATACATCACTGGCTAGGTACCTAATAACGATCGAGTACTACAGAAGAATCTAGGGCGCCACTCACGGTTCCTGGGACGCGGGCGGTGCACACCCAAAGAGAAGGAACCATCACAGGATCATATCTCCGGTCATCTGCCCGAAGAACCCGCCAAGTAGTGGAGAACCTGACGTCGTCCATAGTAGCCATGTCACGTGCTCATCTTCCTCCCTGACACGGCGACGCACCACCTCCGGCGGGGCCGGCTGCCTCTGCACCGAATGTGGTCCACGCGAACGCCACCAAAGAAGATCAGGGTCGACGACGGGACCCGAGGTCGGGTTCCTCACCAAGCGGCGCGCCCCTCCAGGTAGCACCTCCCAGTGCCAGCCCGGCGGAGCCCAACCGCGGACATGGGTCCTCTGAAGCAGGACGTCGTCGCGAACGGGTCGACGGCGAGGATGCGGGCCGGGCATATCGTCGAGAACAAATACTATATGCCCGCAAAAAGTAACATTTTTAAATGATTGAATTGTGATAACTAAAATTCTATATATATATATGCAAATTCTAACAACTTGACATTAATCTAATTCATCTAACTAAAACTAATTCTAAAATTTTCTGATTATATAACTAACATTTCTATAACAATTCTAATATTTCTATAACTAAAAAACAGAAAACATTTATAACATTTCTATATAACTAACATTTCTAAGATTTATATAACTAAAAAACAGAATAATTTCTTACATTTCTATAACTAAAAAACAGAAAAATTTATAACAAACAAACTAATAATGTGTGTGTGTGTGTAGTGTGTGTGTGTGTGGACATGGCGGCCGGGGCGAGCTCACCGGCGAGGCGACGACGGGGAGACGGGACGGGGCGGCGACGACGGGGCGACGGGACGGGGCGGTGACGACGACGG
>NC_041382.1:20725051-20737743 GCF_002162155.2 Triticum dicoccoides
ACGGAGGGAGGAAACAGAGGGAAGGAACAGAGGGAAACTAAATTTTTTAAGTGTTGTATATATAGGATGGACCTTTAGTACCGGTTGGAGCCACCAACCGATATTAAAGGTCTGTTTTGGCCAGGCCAAGCGGCGGGAAGCACACCCCCTTTAGTACCGGGTGGTGGCTCCAACCGGTACTAAAGGGGGGGGGGGGTCTTTAGTACCGGTTAGAGCCACGACCCGGTACTAAAGGGGGTGCGCTGGCTCCAGGCGGTGCGCAAGTTTAGTCCCACCTCGCTACCCGAGGGGCTACCGCACTGGTTTATAAGCCCCAGTGCGGTAGCTCTCTCGAGCTCCTCTCCTAAGCAGGCCTACTGGGCCTACCTGTCCTCTTCTGCCCTGTGGGCCTACTGGGCCTTTGCGGGCCTGCTTCCTGGCCCAACTAAAGGTTGTGTTCCTAGTCGTATGCAGGCCGCTTTGGCCCACTAGGCGGGCTTTTTTATTTTCTTAATTTTTTTCGCTTTATTTATTTTTGTTTTATTTATTTTTTAGTTGTTTTTTGCTGTATTTAGAGTTTCTTTGTGAATATTTTTGCTTTAGGTACAAAAAATTACAAACTTTCTATTAGTGCCGGTAGTTTTCAATTTTGAATAGTTTAAATTTTAAATTATTTGAAATTTGTGTGAATCACTAGTTTGTGAATAACTTAACTTTGAAAAAAGTTTTTTCAGTGATTCTTTTTTCTTATGTTTAATATTAGTGTGTTTTATCATTATATTCAATTTGGTAATGCTTAGGTTATTTAAAAAATGAAATGCCTTTGTAACATTTCAGTTTTCGTCGGAAACCCTGATACTTCGAAAAAGATTGTCCATTTTGTACACGAAGTGTATCCAGTTTTTGCCGTAACCCTCTCTTCTTTTTTGCACATGCTATTTGTATGAAATTATGATACCATGCCAACTTTCAACCTTTTTTGAGTTCATTTCAAATGCTTTTCAATTTCAGGGTCATTTAGCTGGAAAAAAATCAGTAAATGCATGAAAAGAATTTGTTTGCACATAAAATTTCTTCGCTTTTCAAATGCCAAAACACATAATTAACTACCCTAACTATTACAGACATTCCCTCCTGGGTGTGAAACACAGAAGAAAGTGATGATAGTGAAGCCGATCACATCCCAGATCTTTGGGTGTGAAACTTTTTCTTCTCGTGTGTTCCTTTGCGCCGTAGCCATGGAAAATCTTCATCATTTAACTGGATGCTCGGGTCAATATTCACTGTGAATGGAGCAATTTCATCAAACTTTTCATAATCTTCTGACATGTCTGTCTTGTCATCCACTCCCACGATGTTTCTTTTTCCTGAAAGAACTATGTGGCGCTTTGGCTCGTCGTATGATCCATTCGCTTCCTTATCTTTTCTTTTTCTCGGCCTGGTAGACATGTCTTTCACATAAAAAACCTGTGCCACATCATTGGATAGGACGAATGGTTCGTCTGCATACGCAAGATTGTTGAGATCCATTGTTGTCATTCCGTACTGCGGGTCTTCCGTTACCCCGCCTCGTGTCATATTGACCCACTTGCACCGAAACAAAGGGACCTTCAAATCACCTGATCCATAGTTAAGTTCCCATATGTCCTCTATGTAACCATAATATGTTTCCTTTCCCGTGTTGGTTGTTGCATCAAAGCGGACACCACTGTTTTGGTTGGTGCTCTTCTTATCTTGGGCGATCGTGTAAAATGTATTCCCATTTATCTGGTACCCTTTGAAAGTCATTATATTCGAAGATGGTAACTGGGACAGCGAGTACATGTCATTTTGAATATCGCCATCATTCAGGGCACGTTTCTGCAACCAACCGGCGAAAGTCCTCGTTTGTTCGCGTGTAATCTAGTCGTCAGACTTCTCCAGGTGTTTGGACCGTAGAAAATTCTTGTGTTCCTCCATATACGGAGCCACCAAGGCGGAATTCTGTAGAACTGTGTAGTGTGCTTCAGTGAGAGAATGCCCGTCCATACATATTATTTGATGCCCTCCTAGCGTGCCTTTTCCTTACAGTCTGCCCTTATGCCGCGATTCAGGAACACCAATCGGCTTAAGGTCAGGAATAAAGTCAATACAAAACTCAATGACCTCCTCATTGTGATGGCCCTTCGAGATGCTTCCTTCTGGCCTAGCACGGTTATGAACATATTTCTTCAAGACTCCCATGAACCTTTCAGAGGGGAACATATTGTGTAGAAATACAGGACCCAAAATGTTAATCTCTTCGCAAAGGTGAACTAGGACGTGCGTCATGATGTTGAAGAAGGATGGTGGGAACACCAACTCGAAACTGACAAGACATTGCACCAAATCATTCTGTAACCTTGGTACGATTTCTAGATCGATTACCTTCTGAGAGATTGCATTGAGGAATGCACATAGCTTCACAATGGCTAATCAAACGTTTTCCGGTAGAAGCCCCCTCAATGCAACCGGAAGGAGTTGCGTCATAATCACGTGGCAGTCATGAGACTTTAGGTTCTGAAACTTTTTCTCTGCCATATTTATTATTCCCTTTATATTCGACGAGAAGCCAGACGGTACCTTCATGCTGAGCAGGCATTCGAAGAAGATTTCCTTCTCTTCTTTGGTAAGAGCGTAGCTGGCCTGACCCTGATGTATGTCGTCTTTTCCGTGCATACGTTGCTGGTCCTCCCGTGCCTCTGGTGTATCTTTTGTCTTCCCATACACGCCCAAAAAGCCAAGCAGGGTCACGCAAAGATTCTTTGTCACGTGCATCACGTCGATTGCGGAGCGGACCTCTAGGTCTTTCCAATATGGCAGGTCCCAAAATATAGATTTCTTCTTCCACATGGGTGTGCGTCCGTCAGCGTCCTTCGGAACAGGTTGCCTGCTAGGACCCTTTCCAAAGATTACCTTCAAATCCTTGACCATATCATGTACATCAGCACCAGTACGGCGGCGAGGCTTCGTCCGGTGATCCGCCTCACCTTTGAAATGCTTGCCTTTCTTTCTTACGGGATGCCTGCTCGGAAGAAATCGACGATGTCCCAGGTACACATTCTTCTTACAACTATTCAAATATATACTGTTGGTATCATCCAAACCGTGCGTGCATCTGCGGTATCCCTTGTTTGTCTGTCCTGAAAGGTTACTGAGAGCAGGCCAATCATTGATGGTCACGAACAGCAACGCCTTTAGGTCAAATTCTTCCCTCATGTCCTCATCCCACGCACGTACACCTGTTCCATTCCACAGTTGTAAGAGTTCTTCAACTGATGGCCTTAGGTACACATCAATGTCGTTGCCGGGTTGCTTAGGGCCTTGGATGAGCACTGGCATCATAATGAACTTCCGCTTCATGCACAACCAAGGAGGAAGGTTATACAAACATAGAGTCACAGGCCACGTGCTATGGTTGCTGCTCTGCTCCCCAAAAGGATTAATGCCATTTGCGCTTAGACCAAACCATACGTTCCTTGGGTCACCTGCAAACTCCTCCCAGTATTTTCTCTCGATTTTTCTCCACTGCGAACCGTCAGCAGGTACTCTCAACTTTCCGTCTTTCTTATGGTCTTCTGCGTGCCACCGCATCGCCTTCACATGCTCTTTGTTTTGAAACAAACGTTTCAACCGTGGTATTATAGGAGCATACCACATCACCTTGGCAGGAATCTTCTTCCTGGGGCGCTCACCCTCGACATCACCAGGGTCATCGCGACTGATCTTATAACACAATGCACCGCATACCGGGCAAGCATTCAAATCCTCGTACTCACCGCGGTAGAGGATGCAGTCATTAGGGCATGCATGTATCTTTTGCACCTCTAACCCTAGAGGGCAGGCAACCTTCTTTGCTTCATACGTACTCTCGGGCAATTCGTTGTCCTTTGGAAGCATATTCTTTATCAGTACCAGCAACTTTCCAAATCCCTTGTCAGATACACCATTCTCTGCCTTCCATTGCAGCAATTCAAGTGTGGTGCCCAACTTTTTTTTGTCAGCTTCGCAATTCGGGTACAGCAATTTCTTGTGATCCTCTAACATGCGCTGCAACTTCGTCCTCTCCAGATCACTTGCGCAGTTTCTCTTTGCATCGGCAATGGCCCGACCTAGATCATCAGCGGGCTCATCTGATGCCTCTTCTTCAGCTTCTTTCTGCATTGCCGGCTCAGCTTCTTCCCCCATTGTTGTATCATCGTATTCAGGGAACCCATGGCCAGGATAGTCGTCATCGTCCTCTTCTTCTTCATTCTCTTCCATCATAACCCCTATTTCTCCGTGCTTGGTCCAAACATTATAGTGGGGCATGAAACCGGACTCAAATAGGCGGACGTGAATGGTTCTTGACGTAGAGTAACTGTGACCATTCTTACAGCCAGCACATGGACAAGGCATAAAACCATCCGCCCGCTTGTTTGCCTCAGCGGCAAGCAGAAAAGTATGCACGCCATTAATGAACTCGGGAGAGCATCTGTCATCATACATCCATTGTCGGCTCATCTTCATTACACAACACCGAATAGACCAAATTAATACAAGTTCATACATAAAGTTCATACGTAAAGTTCTTATACAACACTTAATTAAATGCAACATATAAATAACTCTCTAGTTAAAGAATTTAAATGCAACAACAAATGCGATGAAGATCGCAACTAAGGTAATAATTGATCCAACAGCATAATGATACCAAGCCACACTATCAATGGCATATTTTCTAATCTTTCTAATCTTCAACCTCATTTTCTCCATCTTGATCTTGTGATCATCGACGACATCGGCAACATGCAACTCCAATTCCATCTTCTCCCCCTCAATTCTTTTCAATTTTTCTTTCAAATACTCGTTTTCTCTTTCAACTAAATTTAACCTCTCGACAATAGGGTCGGTTGGAATTTCCGGTTCACATACCTCCTAGATAAAAATATCTATGTCAACTTGGTGGGCATAATTTGTCATAAACACGAAATGCAACAAGTAGTTTTAAATGAGAATATACCACATCCGAATCATAACAAGGACGAGGGCCGACGGGGACGAATATCAAAACCATGGCACTATGTATAATAAACAACGTATGGGTAAGATAATTATACGAGTAACTATATATCCAAATCACACAAACATCAATTTGGTAATGTAAAACATTCATGAACAAGAGCCTCACCACAAGGTGGTGCCGGCGACGGGACGGTGCGGGCGATCGACGGTGGTTACGACGGAGATTTAGAAGGCACTAAATAAACCACACCTACATATGCAAACTAAGTGTTATTTTTTACCTCAAATTGCATATAAATCAAATACTAGCAAATATAATTCCTCTCAAATTAATCACTATACAAAGCATTGCAAGAGCTAATCTAGCAATGAGAGTTGAAAGGACAAAGTTGCTAACCTTTGTGATCATTTGAATGGATGGGGGCCTTCAAATCTTGACAAAATTTGGGCAAAATGTGTGATGAGCTCGAGGAAGAGAAGGGAAGAACAGAGGAGGAGAGGGGAAAGGGGAAGAACAGAGCGAGCTCGGGTGGACGAAGGGTTTATGTACATCGACCTTTAGTACCGGTTCGTGCCACGAACCGGTACTAAAGGTGCTACGAACCGGTACTAAAGGTGCTGGGGGGCCCAGACTAACAACACCCTGCCACCACTCTCTTTAGTACCGGTTCGTGGCACGAACCAGTACTAAAGGTTCGCCACGAACCGGTACTAATAAGAACGGCCGGCTAGCCGTTGGAACTGGCACTATTGGACACATTAGTGCCGGCTCAAAATCAAACCGGCACTAATGTGTCTCATATTAGGTCCTTTTTCTACTAGTGTCACCATCTCCTCTTTGGTGCACCCCCATCTTATGATGGTCTTCGCATCTTTGGCTGTCTCTGCTATCCTAGACTCGCCACCACCGTGCCTCATAAGCTTGCACCTCGCTCAGTCGCTTCTATCTTCCTCGGCTACCCACCTAACACCAAAGGATACCGCTGCTACGATCCTGTCTCACATCGTGTATTCACCTCCCGACACGTTTACTTTGATGAGACGGTGTTTTCATTTCAGCAGGTACCACCCGTCGCCCCATCGCCGCCGGCCACAGGCGGCCCTCCAACGACCCCGTCAGGTGGACAGCCCTGCTCGATTCTTGCACCGCCCCCGGGCTTCGGCGGTCCTCCCGCCGTGGGACGAGCTGCGACTCGCGCCCCCACGACGTCCTCGCCGACTCCGTCAGGGGCCTCGGCATCGCCCGCCTCGCCAGCATCTTCGCCAGCAGCCGCTGCGTCGTCGGCCTCTTCGCCGGCCGCCCCGTCGCCGGTATCTTCACCGACCACCTCGGGCGCCGCCCCGTCGCCGGCTGTCTCGGCCGGCCCAGCCGCCTCGGGCGCCTCAGGCGGCGCCCCTGCCTCGCCCGCCCCCACGCCTCGGGCGCTTGGCGGCCTCGGGCGCTTGGCGGCCTTGGGCGCCGCATCTTCACCGGCCGTCTCACCGGCGGCTTCGCCGGCTGCCTCGTCGGCCGCCTCGCCGGCTTCTTCGCCGACCGCCTCGCCAGTCGCCAAGTTGCCATCTCGCCCCGTCACTCGGGCTCGAGCCGGCGTTCATCGCCCGAGCCTACGGTACTCCAGCGACGAGTATCTTCTCGCCACCTCCACCAGTGAGCCGTCACCGATCCCTGCGTCCGCTCGTGCAGCCCTTCGTGATCCTCACTAGCTTGCTGCGATGCAGGAAGAGTTCGATGCTCTTCAGTGGAATCGTACCTGGACACTGGTTCCTCGGCCTTCTCGCGCCAATGTCATCAGCCGCAAGTGGGTCTTTCGCCATAAGACCCGCTCGGATGGTACACTTGAGCGCTACAAGGCTCGCTGGGTGGTCCGTGGCTTTCGGCAGCGCGCTGGAGTTGACTTCACCGAGACGTTTGCCCCGGTTGTCATACCGGGCACGATCCGCACAGTTCTCCAGCTGGCAGTTTCCCGAGGCTGGCCGGTTCATCAGATGGATGTCTCCAACGCCTTTCTTCATGGTCATCTTGAGGAGCAGGTTTACTGTGAGCAGGCGACCGGTTTCGTCGACGCATCTCTTCCTGGGCATGTGTGTTTGTTGTCCCGGTCTCTCTACGGGCTCAAGCAAGCACCTCGCGCCTGGTACCAGCGTATGGCCGGGTTCCTTCAAACACTGGGCTTCAGTGTCACTCGCTCGGATGCCTCATTGTTTGTCTATCACCGCGGCGACACGACTGCATATTTGCTCCTCTACGTCGACGACATCATCTTGACGGCCTCCTCCGCAGCCCTTCTTCAGCAGATTACTCTCCGACTGCGTGATGAGTTTGCCATCAAGGACCTGGGCGCTCTACATTATTTCCTTGGCATTGAGGTCGTTCGGCGACCCGACGGCTTCTTTCTTCATCAGCAGAAGTATGCGCACGAGCTACTTGAGCGTGCCAGCATTCTCAACTGTCACCCTGTTGCTACTCATGTTGACATGAAGGCCAAGGTTTCTGCTCTCGAGGGCTCTCCCGCATCGGATGCTCCGTTTCTACCGGTCCATTGTTGGTGCTCTTCAGTATCTGACTCTCACCCGGCCGGATTTACAGTATGCTGTTCAGCAGGTGTGTTTGCATATGCACGCCCCTCGTGACTCCTATTGGACCCTCGTGAAGCGGATTCTTTGTTACATCCGCGACACGATGGCTTTTGGGCTTACTCTCATGGCGTCCACTTCTCTGGAGATGGTGGCCTACTTCGACGCGGACTGGGCCGGCTGCCCCGACACCCGTCGGTCCACCTCTGGCTACTGCGTTTACCTCGGTCCTTCACTCGTCTCGTGGTCGTCCAAGCGACAACCTACGGTTTCGCGCTCAAGCGCGGAGGCTGAGTACCGAGCTGTGGCTAACGCCGTCGCCGAGTGCATCTGGCTACGACAGTTACTTCAGGAGTTGCATCATGACGTCTCCCAGGCTACAATTGTCTACTGTGACAACGTTTCTGCGGTGTACCTTTCCGCCAACTCCGTTCATCATCGCCGGACTAAGCATATTGAGCTGGACATTCACTTTGTGCGCGAGCATGTGGCCCTTGGACGTATTCGGGTCCTCCATGTTCCGACTGCACAATAGTTCACCGATGTGATGACTAAGGGACTGCCGACTTCCACCTTCGAGGAGTTTCGTTCCAGTCTTTTCATCTCCGACGCCGCTTCGACTGCTGGGGGGGGGGGGTGTTGAATATATTGTGTACGTGTATATTGTGTGTTGGGCCCACCTCCTAGTTCCTCTGTATAGTTGAGGTTGTGGCCCCTCTGTACTCATATATACGTGCCGGGTGCACCGATCAATGCATTGTGTTGCACAGCCTATTCTTTCCCTTCTACAGAATCCATTTAGAAATATGAGCTCGAACAGTAATGGCGGAGTACGAATTTTGCCGTCCAATCTACACCGTCCGTCGCAAGCATACTTAATGCTCGGTGATTATTTTCTTTTCTGATTAATCACACCCATCTACTCATCTAGATGCCGCCATATTTCTAAACATTGTTCCATTTCCAATTGTCATCACCGTCCGTGCACATCACTGTCTGTGCCAGCCGTGAACATGAACCACATGTTCCTAACACCAGCATCAACTCGACGCGGTCATCATAATGTCGTCCGGATGTGAACTTTCCATTTCACTTTATCAGCCTCACCTAAATAAGTAGATGTCTGCGATTAACTGGAAATGAAATCACCGAGCGCGACGTAGGCTTGTGTTTGTCGGTGTAGATTGAACGCTAAAATTCGTTCTCCACAATGCACTGTTCGAGATATTGTCCGTGCAAGCATACTTATTGCTCGATGATTATTTTCTTTTTTGATTAATCGCACCCATCTACTCATCTAGCTGTCTCCATACTTCTAAACATTGTTCCATTTTCAATTGTCGTCACCGTTTGTGCACATCACTGTCTGTGCCAGCCGTGAACATGAACCACGTGTTCCTAACACCAGCATCAACTCGACGCGGTCATCATAATGTCGTCCGGATGTGAACTTTCCATTTCACTTTATCAGCCTCACCTAAATAAGTAGATGTCTGCGATTAACTGGAAAAGAAATCACCGAGCGCGACGTAGGCTTGTGTCTATCGGTGTAGATTGAACGCTAAAATTCGTTCTCCACAATGCACTGTTCGAGATATTGTCCGTGCGAATGGTATGTCCTCATGGATGCAGTCTCCATGGCGGGAGGGTTTGGTCATGGGAGCTACGGTGCAGCACGGATGATCGTCCATTAATCTTTTTCTAAACACGCAACAATTATTTTCATATTCGCGATGAACATTTTTCTGAAAGCATGATGAGAATATATTTGGATACATGAGGAATATTTTTCTAAATACATGATGAACACATTTTCAATATAAAGTGAAAATATTCAAATATATGATAACATTTATAAAAATATATGTGGTCAACATTTTTCAAACGCATGATGAATATTTTAAAACAATATTGACCATTTTTAGTAAACTTCAAATTTATCCAAACACGCACTGAAATTGAATACAAGGTGAATATTTATTTTAAATAACGCTAACTTTTTTTTCTATATACATGATGTATGTAAAGTAATTTAATAATCCAAAATTTTGAAAAATATATTTTTTAGAATACCCTCGAATGTATATAAAGGGGTGAAAGCGGAAACAAGGAAGTGAAGAAATGAAAAAGAATTACAATAAAGCAAGTAAGAAATGCTTAAAATAAGGGCAAGGCCGTAGCGAAGCTATTGGACCGACCCATAGTAGCGTGCAGCGGGCACCGCGGATGTATCTATCGCTAAAACTGATACTCCCTCCGTTCCTAAATATAAGTCTTTTTAAAGATTTCAATATGAACTACATACGGATGTATATATACATATTTTAGAGTGTAGATTCACTTATTTTGCTCTGTACATAGTTTATATTTGAATCTCTAAAAAGACATATATTTAGAAACGGAGGAAGTACATAGCATTTTCTCAAAAAAGGAAAAAAAAACTGATACATAGCACCACCCACTGACCATGAGGTCAATCATGGGCATCAAACTAGAGAGGGCTCTCCTGGTATAAGAGAAGCAATTGACGCCAATCTCATTTACGTGTGTGTTGGCCCTTGCAACCGTGGACTCCTTGTAATTGATTGGTTGTTTCGCCATCTTGGCGCCTTCTATCTATGATCTCGATATGTCAACTTTGACGTATCCTTGAAAAAAACCATGTAATTTGAAACTCACGCGATACGGGTTCGACATGAGTTACGCTGGCTAGACTGTGCTACTCCTATAAAAATGTACCGAGGGAGTATAAGAAAGCAACATGCCAGCATGTACATGATGCTGGAACTTAATTAGTAACATATGTTTGGGGAATAGGAAGGGCAATACCGCAATATGGCATTACCTCGGATCTGTATTACTGGAGGCGCTCGGCGATGCTCACGCTGCGTGCGCCGGTTTGATTCCCTGTGTCCAGCACTAAGACCAATCGGATAACTCGCATCTCACGGTCAGGACCTAGGGCCTGGAGATCAGAGGCGCCAGCGCTGGAAACCTGCCGCCATTGACTGGAGATTGGAAGGCAAATAGGGCATGTCTCGTGGGACAGATGCGTACCTGCGCCATGTTCATGCTAAGCTATTATTTTCCGGGCTATTTTTTCTAGAGGAAGACATGGGCTACGTGAGTACCTGGGAGGGGCCCCCTGGTCTTGCGCCAGCATCAACACAGTCGAAGGTGTGCCTAAACCATGCCAAGCCACCATATATGGAAATAGGAGGGATGTTGGGAAAGTATTACATGTAGATTGAAGCGGAAGGACAAAGGGGAGGTTGGGAAAAACAGTTGCTTGGACATCTTAATGTCGCCGCCGGGGGCAGACGAACCACAACGAAGGAGGGTGAATTGTTTCTTTTCCTCGGTCGAGGCCACAAGGGAAACGACCCGTGGGCAGACGAGCAACACCGATTGGGCTGTTTCCCGGCCGCTTAACGACATGAGGCCTTGGTCGCTTTCTGGAGCAGCAGCCCTTTCATGTTTGGGCAGGCTGGTAACGCAGGTTTGACGGGCTGTGAAAACGATGCAGTGGCGCTCGGTGGGACAACTGGAAGATCTGGACCGTGCAACAACATGATCGGACGGCTTAAAGCATTGAATTGCTATGGTGGCTCGTAGCTAGCTCTATTTTACTGTTTTGTAATTTCATTTCTCTCACAGACCGAGTTTGGTTTTTTCATTTCATTGCTTTCCTATTGACTCTTACTTTGCTTTGACTCCACCATTGAGATCTCCGGTGAGGGCATCGTTATCAAGGAGAGACACAAAGTGAGCCTGGATAATTTGCTCCTCTCACATACGGTCATTGGCCCATTTCTTCTTCTTGCTCTAGTTCTTGCCCAAGTTGGTAGTTCATTTATTTTCCTCCCAACTACTCCCTCCGTTTCAGTTTGCAAGTCCTGCGCGTATACATAGGTTGTCAATTTTATCACCGTAACATAAACTATATAACACAAACATTATACCGTTTGAAAATAGAACATCTGAAGTTTATAATGGTATGTTTTTCGTAAGATATGACTTCTATTAGGTTGGTCAAATTGACGACCTAGGGATACGCACACGCCTTGTAAACTGAGAGAGGGGGTAGCAAAGCAGTCTGCGTGAATGCGCGGGCAACATTTTAATTGTCATTTTTGTTAATATCTTGCATTATGGATGGTTCTTGACAGATTACACTGACATCTCACATTTTTCTCTCTATGATTTAACACATTGAAGAATAGTAAATAGAGATATACAACGCATAGAGACAGAGACACTACCACTTCTTTTAAGTGACAATACATTTTGCATTAAGCAATTTACTCAAAATTTATTCCAGAAGGTGTCTGATGACAACACGCAAATCATCGTCCCAAAGAAAAGATGCCAAACAGGTCATGTATATGCCCCAAGTCGCCAGCCAGAATCAGAAAAAAAAACTTTTAACGCTCCAGGCGAACCCAAAGCTGGCCAACCTTCATTGGATGAAACTAGAGTCCCAGGACCAGGGCAGAAAATCACTTCATCCGCTCTACACGACATCACCATCAAGACAAACCTTGCAAAAGAAAAACCCCAATCCCGAGAACTAGACACAAATCCTTCACACGCGTGCCAATGATGTATTAAAAAGCACCATTGGAACAAGGATGAGGCAGGGATGACTTATTTCATGCCGATGGCAATGCCATCACCTCACCATCAACGACTGGGGCCAAAACATAAACTATAAATCTCATCCTATCACCAAACAGACGTCCCCACCGAACCAACGAACGAAGGGAAAAAGGGCATGTGACCACGTCAGGGCACTAGTAGAAAAAGGACCTAATGTGAGACACATTAGTCCCGGTTGGATTTCGGCCCGGTACTAATGGTACCATTAGTGCCGGTTCGAACGGCTATGCATTAATGCCGGTTCGTTTTGACCCTTTAGTACCGGTTCGTGCCACGAACCGGTACTAAAGGGGTGGTGGCAAGCTGGCGTCAGACCGGGGCCCCGCGATCACCTTTAGTACCGGTTCGTGGCACAAACCGGTACTAAAGGGCTAACCTCTAGTACCGGTTCGTGCCACGAACCGGTACTAAAGGGGGTTTGACCTATAGTCCTGGTTGGAGACATAAAACGGGACTAT
>NC_041382.1:20737931-20752738 GCF_002162155.2 Triticum dicoccoides
TATCGCCATTTCAGTTTTGAAAAATACAAAAGAAAATGATAAAAAAATTCAAAAAATAAAATTCTTCGAGATGTAGTTATATTACTACATCTACTAGTTAGGAAAAATTAAAAAACTTAAATTTGGACATGTTTTGCAAAAAGTGTAGGGAAAATGTAAAACGGCTATAACTTTTGCATACGATGTCGGAAAAAAACGTATAATATATCAAAAAATTCAGCACGAAAATCCGCATCCGATTTTGACGGCCTATGGCTTGTTTGCAATTTTTTAGAATCCTCAAATTCCAAAAGGAAAAGAAGATATGCTCAAATTTCAGTTTTTTTTATTTTGGTTAAATCTAGTCAAACTATGGTCAAACTAATTATTCACGAAGTATTAATGTTGCTACATAATTATTCAAGAATATTAGTGTTACTAAATAATTATTTCAAATATTTGAATTTTGGTCAAATCTGGTCAAACTATGATCATATCTGGTCAAACTATGGTCAAACTGTGGTCAAACTTATTCAAGAAATATTAGTGTTACTAAATGTTTTTTAGAATAATAGTTTCAAACTCAAACGGTAAAATGTGTGACCTAATGCTCAAGCTAAATTGCTGAGGGTTAATAGGATTGACAGCTTACATTTGTCAGGAAAACAACAAGTGCAGACTTGAAAAGTAGGGGGAATAGAACTCCGAAGTTAAGCGTGCTCAGGCTGGGGGAGTGAGAGGATGGGTGACCGTCTGGGAAGTTAGACGATTTGGAATGAGTGATCCACATTTGAGCAGTTAAGAGGGGTGATTAGAGACTAAATCATCAAATAATTCAGAAAATTGAAAATAAAAAAAAAACAAATACTTTTTACAAAATTTTCAAAAAAAAATTCAATATATATATATATATCTTTGGTACCGGTTGGTAACACTAACCGGTACTAAAGGTCCCCTATACCACGACGCGAGCTCACGCCACATGGTGGGCCTTTAGTGGCGGTTCGTGCTGAACCGGTACTAAAGGGGGGGAGGGGCCTTTAGTCTCCACACTTTTGTGCCGGTGGCAGAACCGGCACTAAAAGCCCTTACGAACCGGTTTTAAAGATCCATTTTGTACTAGTGGGGGTAGGTAGATCGGCGGTGCCGTCCTTCCTCTTATGGTTTCACAAGAGGGATGGGGGAGTGAGAGGATGGGTGACCGTCTGGGAAGTTAGACGATTTGGAATGAGTGATCCACATTTGAGCAGTTAAGAGGGGTGATTAGAGACTAAATCATCAAATAATTCAGAAAATTGAAAATCGAAAAAAAACAAATATTTTTTACAAAATTTTCAAAAAAAAATTCAAAAAATGTATATATCTTTGGTACCGGTTGGTAACACCAACCGGTACTAAAGGTCCCCTATACCACGACGCGAGCTCACGCCACATGGTGGGCCTTTAGTGGCGGTTCGTGCCGAACCGGTACTAAAGGGGGGAGGGGCCTTTAGTCTCCACACTTTTGTGCCGGTGGCAGAACCGGCACTAAAAGCCCTTACGAACCGGTTTTAAAGATCCATTTTGTACTAGTGGGGGTAGGTAGATCGGCGGTGCCGTCCTTCCTCTTATGGTTTCACAAGAGGGATGGGGGTCCACTTTGTTTTTCTTGCTAAAAATTTTGTTGTTTCGATTAGCTATACTTTCAGCTATCTCCTAAAATACTAAGCTCCATCGAAAGCCTATGCCGGTACGTGTGGGCTAGCCGAGCTAGGCCAGTTGCCTGGGACGCATGGCTTGCGCACTTGTCCTACCGCTTATTTCTCAAAAAAAAAAAAAAAACTTGTCCTACCGCTTGATGGTTGTAAGAAAAAAGAACTAAACTTCATCACCGAAATCATGAACAATTATCCATCCCAGCATGAAACAAACCAAACAAGAAGACAAAACGTCCAACTGAAAAACAACAAACTTCATTCTCTCTCTCGTTTACTTCATTGTTCAGGTATTTCTTTTTTACTTTATTATTTTTCTGATATTTTATTTTTCTAGATTTTTTCCATGTATGAATAAATGTTAACCAGCATATATATATATAAACATCGTTTTTCAAAAATACACGTGCATTTCTTAAGAAAATGCATGTTTTTTGTAAATGTCACGTACAATGTTTAAATTTCATGAACTTCCAAATATGTGTACATATTTTGGAAATGTGTGAACATTTTAAGAAAATACTTGAACGTGGTTTTCAACAACATAACAATTTAGAAAGCGTGGAAACTTCTTCAAATTTCGTGAAAACTTATTTTCAATTTGATGGGCATTTTTAATGTGTTAATATATTAAAAAATATATGAATAATTTTTGAATATCATGAATATATTTTGAAATTGAAAAACATATATTGAAAATATGTTTGACTTTTCTTGGTTAGTTTTAAAACAAAAGTGAAATAAAAAATCAACACAAATGAAAATAAAAGAAACAAAGTCTTGACAAACTTATGATAATGAGCTGGCAGTATATATCATGTAGCGGGGGCACAGTCCTATAGCAGGGACCTCCTATGCGAAGCACGTTGCGTCAGACAGTCGGCGCTTTGCACAAGTGCGCTCCCGGTTGGGCTGACACATTGTACTTGGTCGGCGAACTATAGAGAACACTGCAGTGAGCGGACACATTGTTGAAATAGAGACGGCGGCGGCTTCCTGAAGATGGAATAAAGGTCTCCGCGCCTAGCCCCCATTTCGGCGGTGCGTCTAGTATCGTTGGTGGACGTGTGAAGTTGTGTCTCCAGCAGATTTATCTTTGGTGGATGTGCTCGGATCTTGTCGTTGTCTGTTTACGTTCGTGTGTCTTTGGGTTGGATCCTTCCGCTCTACGTTATTCTTCATCGGCGGCGGTTCTTGTTTTGGTGCGTTGGTCCTTTGGGGCCTTAGCACGACGATTTCCCGACTGTCTACTACAACAAGTTGTGTTCGACTCTGTCGATGGAGGGGCGATGACGGCGGCATGCCTTCGGCTCGCTTCAGTACTTGTAGTCGTCGCTAGGTGGTCTGATCTAATTTTTCTTATTTCTGGTTTTCGTTGTACTGCCATGATTGGAAATGAATAGATCAAAAGTTTTCTAGCAAAAAAATAAATAGGCACTGCAGTGAGCATTATTTCGTTTTTTATTCAATTTAAAAAAACCATTTTTCTAAAGGAATGATCATTTTCTAAAATTTTAAGAACATTATTTGGAAAACTGATTTTTGTAAATTCTGCACAATTTTTTAAACAAACATTTTATAAGTAGACAATTTCTTTCTTTCAAAGTGGGAATGATTTTTTAAAAAATATTGATTTATTTAAAACATGTCCATTCTTTAAAATAGAGCCAAGTATGTTTTGAAAAGAAGAACATTTTTAAAAAATCCTGATCATTTTTAGAAAAACTGTAACATTTCTTAAAATTCTGAAAAAAATCCAAAAATTAGAAGATCTTTAAAAAAATCGAGCATGTTTTGAATTATTCAAAAGATTGAGAAAAAGCTAGAGAAAGCGAATAAAAAGAAGTAGAAAAAGATCATACTGGTGCAACATTCTAAAGAAACTGGTCATGAACCTTTTGGAAAGTTCCAAAAACCGGGATTATGTAGAGCACGTACTTGCTAACTTAGCCGACCAATCTCTCTTTATTTTTTAATTTTATTTTTTATGGGAAATCTTTCAATCTATTCTTCTTCATTCATGATTGTACAACGAACACCAGAAATATTAAAAATTACATTCAAATCCGTAGACAACCTAGCGACTACCAGCATTGAAGCGAGCCGAAGACGCGCCGCCGCCATCGCTTCTCCCTCGCCGGAATCGGGCACAACTTGTTATAGTAGACAGTGAACAGCAACCGCCGTCCAAATGCATCAAATTGTGATTCGCATATAACAAACCCTGCGTTCGTACATGTGCTGCTGGACCCGTAGTTAACTGCTCTGTAGTTAGTTAGCGTGTCAGTGTTGGATTGTGTTTTACCTCCCCTGCGTTGGTTTCCTTACCATCCGGACAGTTTGAGCTGTCACATACTCCAGAAAGGAACTATTTTTTGAAACTACAGTCCAGAAAGGAACTCCCTACCGTACAATCAAGTAGCAATACGACATACTTCCGACGGACGCATGCACACAGTAACTGGAGCAGAACAGAAACTGAAGCACATGAGAAACTTAGCTGAAACTGAAACTCAAAATTCAATATTGAAACTGAAGAAAATAAGCAATTTCTGGCATAAAGCTGTGTTGACACACGAACACGTCACGTGTACCCTCGACGCCGGGGGTGATGCACCGCAGCTCACGTCGAAGGAGACCCGACCGACAGCGCGATACGCAAGACAGTCGGCGGGTGCTTTTGCAGACCCGAAACCCCGCGCACCCGGGAGGGACCCCGTCAGGGATTGCGGCGGCTATGGGCTGCCCTAGGTCGATTCGCTCGCCCCTAGAGCCTCGGGATTCGCAGCTCTCAAACACGAAGAACAGCGAAGAACGAGAGAGAAAAACGGTGGAGAGATAAAACGTAGACAGGAAAAAGTAGTATATTGATTTGTTCGATTGTGTGTTGTTTCAATCGGCCGTCACCCCCAACATATATAAGAGGCGGCTGGACTTACCGTACAAGAAAAAGATTCATCTAGGCTTTCTTTACAAGAAAATTACATCAATTCACGTCCAAAACCCTAGTCAAATTCGGACTGGTTTTGTCCGAACTTTCCAAAACTGTTCGGTTTAAACTGACTGTACGTTGTGAGTCTTTTTTGTGGTGGTAAACGATCTCGGATGGAAACAAGCCCAAAAGCAATCTTGACCGTTTCGATGATACGAAAAACTTTCGTGTTGAACGTTTTCTGATTCGAGGCCATGTTCTGGGGCAAAACACTCACGCATTACATCAGACACTTGCCAAAACATGTCTGGTCTCCCGCGTCATATTTCGCCTCTTGACAGGGCTGCATTCAGATAGCTCTAACTTTTGCATACGAACTCCGATTGAGATGATTTTTATATAAAAATCAACCGATTTGACGAGACGAAGACAATTCATGTAGAGCATTCCTTCATCCGAGGATGTCCTGGAGGCTTAATTGACCAAAAAGCACTCAGAACACCTAAACATGACAATCTGAGTGTAGTTTTGGTCTTTGACATGATGCCGAATAATTATGGTCCAAACATTAAAGTTGTTCCATTCGGTGATGTGAAACTTTTCATGCTGAAAACCCTTTCACTCGGTATCTTGCCAAAATCAGGCGTCAACACATGCCCCCCTGTTTTTCGGCAAAGCTTGCATGCCGAAAAATAATATGCATAGTGTTCGTTCTAAGGACGATGTCAACACTCCATCGGCCATTTATTTTCCTCAGGGCGATAATTATGTATCGGCCATGTTTGTGCTAAGAGCGATAGTCGTATATCGGCCATTGCCTACTCAGGCTTCCTGCCACACACTCGGGTGGTACTTCTTCAAATATTTCCCGTTGAGAGCTCGGGGTAACAATGCCCCTTGTATTGATTCCACCAAATATGAATTTCCGGGAACAACCCTTGTACTTCTAAAAGGACCTTCCAACTCGGAGACCACTTCCCGAATTTCCTATCTCTTGAACCAATCGGCAGAATCACCTTCCAGACGAGATCACCAACTTGAAAATTCTTCAACTTAACTTTCTTATTGTAAGCTCTTGCGACCCTCAACTTGTCTCTCTCTATGGACTTCAAAGCAACCAAACGTTTATCGGCAACTTCATCAATATTGTCCATCATCAAGTTATAAAAGTCTGCTGCCGATAAATCATTTTGTTTGGCTATTCTCAAAGCATTCAAATTTACTTCCACTGGTAAAACAGCCTCTTGGCCATATACAAGCTCATATGGAGTCACCTTGGTAGCACCATGCCTTGAAATTCTATGTGCCCACAAAGCTTCAGACAACAACTCATGCCATCTCCTCGGATTATCCTCAATCCTCTTCTTGATGAGCTTGATTAAAATTTTATTGCTAGACTCAGCTTGTCCATTAGCTTGGGCATAATACGGAGAGGAATTGAGCAACTTTATGTTATAAGATTCGGCAAACTCTCTGACTTGGTGTGACATGAAAGATGAACTTGATCCGTAGTTAACGTTTGAAGAATACCGAATCTATGAATAATGTGCTCGGTTATGAATTGAATTACCTCCGTATGTGTCATGTTCTTGAGAGGTACTGCTTCAGACCATTTAGTGAAATAATCAGTTGCCACCAATATGAACCGATGCCCTTTTGAAGAAGACGGGTGGATTTGTCCAATGAAATCTAAACCCCAACCTCTGAAAGGCCACGGTTTGATAATAGGATGTAACATAGCAGCAGGAGCCAATTGAATATCACCAAACTTTTGACAAGCTTCACATCCTTTATAATATCTGAAGCAATCATTAATCATAGTCGGCCAATAAAACCCAGCACGTCGCAATAACCATTTCATCTTGGGAGCCGACTGGTGAGTGCCACAAATACCTTCATGTACTTCCCCCATAGCAACTCTTGCCTGGTCCTCATCCAAACACTTTAGAAGAACATCATCGACTGTTCGGCGATAAAGACCATCATCTCTCATTGTATACTTAAAAGCCATACGCCGAACAGCCCTGTCCACCCTTTCACTCGGATTGCACAAGTAATCAACAATGGGCTTTCTCCAGTCGGAATTATCACCTGCACTAGATTTTTTGTTAATGGCCGAATCAGTGGGTTCAGGTTCGGCCTCTCCCATATTGGCAAGACAAGACATCGGTCTTTGAGAGATATGAAACATGCCACGATCAACATGATATCCAGATGCTTGCTGTGCCAACTCATTTGCTTTCCAGTTGTCATGCCTAGATATATGTGCAATGCTAAAACAATCCAAAGTAGAAATTATATCTAGACATTTATCAAGATAAACATTAAGTGATTCGTCCAAACACTGAAAGACTCTGGATATTTGCTGCACCACTAGTAACGAATCACCGTAAGCCTCAATATGTGTAACACCTATAGCAAGTAGCATCTCTAAACCGAATAACAATGCTTCATATTCGGCTTGATTGTTTGTGCAAAAATATTCTAAAAGGCATGAGGCTTGAAAAACAGCACCATGAGGAGATACATAAACAATACCAACACCTTGGCCATTGCTACAAACTGAACCATTAAAGTACAATCTCCATGGCACTAATGAAACAAGGTTTATATCAACATCATGCTTGTCATTAATCCGATGTTCAACAATGAAATTAGCAACAATTTGGCCTTTCATGGATTTTATAGATTCATAAGCCAAATCATATTCAATCAAAGCATAAGCCCACTTGCCAATTCTACCACTAAGAATTGGCCTATGCAACATGTACTTAATGACATCGGTTTGACAAGCTACTACACAAGCACTCGGCACTAGGTAATGTCTCAATTTTGTGCAAGCATAATATAAGCATAGACATAGTTTTTCAATAGATGTATACCTTGTCTCGGCGTCCAATAAGCGTCTGCTCAAATACGTAATGGCATGCTCTTTTCCTTCGGTATCTTGAGTCAAAACAGCACCAATAACACCTTCCTCTGCTGCGATATAAAGCTTAAAAGGCTCTCTATGCTTGGGTGCTTTCATTACCGGAGGAGTGCACAAATAATTCTTGATCATATCAAAGGCTTCTTGCTGTTTTGCCCCCAAGTGAAATTAGCATCATTCTTTAACCGAAGGATAGGAGTAAATGCATCAACTTTCCCTGACAGATTGACTATGAACCTTCTCAAATAATTGACCTTGCCAAGGAACTTTTGCATATCTCTCTTGCATGTTGGAGCCTCCACTTTCTGTATGACCTCTATCTTTTTGGGATCAATTTCAATGCCATCTTCATGAATAATGAAACCCAAAAATTTGCCAGCTGACACGCCGAATGCACATTTCAAAGGATTCATCTTTAGTCCATACCTTTTCATTCTCTCAAAAGCTAAACGCAAATCGGCCAAGTGAGATTCAAAAGCATCTGATTTGACAACAATATCATCAATATAAACTTCAAGTATGATACTGAGTAAATCATGAAAAATCAAATTCATAGCTCTTTGATACGTGGCTCCAGCATTTTTTAATCCGAATGTCATCACTGTCCACTCAAATAAACCAAGGAAACCAAGACATCGGAAAGCTGTTTTGTACATGTCCTCTTCAGCCATAAAAATTTGATTGTATCCGGCATTACCATCTAGAAAGCTAATAACCTTATGTCCAGAAGCATCATTAATAAGCATATCGGCTATTGGCATGGGATACTCATCTTTGAGTGTAGCCCTATTCAAATCTCTGAAGTCAATGCACACCCTCAACTTGCCGGATCCTTTCTTCTCCACTGGGACAATGTTAGAAATCCACTCGGCATACCTGCAAGGTCGAATGAAATTAGCTTCAAGCAGTCGACCGATCTCTTCCTTGATCCGGTCATATGTTTTCGGATTAAACTTTCTGGTCGACTGTTTATAAGGCCTAAAACCGGCCTTTATAGGCAACCGATGCTCCACTAGCTCTCGGCTCAACCCTGGCATCTCATGATATTCCCATGCAAAGCAACAAACATATTCTTTCAATAGCTCGATTAATTTAGCTTTACAATCGGCTTTCAAATTTTTGTTTATAAATGTCGGTCGGCTGACTGATCCGTCTCCGATATCTACCTCTTCTAACGGATCGGCCGATGTAAAACCTTGTCCAAGTTTATCCATGTCATCCAACTCCTCAATAGACTCATACATATCGTTCTCGCCGGACCAATATTTTACAAGACGTTTTTGTAACCACTCGGAACTAGAATCCATTTAAACATATCATACCTTGGAGCCGATTGCATTCAGTCGGCTTTAAAGACACGGGCACAAAACCATTCTTGGTCGCGCTGAGAAAATCAAACTCTGATAAGTAACGTCCCGTCAAGCAAGTAGTATTGGGATGTTGCCAATCCACCGATGCATCGGCCAAAGCAACACAGGCCGAGTTATCCGCATGAATGACTTCCACTTCATCATCAACCCACTGAATCAAAAACTGGTGCATAGTGGATGGCACGCACTGGTTTGCATGAACCCAATCACGGCCTAGTATAACGTTGTAGTTACCTTGCACCTCAGCGACAAAGAATGCAGTAGCCAAAGTTTTGCTTCCGACTGTAAGCTCCACATACATCACACCTTTGGCTTCAGTTCTCTCTTTGCCTTCAAACCCGTTGAGCACCATATTGGTCTTGATCAATTCTTCATCAGGCAAACCCAATTTCCTGAAGACCGAATAGGGCATAAGATTTACCACAGCACCACCATCAACAAGCATTCGACTGAGTGGCGATCCATTGATATGACCTCTGAGATACAACGGTTTCAAATGTGTTACTGGTTCTTTTGGCTTCTCGAATATTGCGTTTTTAGGGCCAAAATCCAGTTGAGCCACTTCCCCTTCCTCATCTACAGCACGAAACTCAGCAGGTAAGTAATATACCATATTGATATCCATACCTTCATGGACCGGTGTAGACTCATAGTCTAACATATCAGCCTCTTCTTCAAGTGGATCGACCGATTCTGAAATCTGGTCGAGTGAAGGAGAAGTAAGAAGTGTTGCAGACGATGTAATAGTTGTCGCATTGTCCTCCTTGGGTGGTGTAGGCACCTCTGTGATAGATGTAGAAGCTGATGTATCTTGTATTTGTTTAGGCCTCCACACTTGTTTTGCTGGAACCATGGGTCGAGTGTCATTGAACAACTTATCCCTTTGCTTCTCGGCCTCCTGCCCTGCCATCTCTTGACTCCTTAACCTCTGTAGTTTTCTCTTATGTGTCTTTGTCAGCCCTGGAGGACACCACTTTGGTCGAGTGTATTTAGCATCTCTCACCTTTACTTGGCTGGTGCTTGCTTCATGGTCATTAACCGAGTGCTTTGGCGCGATAGCAAGTATCGGCTCAGTCGAGTGGTTATGCACAGTCGGCTGCTGTATGGGGAATGTTTCGGTGCCCAAGATAAGTGAATCGACATCCATTTTCTCTTTGCCTTTTCCTGACTCAACTGCTGCAACACTTGGTGACTTAACACGCCATTCTTTTCGACTTTCCAGATGCATGAAATTTCCACTCGGGCGCACCTTTTTACTCGGATGGAATCCACTCGGATGGACGTCACTCTGATGGAATCCACTCGGATGGAACTCAGTCGGATGGAATCTACTTGGCCACATTTTTTCACTTGGATAGCTTCCACCAGGGTGCATTCTTACACTAGGATATTTTCTACTCGGTCGCATATTTTGACCAGCCGACTGATAGTCACTGATGTTCAGTCGACCATTATATGAGTAATCAAGTTGATTCCACACAGATTGCCTCTGCTCTTCTGAAAACTGCGCCCTTGGTCCACTCGGTTTCACATACTGACTGAACATATCATTCGATGGTGACCTTGGTCGCTTCAAGTGTGATGGCCGGTTAGAGCTGGGACCAGCCGACTGATTAGCATATTTGGACAGCAACATATCAAAAGTTGGCTTGACCCGCTTGCGTTGCACTTTAGCTTCATTCCTCTTCCATTTGCCAACTTCTGGACTCTTGGGCTTGACAAACTTAACTCGAGTGTCCTGCTGCACCTGTGTTTGCCCCCCGAGTGTAGGATTCTTGATGGTGATCTTGATCACTTCCTTGCCATCGGGTTGCTTATCAAGCACAACATGTCTCCCCAAGACCTTGTCACCCTCCTTGTCTTTCCTGGGCTCACCAACAATGACATTAGCTTTATTAGCAGATTCGGCTACCTCCGGCCGAATGAGCAGCTTCTTCCCTTCTAAATCCATTGTGTTCATTGGATAGGGCTGTTTATCAACTTGCATCTCAGAAAAGTTCAATCGTCCATCATTAATGGCCGATTGTATCTGTCGTCGAAAAACATTGCAATCGTTAATAGCATGAGAAAAAGAGTTATGATACTTGCAATAAGCACGCCGTTTCAGCTCTTCAAACGGCGGTAAAGTATGAGATATTCTAATAATCTTAGCCTGCAGCAAAGCATCAAATATTCTATCACACTTAGCAATGTTAAAAGTAAACTTCATATCTTCATCACGATTCTTATGAATCGGTTTCAGATCATTGCAAGTAAAGGGTTTGGCCTTAGATGGCCAAACAAATTCAGTAGCAAAAACATCACCCTCATCGTCCGAGTGATCACTATCATATTCCACCATATTCATCTTTGGACGATCGGCTTTGTATCTATGCTCTTCTTTGAGATCTTTGCTTCGGCTTTCCTGAGCCAAAGCCCTTTGTAAGACTTGGTTAATATTTAAGAACTCATAGCCCTCTAACTTTTCTCTAATGGGAGTTCTCAAACCACTCAGCACTAGGTCTGCCAAGTCTCTCTCGGTTATCACCAAACTAAAACATCGGTTTTTTGTTTCTCTGAATCTCTTGACGTAATCGGAGACCGATTCATCATGCTTCTGTTTAACCGATGTCAGATGTGACAACTTGAGTTCATTGTCGCCGCTGTAAAAGTGATCATGAAATTTCTGCTCTAGCTGCGACCAAACTCGAATGGAACCATGTGGTAAAGAAGAAAACCATGAAAATGCGGTACCAGTTAATGATAAAGGAAATAAACGCACTTTCAACTCATTTAGTGAACCTGCTTCACCTAATTGTGCCAAGTATTGACTAACATGCTCCCATGTGGTTTTTGTGCCTTCTCCATTGAACTTAACAAAATCTGGAATTTTATATCCTGGAGGGCACTGGATGGCATCAAAGTACTCGGGGTACGGCTTTTGGTAAATCCGATTCCGAGGTAACTCAACCCCAAAATTCTCTCGAAGCATCTTAGCCATCTCCTCTCTAAGATTAGCTAGACCATCATCCATAGTGGACGATGAAGCTTGTGGCAGTGGCATAGGAGGAGTATGATTACTAGCTGTAGGTAGGAATTGTGGCAGGTATGTCGACCCATAATTTGCTAGTGGTCGAGTGGTTGTAGCTGTAGGTAAGGTTGGGTTCGGCGTTGCCACCGAACCTGGCATGCTCATAATAGGATTAATGGGTGCAACCACAATCTGATTTGTTTGGGTAGGATAATAAGCCATCGGCACGGGAGGCGCCGATGCAATAGGTAAAGCCTGATTAGGGTTTTGCACACTAGCAGCTACACCATCATTACCACTAGTCGATTGAGATGTATTCTTCTGAGAATTAGTATTTTCTATGAAAGTTTGATAGACTAGATTGTTACCATCAGCAATACGACTTTCTATCTCAGCCCACTGCTCAGGAGAA
Source organism: Triticum dicoccoides (assembly GCF_002162155.2). Lineage (NCBI taxonomy): Eukaryota > Viridiplantae > Streptophyta > Magnoliopsida > Poales > Poaceae > Triticum > Triticum dicoccoides. The sequence continues at coordinate 20,750,258 of NC_041382.1, forward strand.
AAGGTAGTACTCACAGAAGGTTTAACCTGCTCGGCTTGAAGAGGAGGGAACTTGATTTCTTCAATCGGAGTGATGTTGCCTTGGCGATCCTTCTTGAACTTTGCAAGGAACTCCTGCAAATCCTTCTCTTCGCGCGCCTTCTTGTACTCCTCATAGACTTGGCGATGATCAGCCGATATCTCATCAAGACTGGGCTTAATGATGTTGTCGGCGTCTACCTCGGATGGCTTGGGAAGATCGGACATGGTGGATGATGATGATTGATCTTCGTTCCCCAGCGGAGTCGCCAAAAAGTGTGTTGACACACGAACACGTCACGTGTACCCTCGACGCCGGGGGTGATGCACCGCAGCTCACGTCGAAGGAGACCCGACCGACAGCGCGATACGCGAGACAGTCGGCGGGTGCTTTTGCAGACCCGAAACCCCGCGCACCCGGGAGGGACCCCGTCAGGGATTGCGGCGGCTATGGGCTGCCCTAGGTCGATTCACTCGCCCCTAGAGCCTCGGGATTCGCAGCTCTCAAACACGAAGAACAGCAAAGAACGAGAGAAAAAAATGGTGGAGAGATAAAACGTAGACAGGAAAAAGTAGTATATTGATTTGTTCGACTAGGAAAATTGCCCGTGCGTTGCAACGGGAGAATAAAAATCGACGTGCTTTGTGGTAAAGCAAACATCAATTATCATTAATCAGGCTGGAGAGATAGAGGTTTAGTATGACGATGACAAAAATCATGAATCAATTAACAATAGGACTCTTTGGGGCGCCAGATTAACTATTGTACTATCACCAGACAATAAAAATGTTGTGCATGCAACACTTCCAAAATAATTTTACCTAGATATAATTATTGATGTTCCTTCATAGCATTAATGTTTGGGGCAAAAGTGTGTATAAGGTGGTTGTCAAGTTCCTTCATACCACATCCAATACGCAGCCCTCTTTAGGGACTTCAAGCATGGCATCCTTTTCATGATCCGGAACAGTAGTATTATTAAGATCAACTAAAGACTCTATTGTCATGACACGTATATACCTGTGTTTTGGCGTTGATGGTTCATTATGCACTTATATGAACCGGAATCAATTGCGTCGAGAGACAATTTATTTGATATTTACTTTACTGAACATGCAAGCATATATGTTTTTGTTGTGTGTGCCCTACTTTGTGTATATATGTTAGGTCAACTCCAACAGGCGACCCCAAACAGAAGTCTATTTTGTCCGGATTTTGTCATTTGGTTTGGGTAAAGGAGCACCGTTAGGCCTCTTTGCAGACGCGTTGGCAGTGCGTCCAACGCCGATGACGCATTTGGTCCGCTCGGCCGGATGGCCAAATGTAGACAATTTTTATTCTCAATAATATAGTTTCAGAACCGAATAAAAGCACTCATTGCATATAATTTACAACCAAATAAATTACATAGTGTCATAATAATAAATAATTTAAATTCCGGATATACAAATATAGCAACCAAATTCGATTTGTGTCCGTTTCACCTCAAACGGACGCGGTCGGGTGAAATGGGTCGCTCATTGAATTTGGCCTTAGTTCAACTTTTTTATCTAATACTAATCCATAAACAGAGTAAAATTGAACCTTAAAACAAAAGTAATTCTGCATGCTAACACACGGTATGATGGACTCGGAGACTTTAATCGTCAACCTGCGCTAGCTAGCTCCCTCGCAAAAAAATAAATAAGAACATGCGCTAGCTAGCTGTCACACATCGGCTTGCCTAGAAGAAACCAGACTCCAGGTGTCCTATAGAGTCTGTCGTCGCAACCTTATCTCCTCATTCTCTCGTTACAGAACAACCCAACTCCCCCTAGGACACGCCGCTGCTGCCGCCGGGATTCTCTCCTCCACGCATCTCCCGCACACCCGCACCACCTCCGCACGCCAGCGGATTCCGCGCTCCACCGGCGGCCGCCAGCGCTCCAGCTTCGACAGCCACTATCGGCCCCTTTTTCTGGTTTTTCAGATCAGATTGGCTCCGTCACTCCTCCCGCTCGAGGCCGCCGTCGCAGCTCGAGCCTCGAGCACCGCCGTCGCTGCACCCCCCTTCACCTCCAAATCAGACACGGGTCGGTCTCGCGCGCGAGCAGGCGCCGCCCACGGCCCGCAGCCCCTGAGCAACATGTCAACGCCCACGGCCCACCGCGCTGTCGAGCGTCTCCGGCAAAGTCACGCCGTCGGTGAGCCCTCCCCCTCCTCCATCTCTCTTCTCTCTCCCGCGCTTCTTTTCTCTAAGATCTCTCTCTGTCTTCTATTTTTCAGCAGATAGAGAGGACCATGGCCGCCTGAAGCCCGAGCGCCGCCGGCGTCCAGACCCCTCCACGCCATCCCCATCTCGCCGAAGACCTGCATCAAGTCTCCCATCCAGCGCCCGCGCCACCCTTCGGCCCCCGCCCCGCAGCTCTACACCACGAGTGCTTCGGTCGCCTCGCGACCCGCCGGTGTCCAGACCCCCTCCAC
>NC_041382.1:20753311-20755551 GCF_002162155.2 Triticum dicoccoides
CCCTCAACAGGAACGCACCACGGGCCCCGCCGCTTGGTCCCCAGCCCTCACGGCCGCGCAGGACTCCCGCACCGGCGGCAGCCCCGAGGGGCCTCCAAGCCGATGCGCGAGCCGACACAGGGGAGGGGTTGGCCCCGAGAGCGGGAACCCGGCGACTCCGTCGGACAGGAGCTGGGCGGCGCCGTCCATCATCGCCCCCGTTTGGCGCATCGATGGGAAATGGGTGCGGGCGCGGCTGCGGTGCGCGGCGCGTCGGCGGCGGGCGGCGGGCGGTGCGCAGTGAGGCTGGGCGAGGCGGGGCGGGGCAGGAGGTGGCGGCGGGATGGAGGTCCAGATGGGATCGGGGAGCAAGGGTCGTGCGGGCTGGGCTATTTTTTTTCTCTTTTCTCCTCCATGTACCGGTTCGGGGCTGACTTATGTTGAGGACTGCGGGTTGAATTCTCCAAAACGGAGGGGCTTTTTCGCAAAAACGCCGACGACGTACGGGCAGAAGCACTCCGTGCTTTATTAGTAGGGAAAGATTGTGTGTTGTTTCAATCGGCCGTCACCCCCAACATATATAAGAGGCGGTTGGACTTACCGTACAAGAAAAGGATTCATCTAGGCTTTCTTTACAAGAAAATTACATCAATTCACGTCCAAAACCCTAGTCAAATTCGGACTGGTTTTGTCCGAACTTTCCAAAACTGTTCGGTTTAAACTGACTGTACCTTGCGGGTCTTTTTTGTGGTGGTAAACGATCTCGGATGGAAACGAGCCCAAAAGCAATCTTGACCGTTTCGACGATACGAAAAACTTTCGTGTTGAACATTTTCCGATTCGAGGCCATCTTCTGGGGCAAAACACTCACGCATTACATCAGACACTTGCCAAAACATGTCTGGTCTCCCGCGTCATATTTCGCCTCTTGATAGGGCTGCATTCAGATAGCTCTAACTTTTGCATACGAACTCGGATTGAGATAATTTTTATATAAAAATCGACCGATTTGACGAGACGAAGACAATTCATGTAGAGCATTCCTTCATCCGAGGTTGTCCTGGAGGCTTAATTGACCAAAAAGCACTCAGAACACCTAAACATGACAATCTGAGTGTAGTTTTGGTCTTTGACATGATGCCGAATAATTATGGTCCAAACATTAAAGTTGTTCCATTCGGTGATGTGAAACTTTTCATGCTGAAAACCCTTTCACTCTGTATCTTGCCAAAATCAGGCGTCAACAAGCTGGAGCACATGCATGGCACAACTGCACAAGCTGCATATGCTTCACATGTTAACCGGCTCAGATTTAAGATGCTCCTGCTTGAGATTGATGAGGGGGGGATTTTTATTACTGTACATGATATCATTGTATAGTTGTTAGATTCTGTAATCTGCTGTACACGATTCGATCAGAGCAGATTTCCCCTTTCTTTAACATATCTGATCTGATCCGGCATAAACTTTGATGCACAGTTTGATGCTGATGTATCATATAAATAGAGGAGTCCATAGGCCAGTGACAGCAAATTAAACAATCTTCTTAGCTATGACTCCCCGCAGCCGAAAGAACAGAACCAAGATGAACCATGTTTTTTTTTTCAGAAAAGGAGGATGACCTCCGGCCTGTGCATCTGAAAGATGCATACGGCCAGGGCCGATCTTGAGATTTTGGGGGCCCGGGGCGAAACTAGAACTCGGGGCCCCTTATATTATATGAGAATTATAATAATAGCAATGGATTCGAGATTTATGTAACAACCTCGCCTTCGCTCCTATAGCTATTGCCGTAACTGCATCTATGACATTGCGTTTGGATGATTCTTTTTGTGAGATCCACAAGTGTTACCCCATGACTAGTTGTGTTATTTCGGTATTGTGTGCTCGGTACGGTACTTTTTCTGTTCGGATTTATTAGTCCTCATTTGGTTTTAAGCCTACTTTGGTCTAACATTTGACTAATAAACTATGTGTCACTGGTGGAAAAAGGGCCTTTGGTCGCGGTTCGCAACTGCCATTAGTCGCGGTTGCGCAACCGCGACAGAACGGGCGCGACTAAAGGCCCCCCCCCCCCTTTAGTCGCGGTTGCTTAAGAACCGCGACTAAAGGCCCGTCCACGTGGGCGCCAGGTGGCTGTCGGGGCGGAGGACCTTTAGTCGCGGTTCTTCTGGCCAACCGCGACTAAAGGCCGCCGCAGGTTTAGGGTTTTAGCCCCCCCCCCTTAAACCTGTTTTCTGTTTAATTTGTATTGTTTTATT
>NC_041382.1:20756342-20757261 GCF_002162155.2 Triticum dicoccoides
CGCCGTCGGTGAGCCCTCCCCCTCCTCCATCTCTCTTCTCTCTCCCGCGCTTCTTTTCTCTAAGATCTCTCTCTGTCTTCTATTTTTCAGCAGATAGAGAGGACCATGGCCGCCTGAAGCCCGAGCGCCGCCGGCGTCCAGACCCCTCCACGCCATCCCCATCTCGCCGAAGACCTGCATCAAGTCTCCCATCCAGCGCCCGCGCCACCCTTCGGCCCCCGCCCCGCAGCTCTACACCACGAGTGCTTCGGTCGCCTCGCGACCCGCCGGTGTCCAGACCCCCTCCACGTCATCCCCATCTCGCGGAAGACCTGCATAAAGTCCCGTCCAGCGCCCGCGCCACCCATCGCCCTCGCCCCGCTGCTCTGCTATTCGAGCGCTTCAACCGCCTCGTGCCCGAAGCAGAGGAGAGGAGCTCCCTGCCACGAGCCTCTCCAGCGCCGGCAGCACTTCAGCCGCCTCGTGCCCGAAGCAGAGGTGAGGAGCTCCCCCTGCCACGAGCCTCTCCAGCGCCGGCAAACCAGCAGGGCGCCCCTTCCTTGGCTCCTACGGCGTGGACGCCGGCGGCAAGCTGCGGCCCCGAGAAATCCATCGACGGCGGCTCAGATCCCGGCCAACCCCAGCAAGCCCTCAACAGGAACGCACCACGGGCCCCGCCGCTTGGTCCCCAGCCCTCACGGCCGCGCAGGACTCCCGCACCGGCGGCAGCCCCGAGGGGCCTCCAAGCCGATGCGCGAGCCGACACAGGGGAGGGGTTGGCCCCGAGAGCGGGAACCCGGCGACTCCGTCGGACAGGAGCTGGGCGGCGCCGTCCATCATCGCCCCCGTTTGGCGCATCGATGGGAAATGGGTGCGGGCGCGGCTGCGGTGCGCGGCGCGTCGGCGGCGGGCGGCGGGCGGTGCGCAGTGAGGCTGGGCG
>NC_041382.1:20757271-20758661 GCF_002162155.2 Triticum dicoccoides
GCGTTAGTACACACATATTTATTCAAATCAGTTAGTTTGTATCACCAGAGGCTCAATGTATATATATACCTCGGCGCCGGAGGTGGTTGCTACTTCCATTTGAAGATCGTCGTTTATCGACGTTTGTTCGGCATCATCTTGCTGACGGCGCCCTTCATCTTCACCGTCAAGGTTCAGATAAGAAGAGATATCATCTTCTTCTTCTCCGGTCGGCACATATAGAATATCGCCGTTTATGATGCCGAACATATGTGCTTCACCGTCCGGATCATAGTTGTCCATAATCGGGTCAGCTCTATCGTCCGCCATTATGTCAGTCCTGAAAACATGTAGTAAAAACAAATTAATTAAGTAAAGAAGGGGGGCGGTGGCGGTGGCGGTGGCGAAAGGGCGGTGGCGAAAGGAGGGGGCGAAGAAGGGGTGGGAGAGGGTGTCGCGGTAGAGCGCGAGACGGGGCGGCAGACGACGGCGTCACGGAGAGGGGAGGCGAGGACAACACATTTATAACCCTCGCCGTCCCCTCTCGATCCCTAAAAAAACACCGCGCGCATCGCCGCCCCCCTCGCCGCCCCTCTCCGTATAAACAAATTGTCCGAACAGAGCTTGGAGTAGACTGGCTAGGGTTTGGCCAGGGATGCGGATGGAGACGAATATATGTGGGGTCGGGATGGCCCATGTGCAGGGCAGGGGGTGCTGGCCACACTCTTTTTTCTTTTCTTTTTCATTTCATTTCATTTTTTCTTTTCCTGTTTTTATCCTTTTCATCTTTAAAATAATTCAGTATATCAAAATATAGCAATGAAAAAAGATATTTGAGAAATCATAAAATGTATGTGAATTCAAAAAAATGAATCATAAAATGTTCATGGATACAAAAACATTGTGATTTTGCAAAAAAAAAGGTTTTCAAAAAATATTGATGATTTTGTGGAAAAAATTATTCGTGTATTTCAAAAAATTGATTTTATTAGACACAAAAAATTCTTTCACGTATTTTCACGTATTTAATTTTAAAAATTCTTTCTTTTTTTCTGCTTCCTTTTTTTTCTTCTTTCTTTTTTTCTTCTGTTGTTTTCTTCCTTTTTCTTTTTTTCTTCCTTTTTCCTTTTTTCTTCCTTTTTCTTGTTTTTCTTCTGTTTTTCTTTTGTTTTCTTCTTCCTTCTTTCTTCTTCTTCCTTTTTCCTTTTTCTTTCTTCTTCTTCTTCCTTTTTCTTCTTCCTTCTTCTTCTTCTGCCGGCGCGCGGAGGACGGCAGGCAGGGCCAGCGGGCGGCGGGCGGCGGGCGGCGGAGGCGGCGCTCACTGGCGGAGGCGGAGGCGGCGCTCACTGGGGACGGGGGCGGCGGCGCTCACTGGGGACGGGGGCGGCGGCGCTCACTGGGGACGGGGGCG
>NC_041382.1:20763285-20776578 GCF_002162155.2 Triticum dicoccoides
GTTGCTAACCGCGATCGAGGAGGAAAAAATAAATGAGGAACCTCAAGTGTGGCTCCAACACTTCATATCATGTTTGTTTCACCCTCTTAGGGCATTTCATCAAACACCTTGTGTGCATAAGAGGAACCAAAAGCAAACCTACACCCCCTTGTGAAGCTTGTGAAGAGAAGTGGCACCAAATGGCTAAGTGAGCGTGCTGAACTGGTATATATAGGGGAGGAGCTTTAGTCGCGGTTGGCCTGGCCAACCGCGACTAAAGGCCTTTGCGCACCTTTAGTCGCGGTTGGCCTGGCCAACCGCGACTAAAGCCCCTCACGTGCACCAGCTGGCCACCGAGCGCCCTGGGCCCAGGCCTTTGGTCGCGGTTCGTCTGCCGAACCGCGACTAAAGACTTCATTAGTCGCGGCTCCTACAGTTTCGCGACTAATGGGGCTGGACGGAAGCCTCTTTTTCTACCAGTGTGTTATATATCACAAAATATAGATCATTTAAAACACCATTCGAATACTAGTTTTTTGGCATATAACTCATAACTTTTTATAAGTTAAATTCTAACCAACTTTAGGCTCCACATTCGAGGGGCATAATAAATTCAAACAAAAGAATTTTGCAGTACATGTAGCACAGCCCTCGCGCTCACGTTGTATTTGGATTCTAATTAATATACATAGTACAAAATGATGGAAAGATGCTTAGATAAAACCAGAAATAAATTTTATAGGTTGAATAACACAAGATATATGCATTGTGTATGCGAAAGTAAATATAATTGAGGTTGTGAGAAACGGTAATATGGTATACCTGAGATCGATTGGATCAGTCGTCAGCGTCGGTGATCGAACGACAGTGCTAGACGATGACGCAAAGTAGACTGGTGCATGGCCCTGGCGGGAGGCCATCGGCCATGTGCAATGGCGTCCAACGATTGGGGCATTGCATCAGCCTTGAGTAACCCATCGATTCAGCGATCGTTGCGGCCTATAGAAACAGAAAACGCTAGATCTGGGCTTGGAGATATGGAATAAGGATCTCAATTTTGAAGGAAGAGATGGACTAGAGTACATCTGTACATACGACATACACCTGCAGGTCCAGTAGTTTTTTTTTGCATCAAAGTTCGGACTTTATTCAAAATAACTGTAGTCGGTTACAATCTACCCGTAGGCTGGTTCGGATAAATTCCGGGCTACTTTCTAGCCAGCATTCCGTCACATCAAGCGTACAGGCACGCTGAGCACAAAGATGGTCCGGCACATTATTCTCTCTACCAACATGTCGAACCGAAAAGGAAGTAAAAGTAACGACGTAGTCTGCTAACTCTCTAAAGATGGGCGAAGCAACCGATCTAGAGTTACCTCGCGAGTTCCAGAGGTCGACCAACTGTGAGCAGTCCACCTCCATGATCACATGTGAAAAACCTCGAAGTTGGGCGAAGATGACCCCCTCCCGAAAAGCCAGTAGCTCGGCTATAAACGGATCCGAAGCACCTGGCAAAGGCTTACACCATGCTCCTAGGAAAGAGGTGAGAGCGAGCCACTCCCCCCGCCCCTCCCCTAGTCGTATCTGCATACACTGTACCATCAGTGTTTATAGTGATCCATCTCGCTTTCGGAGGGCGCCAAGCCTGGCTCGCAGTCCTGGTCCGTTGGCCCGGGATGTCGATGATGGATAAAGCTTCATGCACCCGTTTCAGCGCCGTTGCCTGATCATACCCTTCTCGGCCATGAGTCCAGTTATTCCTTGAAGTCCAAATAGAGTGCATGATAGAGATGATTTTGCACCGTGTGTCATCAGAGAACAAGCTGTCCAACAGAATGTCACGAGCCCAAGTCTCGGGGTGCAGACGTCGTAGCTGGAAACCGAAGCTGTCCTTAGCTGCTACCCAAAATTTCCTTGCATGAGTGCAGGAAACAAGAGCATGCAGCAGATTCTCATCAAAGGCCATGCAGATGTCGCACCGGCCGCTTGTTTTGATATGCCTCTACTACAAGGTCACCGAGTCTGGTAAGATACCTCTAAGGACTCTCCACCAGAACACCCTAACCTTCGGTAGCACATGGATCTTCCAAAGTGCAGTCCACAACTCTCTGTTTGCAGATCCAGTAGTTGAGATATGGAATAGCCACGGTAGAAGAAGGGAAGCTGCGTATGCGTGCTTGACTTGCGTCTGCGAAATTAAAGGAAAGCTCCGTCTGCGTGCGTGACTTGCATCTGCGAGATTAAAGGAAAGCTTTCGTCTGCGGGCTGTGCGATCCCTGCCTCGCTGGGCCGGCTACGTGCGTGCCTTGGGGAGGGGGCCCCTTGACCGTGGGGGCCCGGGGCAGTCGCCCCCCTGCCCTCCCCCCTCCCCCTCAGGGCCGGCCCTGCATACGGCCACTTTATTGATTATTTTCGAGGACCTTACAAAGTATTACAACAATATGTCTGAATCCATCATCTTGGCAACAATCAAAATGAACCATGTACAGATCATGTCGCGCCGCATGGTCCTGCCGCAGCCAGACTTCGTTACCGCCGGAGCGCCATGGGACCTCTCGATGATCGCCTTGGAGTAAAACCAGAAGGGCATCGTCCTGCCCAATGTTAGACTATGTATAGCTTCTGTACCTATGTACGTATATGGTACATATTGTAACACAACCATTATATATAATGAGATAAGCCACCCCTAAAGGGTTGTGCTGGTTCCCCAAAACTTATTGTCTTACATGGTATCACGCTAGGTTACGATCGCTTCCGCTTCTAAACCCTAATACCCGCACCGCCGCCGCAGCCGCCGCCGCCTTCACCGCCGCCGCCGCGCCACCGATCGCGCCGCCGCCATGTCGAGCGCCGCCACCACCGGTTCCACTGCTGCGGGCTTCCTCCCGGCCTCTCTTGCGGCTCTGCTCAACCTCCCGCTCGATGTCGTCTCTGTTCCGGCTCCGATCGGGACAAGGAGCATCGGCTCCGTCTTCTCCACGCCGCCGGCGCCCTCGCTTGGGCGTGACCTCGTGGTCCACACCGCGGCGCCGCCGTCCGCTGCGGACTCCGCAGGCGTCGTCCCGTCGCTCCTGCCGCAAGCGGATCACACTGCCCCGCTGGCGGGGTTGGCGGCGTCCGCACCGGCCGCGAGCTTTGCGGCGCCCGCCCTGGCTGCGGTCCCGCCTCCTCCCGCATCGGCTTCGGTGCCTCCGGCTGCCACCATGGTGTTTGCACCCCAGGCAGCCTCCTCGATGGGATTGTCTTCGCCGCCGCCGTTTCACTTCGGTCATCTCATCACCATCAAGCTCTCCGCCGACAACTACATCTTCTGGCGTGCGCAGGTTCTCCCGCTCTTGGGGAGTCACTACCTGCTAGGTTACGTCGACGGATCGCTTCCCTGCCCACCCGCGCTGGTAGACAGCGTGCACGGTCCGGTCTACAATCCGGCCCATCGCGTCTGGACGGGGCAGGACCAGGCGAACCTCTCCTCCATCCAGGGGTCGCTCTCGCCGGCAGTTGCCGGCCTTGTTGTCTTCGCGAAGACGTCTCATGAGGCCTGGACCATCCTTGAGCGCACCTTTGCAGCGCAGTCCCAGGCTCGTGTCTCTGCACTCCGTCGTCAGCTTGGAGAGTGTCAGAAGCTTGACTCCACTGCCACTGAGTTCTACAACAATGTCAAGGGCCTCGCCGACACATTGGCCTCCATTGGACAGCCCCTCACCGACTCCGAGTTCAACTCGTCTATTGTCAATGGTCTTGATGAGGAGTATGATGCCTTAGTCGAGATCATCAACGAGCGGGGCAACTCGACACCCATGCTGGCACACGAGGTTTTCTCTCGGCTCCTTCTCACTGAGCAACGGGTCGAGACTCGCCGCACCAGGGGCACTGGCTCCCTCTCGGCCAACGCCGCCACCAAGGGTGGCCGCTCTTCTTCATCACCCCGGTCTCCCTTGGGGCTGCCACCGTCGCCCGCCTCGGCCCCCCACCTACTGCGACCTTACCGGGGGCTGGCGGTCCACGTGTGTGTCAGCTTTGTGGCCGCGATGGGCACTGGGCCTCCAAGTGTCATAAGCGCTTCCAGCGAAGCTTCCTTGGTCTTGGCAATGACGGCAAAGATACACGCAACAATGCCCGTCAGGTCGCCATGGCTGATCGTCCCGCGCCGCAGAAGCAACAGGGACACACTCAGTCCTACTCCATCGATCCACACTGGTACATGGACTTTGGGGCGACAGAGCATCTAACCAGCGAGATGGGGAAGCTTCACACTCGTGAACCCTATCATGGCTCCGACAAGATCCACACCGCCAATGGAGCAGGTATGCACATCTCTCATATTGGTCAAGCATCTCTTCTCACTAGACATGCCAATAGGAGTCTTCAGCTTCGCAATGTTCTTCGAGTTCCATCTGTGACCCGTAATCTTCTTTCAGTTCCTAAACTCACACGTGATAATAATGTGCTTTGTGAATTTCACCCTTTTGATCTTTTTATTAAGGATCGGGGCACGAGGGACATTCTTCTTAGTGGGCGGTTGTGCCAGGGCCTCTACCGTCTGGAGCATCCTGGTGTCGCTCGTGTTTTCAGTGGAGTTCGGGTCTCTCCGTCACAGTGGCATGCTCGTCTTGGTCACCCGGCCACACCTATTGTCCGTCATATTTTACGTCGTCATGAGCTTCCTAGTTTGTCTAGTCATAAAGATGTAGCAGTGTGTGATGCTTGTCAGCAGGGGAAGAGTCATCAACTTCCTTTTTCGGAGTCCAGTCGTGAGGTGAAACATCCTTTAGAACTTGTGTTTTCAGATGTATGGGGTCCTGCTCAGACTTCTGTCAGTGGTCATAATTACTATATCAGTTTCGTTGATGCTTATAGTCGCTTTACCTGGCTTTACCTTATTAAACGCAAATCTGATGTGTTTGATATTTTTGTTCAGTTTCAAAAACATGTTGAACGTCTTTTCAAGCACAAAATTGTTCATGTCCAGTCAGACTGGGGGGGGGGGGGCGAGTATCGCAACCTCAACTCTTTCTTTCAGTCGCTTGGGATAGCTCATTGTTTAGCATGTCCACATACACATCAGCAGAATGGTTCAGTCGAACGTAAGCATCGTCATATTATTGAAGCTGGTCTTACTCTTTTGGCCCATGCATCTGTTCCGTTTCGGTTTTGGAGTGATGCTTTCACCACTGCATGCTTTCTCATCAACCGTACTCCTACTCGTGTTTTAAACATGAAGACTCCCATTGAGGTTCTCCTTAATGAACAACCTGATTATACCTTTCTCAAGGTATTTGGGTGTGCTTGCTGGCCGCATCTTCGTCCATATAACAAGCGCAAGCTTGAGTTTCATTCTAAGAAGTGTGTTTTTCTTGGCTATAGCTCTCTTCATAAAGGTTACAAATGTCTTCATGTTCCCACTAATCGTGTCTATATATCTCGGGATGTCGTGTTTGATGAGCATGTTTTTCCCTTTGCCAACCTTCCCGTGTCCACTGTCGAACCACCATCCCTGCATTCATCCTCTGTTGCTTCTGACCAATTTGATGATGTTGCATACTCTCCTTTGCTGTTACCTAACCATGGTGCAGGAACCGGACGTGGAGCTCGTTTGGAGCTGTTGGAGGATTCACCATCATCATCGTCGTCTTCTGGTGGGCACGTCGATCGCCCTATGTTGCATGGCATCGATTCGCGTGCCCATGCATGGTCACCCGACGAGCCCGTCGCGCCGAGCATCTCCACTGCTCGGTCCGTTTCGCCAGCGGCCGCCGAGTCGCCCGCGGCTCGGCCCGTCACGCCGTCTTCGCCTGCGGCTCGGCCCGTCACGCCGTTTTCGCCCGCGGCTCGGGTCCTCACGTCGCCTTCATCAGCGGATCGGCCCGCGACACCGGCCGCGCCACGGCCCACTATGCCGAGCTCGCCATCGGCCCGGTCTGTGATGCCGGAGTCGCCAGCTGCTTCGTCTGCTCTGCCGGGTTCGCCGGTGGGTCGGCCTTCTTCGCCAACCGAGTCCGAGGCTACCGTGACTGGCTCCTCGTCACCGGCTGACTCGTCAACGTCGCCGTCCTCCAGCCCGTTGCAGGCTGCTCCGTTGACCTTGGTGGTTCCTGTGTCCCGACCACATACACGCAGTCGCAGTGGCATTTTCAAACCTAAGGAACGTAAGGATGGTACGGTTGCTTGGTTGGCTGCTTGTTTGGCTGCTGCTGTTGCGGATCCATCTTCTGAGCCTCGCTCATATCAGGCTGCCCTGCGCATTCCACATTGGCGAGAGGCTATGGAGCAGGAGTTTCATGCTCTTCTTCGTAACAAGACATGGACTCTCGTTCCTCCACCACCACGGGTAAATGTTATTGACTCAAAATGGGTATTCAAAGTGAAGAAGCATTCGGATGGATCTATTGAGCGTTACAAAGCGCAACTTGTTGCTCGCGGTTTTCGGCAGCGTCATGGTCTTGACTATGAGGACACCTTCAGTCCTGTCGTCAAGCCTACCACTATTCGGCTTCTTCTCTCCATTGTTGTTTCTCGTGGTTGGTCACTTCGTCAACTTGATGTGCAGAATGCTTTTCTACATGGATTTTTGGAGGAAGAGGTTTATATGAAACAGCCGCCTGGTTTCTCTGATCCTGATCGTCCTGACTATATCTGTCGTCTTTCCAAAGCACTATATGGTTTGAAGCAAGCTCCTCGTGCCTGGCATGCCCGCCTTGCCTCTGCCCTTCGTGCTCATGGGTTTGTGCCGTCTATTGCTGACACTTCGTTATTTCTTCTACAGAAGCCAGAAGTCACTATGTATCTTTTGGTATATGTCGATGATATTATCCTTGTCAGCTCTTCTCAGTATGCTGCTGATGCTCTTGTCTGCTCTCTTGGTGCTGATTTTGCGGTCAAAGATCTTGGGAAGCTTCACTACTTTCTTGGAGTTGAGGTCACTTCTCGTGCTACTGGTCTTGTCCTTACGCAGAAGAAGTACTCCTTGGAGTTGTTACAGAGAGCTGGCATGCTGAAGTGCAAACCGACCACCACACCCATGTCGTCTACGACAAGATAACAGCTGTTGATGGTGAGCTTTTGTCTCCTGCGGATGCCACAGAGTACAGGAGCATTGTTGGTGGACTTCAGTACTTGACGATCACGAGACCAGATATCTCTTATGCTGTTAACAGGGTTTGTCAGTATCTTCAGGCTCCCAGAGATACTCATTGGGCTGCTGTTAAACGCATTCTTCGTTATGTTCAGTTCACCCTGACATTTGGTATGCATATTCGGCCGACTTCCTCTCGGGTCCTTTCGGCCTTCTCTGATGCAGATTGGGCTGGTAGCCCAGATGACAGGCGATCCACGGGGGGTTATGCGGTATTCTTTGGCTCTAATTTGATCGCTTGGAGTGCTCGGAAACAGGCTACTGTGTCACGTAGCAGTACTGAAGCTGAGTACAAGGCTGTGGCTAATGCTACTGCAGAGATTATTTGGGTGCAGTCTTTGCTTCAGGAGTTGGGTTTGTCTCAACCACAGCCTCCTATTCTTTGGTGTGATAACATCGGTGCTACATACCTTTCTGCAAATCCAGTATTTCATGCCCGAATGAAACACATTGAAGTTGACTATCACTTTGTACGGGAACGTGTATCACAGAAGCAACTCCAGATCAAGTTTATCTCATCTAAGGATCAACTTGCAGACATCTTCACTAAGCCTTTACCGCTGCCACAGTTTGAGGCTTGTAGGCGCAATCTTACCCTTCTCAGTTCTTTAGAAAGTGGCTAAGATTGAGGGAGGGTGTTAGACTATGTATAGCTTCTGTACCTATTTACGTATATGGTACATATTGTAACACAACCATTATATATAATGAGATAAGCCACCCCTAGAGGGTTGTGCTGGTTCCCCAAAACTTATTGTCTTACACCCAACCTTCCCGCCACACAAGAAGGAGAAGGACGGGGACACCACGCCGTCGTCGAACGCCTGGCATCATCCTTCGCGCGCGCCCTGGGCCGTTTCTACCCCTACGCCGGCCGCCTCGCCGTCATGCCGGGGAACAGTGCTGACGGGGAGCAGGGCGAGAGCGTCGCCATTTCGCTTCGCTGCAGCATGGAGGGCGCCGAGTTCGTCCACGCCGTGGCGCCGGGCGTCACCATGGCCGGCGTTATCACGCCGCTGTTTACCCCGACGCTGGTCCGGTCCTTCTTCCCGCTGGATGGGCTGCATGGCGTCGACGCTGCCGCGGGCTCGCACCCGCTCCTAGCCGTGCAGGTTACCGAGCTGGACGACGGTGTCTTCGTCGGCATGTCGCTCAACCACGCTGTCGCCGACGGTTCGGCCTTGTGGCACCTCTTCAACACCTGGTCGGAGATCAGCCGTCAGAGTGACGGCGCCGACATCTCCTCTCCTTTGCCGGTGCACTGGAGGTGGTTCCTCGACGGCTGCCCTGTTCCGGTCCCTCTGCCCTTCGGCAAGCTGGAGGACATCCCCGTCAGCCGGCGTTCTACAGATGAGCATCCATCATCTGTGAAGGAGGAATGCTTCCTCAATTTCTCGGCCGAGATGGTAAAGAAGCTCAAAGCAAAGGCAAACGCCGAGATGTCCGGCACCAGCAATGGCACCACCACCATCTCGTCGTTGCAGGCCCTGTTCGCGCACATATGGATCGCGGTGACCCGAGCCAGGAGATTGTCACCGGACCACAGCACAACGTACGTCATCCTCGTCGGATGCCGGGGCCGCGTGGATGGCCTGCCGGCGGCATACGCTGGCAACGCCGTTGCACGCGCCGAGGCAGTGTCGACCGCCGGCGAGATCCTAGAAAGGGGGCTGGGTTGGGCCGCGTCGCTGCTGAACAGAGCGGTGGGGTCCTTCGACGTGGCACTTAGAGAGACAGACATGCATCCTGGCCGCAAGAGCATTACTTCTTGCATGCGCGCCCAACGGCCACGGCAAAGATGGTGACGGGTGGCTCGCCGCGGTTCGACGTGTACGGGAACGACTTCGGGTGGGGCCGGCCGGTGGGCGTGCGGAGTGGCCGTGCGAACAAGATGGGCGGGACGGCGACGGTGTTCGAGGGTAGAGACGGCGGAGGAAGCATGGCTCTCGGGGTGTGGCTCTCGCCGGAGGTGCTCTCGAGGCTCGTCGCCGACGAGGAGTTCATGAGCGCGGTAAGCACGGTCACGGCGTGACTGATTGCCGACGCGCATGCAAAGTAATTTTCTGGTGCCATGTTTGAAGCACAGGTGATGGCTTCAGCGGCAGACCAAGCTTGGGATTAAATTCATGGCTTGAAACGGCCTATCGTTTGGTAGACTAAGAATCTGGGACTGAACCTGTACCCTGTGCTATCACTATCAGTTTCGTGGATTAAACCATGCTTCAAGCTGCTTACTTGCTTTCCAAAGAGAAAATGTTCCTTTTAATATCCATGCGTCGAGACTTGTCAAACTTTGGCGGGTGGCATCGGGTTGTCCAAAAATTGAAAAAGGGTTGTGGACTAGAACTCTTCATTGCTTTTTAATCTGCACTAGTACATATGCCCGTGTGTTGCAACGGGAAAAATTTGACAAACCTGATTCGCTTGCCACTACGCTTTACTAACATTCAATTCCGATAAACCTAGAAATAAGGTTATCCTGGATGTGTTGCCACGGGTTGAATTATCCTTATTTGGATCATGAAGTGTTGATGTGAGAAGCCACCCTAACGTCCTTAATCGACTCATACTTAAACTCTGCACTTCCATCGAATGAAAAAGTAGTGATGCATTGAATAGTCTTTTAGCGGGAGAAACATAGAATTTGATTCTTACAGGTGCATGGAAATAGTCTTTTAGCGAGAGAAATATACAATGTGATTCTTAGGACAACTCTCCAACACCGACCTGTAAAATAGACACTGCATCCGTCCGCGAACCTGGAGGACCGGCCCACGGATGTGGGAGGAGGTCATCCAATGCTATCTGTATATGTCTGGTTGCATTTCGGAAGAAATTTAACGAAAGTTAACAAATTTGAGGGATATTTAGACAAACCGGATGATATTAATTTATACTTGGATAACTTTTAGATAATTCATACTTGAATAACCTTTAGATAAAACCTGTTGCGTTTCATCTTGACTGGAGGAAACAAATTACATTTTGACATATTTGAACTAAACCGTATTCTAAACCTAGTCTAAATGATTGTCGACGCTCGTTTGCCCATTTTCGGCCGGCCATGAGCCTCGGGAACTGAAACTCTAACTCCGCCTTGTAGCCTCCGCCTCAGCAGCCTGCAAGCGGCTAATCGGCTGACGAAAGGGCGGTGGCCTTTCTGAGACCGGCGCGTCGGCGACCCTTCATGCGCTACTCTTCCTTGCCGCCGTCGGCGCCCTTGGACGTGCCGACTTCATTGTCATGCGCTGGGGCGTGGGTGTGGCAGAGCTGGCAGCGTCACCCTCGTCCTTGCTCTTGCCGTAGACTTCGCCGACCACATCGTCGATCTTCTTGAAGGCGGCTTCTAGCCCTGCCTGACGTTGGTGGTACCTCCACCGGTCGCGACGGATTTGGCAAGCGGTGCGATAGGAGTCGACTAGCGCCTCCTGCTCAGCTAGTCCACGCTCGTCGCGATTGTCGTGACAGTGGCGAGGTGCTCCTCCACACTCCGGTGCTCATCGAGGAGGCGGGGGTTGTACTCATGGTCGGCTGCGCCTACCGGAATAAGGCCTCCAGCTCGGCCAACACCATTTCGGTGTAGTGAGCACGAGCATCACCCATGGAGATGCCGACATGGACCGGCGAGGGGGTGACGCTAGCTCATTGTCAGTCGCGTCCTCCATTGGGACGTCCACAACGCCGGCCTCCGTCTGCCCCGCTAGCCTGCCAGCCGGCAGCAATGGCGGTGATCTCTGTCTTCTACTCGGACGAGAGACTGTCCCAAATGGCTTTGGAGCTCGAGGAGGCCATGACGGGCATCGTGCGGAGAGGAGAAAGGGAGCGGAGGAGGATGGGTGAGGCTGGACTTCAATTAGGTGGCGGTGGACAAGGCAAGCGGCAGGGTGGTTAATGGTGGGCGGCATGAATGCGTACCGGTGCTCTGGAGCAGCGCTGGCCACTTCGGTCGAGAAGGGACATGGGGAGGGAAGGGTTTTTGCGTGGGCTAGAGTAGTCAGAAAGGAGCATGGCAGCGGTCCGGACGCCAACAAAGCCACCAGTTTGTTTCCGGTTTACGAAAAAAAAGTATATCCGGATGGTCCGGACACTTGCGGGCATTTTGAGGGTTGACTTTGAAGATCCCCTTATATACTCTTTGAGAGTTTAATAATTCATCTATAGTATTTTATAACATTATTAAAAAATTCAAATTCTAATGATTTTTGATTATGTAGTTCTTTTATCGAAGGTTGTTTGATTTCGAATTCATTCCGATGTTTTTTCTTTTGCCCAACTCCCGTGTCCAGCCAGCTGATAAAAATGTGGTCGAGCAGCTGGCACGTAGACAACCCATCAGGCGATACGTGTACCCTCCACCGCTTTTAGCCATTTGGGTCCAGCGAGATGCATCTAATGTCCTCTCATCCCGTTCTTTCGCTCCATCTCTCTCTCATCCCTATTCATATCTTCTGCTTCCACTAATATGCGCATCCGTTCCTTCAACTCTTGCAGTTGCAGAGGCAGCGGAATTTGCCGCGCTGGGAGCCGGCTGTCCGGCGAGCGTCGTTCCCAGGCGTGTGTCAATCTTGGGAGTCTCCACAGCGTCTCTTTCCACTGGAGCGCTGCAGCCGGATCCCCGTCCGCTCCCCTCCCCCGGTGTATCTATCTATCTATCTATCTATCTATCTCTCTCTCTCTCTCTCATATTTCTTCATCTCGCGATCTAATTCTGTTAAGTGTATTTGCAGGCCGATGTGAAGCTAGTCAGGTCGCCGACGGCCCCCGTTCCAGACCACCTAGATCTAGAGCGCCGCGGACGGATCCCGTCGTCCCCGTCATGCCCGTGTCAAGGACCTCCAGTGTCCGCGTCGCCGGTGAGGTTAATTCTTTTTCGCCTCTTTTCCTGATTCTCATGGTCAGGATTTTTTTGGTTGCCTCACCCAAGGTTCCTTCGTTCCCTTCTCTCCCATGTATTGACTGTCAGTTTGTTGGTTTTAAGGAGGCCGATTGATATGAAGGATAACCTGTAAATGTGTGTAAATTCATGAGAATCGTTTCAAGGGAGCGACGTGGGACAAAAAACCAACGGAATCAACGCATGACACGAACGAAGTCAACGAACGCACGACCAAACAGAGTTTGCTTGCGCGCGTGACGGTTGGAAGCACGAGCAGAAACTCTTTATTTCTCACGTTGGACGTGACCGCAGGTTGAATACTAAAACCGCAGGGTGCTTTTTTACGAAATGAGTGAAGCAAGTTGAAAATATTACGAAATTGACCTGGATTGTTCAGAACTACTCCCTCCGTCCCATAATATAAGAACGTTTTTTATACTAGTGTAGTGTTAAAAACGTTCTTATATTTTGGGACAGAGGGAGTATTTTCCTTGAGATTGTTTTAAGAATGTCTTAGAACTTTTTATTTTTAGAAATATCTTGGAACTATTTGGTCTAAGTTTATTCTGTAGTCCCGAGAGAAGCCCATCGGTTATTGGGCTTCACTATCTCGGCCTCATATCCACGAGCAGAAAAATAGTTTAAATCTTCCGTTATCTCGCTTTACTATCTCCATCCTGAGAAGGCCCACGACATTTTTTTTAACCAAGATTCCCCTGTTTCTAAGAGTTCCTAGGTGACGCTCATTGCGGTACTTTGGTCGTTTGGTGTCGTTTCACACAGACAAGCCATCGACTGGGCTGGTCCATTGCAGCGGTCTGGTTGGTGCAGCAACCTGGTTCAATATAGTTGTTTGGTTACTGCACCAACCCGGTTCACCATAATGAGCTGGTTTTTTTTATTTTGACCAATTTTTTGAAATTTCTACACATATTTTAAAAAAATGCCACTATTTTATCAAATTGTGAACAAAATTTGAAAAGAGAACATGTTTTGATATTTAGAACATTTAAAAAAAAATACAAACATGTTTTGTAATTTGCTAACATTTTTTGAAAATGCAAACACTTTTTGAATTTATTAATAAATTTTGAAATGGAAATATTTTCAATTTGCAAATAAAATTTAACAACAGGAGCATTTTCTGAAATCATGTAATTTTTTGAAAAAACACACGCCTTTTTGAATTTATGAACAGAATTTGAAGACATGATTTTGTTTTTCAATAACACATATAGTACATTTTTTGAATCTCTGAAGAAAATATATAATCAGGTAAATTTTACTAAGTTCTGAATATTTT
>NC_041382.1:20776755-20811808 GCF_002162155.2 Triticum dicoccoides
TTTCAAATTCCAGAACATTTTTTGGGGGGGGGGGCGGGGGGGGGGCACTAAAAAGGATAAAAAGTTGAAACAAAAACGAAATAAAAATGAGAAAGAAAAAGGAAAAATGTTGAAGGAACCTTATAGAAAGTTCTCAAAACTAATAAAATTGGACAAAAACCTGCTAACATAAGTTTCCCAAAACCGGAACGAACGAGAATAGGTTAAATGGGCCAGCCCAGTGCGTTCTGCTGTTGAGACTATGATTCTCCCATGTTTCTTCCTTGCCTGCCATATACGGAGAGAGGGGGGATCGCAAGGGTAGCGGAGCAGGTCGGCCATGAGCCTAGACTCAGCGGGGGAGCGTGGCTCTGTGGGTTTTCCTCCCGCCGGAGGTTCTCGCGGGGCTCGTCGCCGACAAGGAGTTTATGAGCGTTCAAAGCACGACCACAACATGAGAAAGCAAGCTGATTCTTACCGCGCAAGTCCTTTTCCTTTTAAAAAGGTTGTGGACTACCCCCTCCGTTTCCAAATATTTGTCTTTCTAGCCACTTCAAATGAACTACAACATACGGATGTATGTAGACATGTTTTAAAGTGTAGATTCACTCATTTTGCTCCGTATGTAGTCATTTGTTGAAATCTCTATAAAGACAATTATTCAGGAACGGAGGGAGTATATCCCAAATTTGTTGTAGCTGTCCGCTACCATAGCGACCCGGTTTGTTGTAGCTGTCCGGTTACTGTAGCAACCCGGTTCACCGCCGCGGTCTGGTTGCTGTAGCGACCCGTTCACTGTACCGAACCGGACACAATAGTGAGTCAATTTTTTCTATTTTGATCATTTTTTCCAAAAAACGCGTACATTTTTTAGATTTTCCAAAACCCTGAATAATTTTTGAATTTGTGAACATTTTTTTAAAACGATTTTTTAACTACTTGAACAGATGGGTTTAGTCCCTTCCTTCGGGTAACATTTTCTCCCGGTACCACCTGTCCTCAAATATTTTTTTGATTTTATGAACAAAATGTGGAAATGGCAAATTTTTAAAAAACGCAAACACTTTTTTAAATTTGCAAAGAAAATTTAATAACAGGAATATTTTCTGAAATTCAGAACATTTTTTGAAAAACATGAACATTCATTGAAATTTCCGAACATTTATTGAAAGACAAAATTAAACTTGGAAAAGAAAAGGTATTAAGGAACGAGTAGAAGCCATTGGATGATGTGTGCAACTGTAGACATCACTTCGGCGTCCAACTGAAGCAGGGGGGCGGCTAGTTGAGTCCGATCGAGAGAACAGCAGCCTGTACATACCAGCCGGCGCCAGGATTACAAATTCATGATCTTACGTTAAGCGCTGGCATCGTCATCTTGTGCATCCAAAGCAGTACACGCCACTCGATGCATGGATGGATCCCTATCTAGAACAAATTACTCCCTCCGTTTCTAAATATTTGTCTTTCTACAGATTTCAACAAATGACTACATACAGAGTAAAATGAGTGAACCTACACTCTAAAATATATCTATATACATTCGTATGTGGTAGTCCATTTGAAATCTCTAAAAAGATAAATATTTAAAAACGGAGGAAGCATATAGGAAATCCCGTATAAATCCAGAATGGCATGCCAGCTAGCAGTTGCGTGGGCACGTAGGCACGCCATGATAAGGCATTGACATTTTGTTCTTTTGTTTTTTGCGGGGGGTGATAAAGGCATTGACTTGACTAGCACACCCTTCTGGATTGTGTCTATAAATATAGTCCCCATGTTTGTTCTTGGAGGAGAAAAACAGACAAGCAGCCATAGCCTTCCCTGCAAAGGTCTACCACACAAACATACTCCCAACTAGCTACGTACCCATCCCTCTCAAAATAAGATGTCGACGGTGAAGGTTGGCATGTTTGGCGGGTCAAAAGGTGATGTCTGCGACATCACCGGATTGTCAAGTTTTGCACCGTCAAGCCTGAGGAGCATGGAGATTTGAGCACACCGGGGCACGAAGGGGTCATCAACGCCATACGCTTCACCTTCGTCGACAGCAAAAACAATGCGATCCCGGTAGGTCCGTGGGGCACCCCGCTCCGTGGTCAGAAAAGCCAGGTACTCCGTCCATGTCAAAATACACTTCTCCATCGTAACTATACTTCATGAATGTACATCCCAGGGTTGATATCTCCATTCATGCGTGAATTATGTCTTGTGATCATGTGTGCAGACTATTCACTTGACAAATGTGCGTGTCGTCGAGCTCTCCGGCTACACCAATGGCCAATACATCACCTCACTCTCCTTCCGCACCACCGACGCCCCAAGGCATCATGGACCATTCGGGAAAGTGAGGCCAGCAACTGGATCTGACACTTATTTCCGCGTCCCTCTCATGCATGGCTCTATCGTGGCCTTCTGCGTCCAAGCCGATGACTACCTCAGTGCCATTGGTGCCTATCTCAAGAACTGATCCCTCGTATGTTTATATACCCAGCCTAGCTGGTTACTCTATATGTGTGTGTGTACATGTTTGTTGTTGTTCAATAACACGTGACCCCGTCGGTCTACGTGCAAGCTACACAGCCTAGCTGGTAACTATAGGTGTGTGTGCATCTGCTTGGTCGTGTGATATTTAATATGATGTGTGTGATGTTTGATGTATTGGTTAAGCTTGTAATAAAAAGTTTCGGAAAGTAAGTAACTTCCGGACAACAAGCAACCCCGCTAGCATTCCATATACTCCCTCCGTTTTTATTTACTCTGCATATTTGGTTTGACTGAAGTCAAACTTCGTAAACTTTGACCAACTTTAAAAGTGTGAACATTTACAATAGCAGATCTATGCGATGTGAAAGTGTATTCAACAATGAATTTAATGTGATTGATTTGTTATTGTATATGTTAATATTTTTGTCTAAAAACTTTGTCAAAGTTTATAAAGTTTGACTTTGACCAAAGCTAATATGCGGAGTAAATAAAAACGGAGGAAGTACTACTTAATTTTCTTAGAACCTAGAATTGCACCCGTCTAGCGTCAATGGAGATTCGACCACACTCTAAAAAGTTGGGCCGCCTATGTATTTATTTATCTTCTCGGAGACTTCGTAAGCTGACATTGACACAAGTGATGTGGGCCTCGTTGGACAGCTAGATTCCCTTTGGCACACTTGTGCCATCAAGCATGTGTGACACCGTATAGCGTGATATTTGCATGCTATAGCTAGGGAAATCCTATTTCATTCTCATAAAGGCAAATAAGAACATGTACACTGATTGATAAGACTGTCTTTTCTTATGTATTTCTACATCATCTAGAAAAGTCAGTAAGACATATTATAGAATGGATAACATCTAAATGATATCTATACCGTTAGTGTTACGACATCCTAAAATTATGTGTCGACTAAAATTATAACAAGAAAATGTGTGAATTAGAAATGACATATGGTACAAAATGAAGAATTATCCTATCTTTATTTCTAGGAGATTATCTCTTAGCTAATGGAATACAATGCTTTTTCTTCAAGATGAACATATTTACTCCGAACATATAAATAATTATATTTAAGTTTTTGAAGTTTTTCATTTCTGCTCTATGTTAATTTTGCCAATTGTTAAACTGATTTGTAAATAGAAAATTAAATTTACTAAGTTTTTTTTGATAAGGGGCATTTCATTGAATTGAATTATCTAGTTGATACAATCGCATCAAAAGAAGGCCCGACCTCTGCATAGCTAGATGCACAAAGCCAACAAGTCCAAAGGTCCGAAAACTAAAAATCGAATTACAGCAAAGTTTAGAGTAGCCTATGTTGTGGCAGGCTCTATCCGGATATCAGACCACCATCCATGGGGGTAGAAAACCTCCCGGACCGTACGCTCCAGCCGTGTAGACACCATCACAAAAAGGTCCCTGTCCTCCGGCCTCTACAGGATAGACCAAGTACTGAGCCATCACGTACATATATGAATAACCTGCGTAGGAGATGAAACACATTTATTATTAAAAACCACATCAATCCTGGTAAGCCACAATGCCCAGCATAAGGTAGCCGCCCCCACAAGAATGCGTGCAGAGAATTGTTTATCTATCCCCCGCAACCAGTTGCCGAACATGTTACGTGCACTACGCGGGGGGGGGGGGGGTCATAAGTTTGAATCTACTTGAACTATGGCCCAGACCATCCGAGCTAACTTACACTCAAAGAGGTAAGTGTTTAATAGACGTTATGTTGGCAAAAGACACATTGCTTGCTACCTTACCAGTTGCGTTGTGCCAAATTATCTCTAGTTAAGATGACCCCTCTATTTAGAAACCAAAGGAATATCTTCACCCTTAAAGGAAACTTGAGCTTCCACAATTTCCTGTTATCAACCGGAACCTCACTATGGACCATTGCATCATACATGGACTTGACTGTAAACTTGCCCTTCTGATGCAAATTCCATCGAAAGATATCCGGTTCACCTGACAGCTGAATAGCCACCAGACGCATGAGTAATTCATTCCATGCTGCCAGACGAGGTCCTAAAAGGTCCCTACGAAAAGAAATATCAGGGTTTTCTTGTCCCAAAACTTGTTTGATTGTGACAAATTTATGTCTTACGATCCTGTACAAGCTAGGGTATTGCACCATGAGAGGGGTGGTCCCTAGCCAGGTGTCTTCCCAGAATCGAACCTGAGAACCGTCCCTAACCGAGAATGTTGCAAATTGGAAAAAGAATTCCTTGGCCTTCATTACCCCACTCCAGAAATGTGAATCACCAGGTTTCCAATAGACCAGAGAAATAGCTTTGGATCCCACGTACTTGTCACGAATGATTTCCTGCCATACTTCATTCTCAGTGAGTAGTTTGTACAGTCATTTGCTGAGAAGAGCAATGTTTTTAATCTCAAGGTCTTGAATTCCCAGTCCCCCTTGACTTTTAGGTTGACATAATACAATGCACCTAGCTAGTTGATATTTCTTGGATTCGTTATCACACTGCCAAAAAATCTAGATCTAAAGTAATCAAGACGTTGAAGAACCCCTTTTGGGAGGTGAAAGAATGACAACATGTATAAAACCATGTTGTTGAGGACAGAGTTAATCAAGATTAATCGCACCCCCCCCCATAAGACAAGAGCTTCGCCTTCCAACTGGCTAATCGTTTCTGAAGTCTCTCTTCCACATGCTCTCACTCAGCGATAGTTAAACTTCGATAGTGTATGGGGATCCCCATGTACTGAATCTGGAATTGGCCAAGCTGGCAGCCAAAAATCTCAGCATACTCGGGTGCCGATTCTGTGGCATCAAAAAAGCAAAATAGTTCACTCCTATGAAAATTAATTTTGAGGCCAGAAAGTTCCTGAAAATCACATAAAAGCAACTTGAGATTTCTTGCTTTCTCTAGATCATGATCCAAAAATGAAATAGTGTCATCTGCATATTGTATAATAGACAGACCATCGTCTACCAAATGAGGAATGATGACCCACAAGTATAGGGGATCTATCGTAGTCCTTTTTATAAGTAAGAGCGTCAAACCCAACGAGGAGCAGAAGAAAATGACATGCGGTTTTCAATAAGGTATTCTCTGCAAGCACTGAAATTATCGGTAACAGGTAATTTTGTGATAAGGTAATTTGTAACGGGTAACAAGTAACAAAAGTAAACAAGGTGCAGCAAGGTGGCTCAATCCTTTTTGTAGCAGAGGACAAGCCTGGACAAATTCTTATATAAAGGAAGGTGCTCTCGAGGACACATGGGAATTTCTGTCAAGCTTGTTTTCATCACGCTCATATGATTCGCGTTCGTTACTTTGATAATTTGATATGTGGGTGGACCGGTGCTTGGGTGTTGTCCTTACTTGGACAAGCCTCCCACTTATGATTAATCCCTCTCGCAAGCATCCGCAACTATGAAAGAAGAATTAAGGTAAACCTAACCATAGCATGAAACTTATGGATCCAAATCAGGCCCTTACGATGCAACACATGAAATAGGGTTTAAGCTTCTGTCACTCTAGGAACCCATCATCTACTTATTACTTCCCAATGCCTTCCCTAGGCCCAAACAATGGTGAAGTGTCATGTACTCGACGTTCACATAACAAAACTAGAGGATAGACAACATACATCTCATCAAAATATCGAAAGAATACCAAATTCACATGATTACTTATAACAAGACGTCTCCCATGTCCTCAGAAACAAACGTAACTACTCACAAAGCATATTCATGTTCATAATCAGAGGGGTATTGAATAGCATTAAGGATCTGAACATATGATCTTCCACCGAATAAGCCAACTAGCATCAACTACAAGGAGTAATCAACACTGCTAGCAACCCACAGGTACCAATATGAGGTTTTGAGACAAAGATCGGATACAAGAGATGGTGCTGGTGAAGATGTTGATGGAGATTGACCCCCTCTCGATGAGAGGATCGATGGTGATGACGATGGCGGTGATTTCCCCCTCCCGGAGGGATGTTTCCCCGGCAGAACAGCTCTGCCGGAGCCCTAGATTGGTCCTGCCCAGGTTCCGCCTTGAGACGGTGGCGCTTTGTCCTGAAAGATTCCTTATGATTTTTCCAGGGTAAAATACACCATATAGCAGAAGATGGACGTCGGGGGCCTGTCAGGTGGCCCAGAAGGCAGGGGGCGCACCTAGGGGGGTGGGGCGCTCCCTCCACCCTCATGGCTGACTGGTGGGCCCCCTCTTGTGCTTTCTTCGCCCAATATTTTTAATATATTTCAAAACTTATTTTCGTGGAGTTTCAGGACTTTTGGAGTTGTGTAGAATAGGTGTCTAATATTTGCTCCTTTTCCAGTTCAGAATTCCAGCTGTCGACATTCTCTCTCTTCATGTAAACCTTATAAAATAAGAGAGGGAAGGCATAAGTATTGTGATATAACGTGTAATAACAGCCCATAATTCAATAAATATTGATATAAAAGCATGATGCAAAATGGACGTATCAACTCCCCCAAGCTTAGACCTCGCTTGTCCTCAAGCAAAAGCCGATATCGAAAAATATGTCCACATGTTTAGAGATAGAGGTGTTGATAAAATAAAATATAGACATGAGGACATCATGATCATTCTTAGAACAACAACATATATTGTCATATGATTTCTTATGCTTAAAGTAACAATCTATTCACATGGTAAAGTATGAATCAGAAATTTCATTGACAACTAACAAACCATGATCTCAGTCATTGAAGAAATTCTAATTTATCATAACATCGGAAAGAGTCAATATAAGAGCTTTTCAGCAAGTCCACATACTCAACTATCATCTAGTCTTTCACAATTGCTAACACTCACGCCATACTTATGGGTACAAAGTTTCAATCGGACACTGAGAAAGATAGGGGCTTATGGTTTCGCCTCCCAACATTTTACCTCAAGGGTGATGTCAACAATAATACTTTATGAAAACCTACATCCAAGTGGATATATATATAGTGCTTGCCAAAGGATAACGTATAAAAAGGAAAGGTGAAGATCACCATGACTCTTGTATGAGGGTAGAAGGTAAAAGTAAAAGATAGTCCCTTCACAGAGGGAAGCAGAGGTCGTCATGCGCTTTTATGGTTGGATGCATAAAATCTTAATGCAAAAGAACGTCACTTTATATTGCCATTTGTGATAGCGACTTTTATTATGCAGGCCGTCACTTTTATTTCTTCCATATCACAAGCTCGTATAAAGCTTATTTTCTTCACACTAATAGACCATACATATTTAGGGAGCAATTTTTATTGCTTGCACTGATGACAACTTACTTGAAGGATGTTACTCAATCCATAGGTAGGTATGGTGGACTCTCATGACAAAACTGGGTTTAGGGATCTGTGGAAGCACAAGAGTATCTCTACTTGGTGCAAAGAATTTGGCTAGCATGAGGGGAAAAGGCAAGCTCAACATGTTGGATGATCCATGATAATATAACTTATTCGGATATAAGAAAACACTAGTACAAATGCCCGTGCATTGCACCGGGCGAAAAAAAGGCAGAATCTTCTTCATGCACCATTATGCACCATTTTATATCCAATTGTTAATAAAATTTAATGATAATGTTAAACATTAAAATTTCCTTTGTTCATATAGAAGGTAATGTTTACATAAAAATTTGAATACTTTTTGAAAGATTAGTTAACATTGTCGTGAAATGTGAACATTTCTCTGGAAAAGACCATTTTCCGAACATATGTTATTCTTGCAAATGGATTTGACCCTGTTGGCCACACTTTTTTTTAACTCGTTAGTTTTATCCGTGCAAGAACACCCCCGTAAACTGGGCCATGAGCCGAAGAAGTAGGCCTTTCAATCGAATTTTTGTACTTCTTCGTGAGTAGCATTTTTTGAGGTGTAATAGCATTTTTCTGTCTAATTATTTTAAAAATGTTTTGTTTTTCAAAAAAAAAATATTTCCGCAACTGTTTTTGCACAACTTGCTTCATGTGATATTTAATAATGCATGTGTGATGCACGTTTAACAATGTGAAATAATATTCTTAGTGGGATATTTAAGTGATGCGTTCATAGTTGGAACGTGAGCAAGGGTTATGTGGGTGTCAGGTTTGACAAAGTAGTGTCTAAAAAAAGGTTTGGCAAAGTAGGGAGGTGATATATCCCAGCCTGGTATAATTGTCAGGAAAAATAAGAAACAATGAAAAAAAGAACTTAATATTAATAGACAGATCAATATCAATAGATACATCAACCATAGAGTTATGAATTCACATTTCCTATGATACATTTCAATAGAATGTACATATATACATGAAACAAAGAGGTCAACAAAAAATAGAGGTGCAACATCTTAAAAATACAAGTCCTCATCATCGTCGCCATGTGCTGCAACTAATAATAGTAAAAAATACACCCCGTGTTGTTCTCTAGGAAGTTGAAACAACAACTTACTAATACCAATTCGGCAACCACAGTGAGTTCATTCTCTTGAAACATCCTCCCCTGTGGTTGGCTCATGTTTCCCAGCCTTATTTTTAGAAATTGGTGCTATGTGCCGAAATTACTACCACACTCAGAAATGACATCTTGTGGACTCTTGGAGTACAATCCAATTCAAGTCAAATTAATCCACAACAGCTTGGGCATTGAGTGACCAATAACAACTTTTATCTCAACGTAACAATGAGAGTGGAATAGGTTCAGTTAAACAACTCTAAGAGATTTATTGTTCTACCGGGAAACAACACCAAGTAGCAACCATGTATTCCTTTCCTCCTTGAAGTCTTAGAACTGCATTCTCCACTTTGGCTATCAAGAGCAGCAACAACAGCATGTCTCCAGGACTTTTTTCAAGAAAATCGTCTCTACCATAATTTACATTGTCACTCGTGCCCACACATAGACTGACATGCTCAACACAAGTTAGTCTTGCTAATCTACAGTTTCTGGCAAACATACATTGAACCATTTTTCAGGACAGTCGAAGAAAGCACCCAAATTTCAACGACTGAATCACAAATTCACAATCATTTAAGGAGCAGGTACATAACTAAACCGATGCATTTTACCAAAACTATAATTAATCTTGGCTTGGCGCATCCTTTGCAAACTCAGTAGGACTGAAAATATCGTCCCTAGTCAATAGTCTGAATAGTTGCGTACAAAACCTGTACAATCTGATGAGCATTGCAAATTTAAAGAGGTTCTAGAATAACTGTGGAAGTGTTGAGAAGTGCCTAGTGCACATGAATAGAACCCCAAAGGACCATCCCCAAGGCCAGAGAATCTCGTCTCCAGCCATTCCAAAGATTAGTCAAATAAGAGATATTAACAACTTTTCATGCACTCATGTAGTCATAAGTTCAGTTTTGGTTGCCTAATCTTGGAGCACATAACTGCCGGATGCAAGCTAAAACAAAGATGTGAAGAAAAAGACTGCTCCTTGTACTGTCAGACTGTGTGATCCTTTTGCTTGCAAACTCAATCTATGGTGCTTCAGATAGACTGATGATCTGAACCAAAGTTAAAGAGTGTTTTTTCCCATGTAAGTAAGAGTTGGAGATTCTTTCCCTGTTCCTATCTAACTTTGGATGCAAGAATCTGAATGTTTCAGTGTAGAACTGCAATAATTGACTGAATGCAAACTTACACTTGGTTGAACCCTTGAACTGTTGTATTTTTGCAGGTAACGCCCAAGTTGTCGTTGTCGCTGCAGCTCAAGATCCACGCCTTCCTGCTATGGCTGTCCGTCGGCTTCCTGATGCATGACCGCGTGCTGCTGATCAGCTCCAAGACTGTAATCACATAATTAAGCAATGCAAATCTCAACTTACCGGACAACATGAATGATACACATCAACATTTTAGCAGATAAATTTAAGACTTAGATGCTCTGAATTTCATCATTTGTGAGAAAAATGATATTGTAAGGTAGATCATTTTATTGTACAATCCGCTCTCCAAAAGCACCTAAATTTTAGTGTACAATCAGAATTGCTAAGAACCATTTGCTACAGAACTTACAGGTGTACCAAAAGATATTCATCAAGAGCTAACTAAATCATTTCATATATGAAGCGAAAATCAAGAAATATTAGCATTAAGGTAATCCGTCAATGCACATACCCGAAAATTTGAAGAAGACAATTTGACTACATTGGTCTGATGATCCTTCCATTAGTCTTCGTAGGAGCCAATTTGTTAAAAAGTAGTACATGGCAATATAATTTGTTAACTACAACGGAAACGACCATCAAATAAGATTAGAAGATGATTCTGAAAAAAATTGGAGCCAACACCAAACCTTGCTGAGGCCTCCACTGCCTCGCGTCCACACATTCACACGCACCAGGCACGCAGCTCTCCTACGTCTGCTGAGTGTTGCCGGCGAGCTCCTGGGAGCCTTCAATCGCGCGTGCTTGCTGGGGTGGAGAAGGGGAGCCAGGTTCGGTGATGTGGGCAACAATCACTGGCTCTAAATTGGTCTAAAGGGTGAGCCCAGGGCAGTCAGCTGGGTGGCGACTTCGCGACTGGGCGGTCGGGCAGGCTCAGCGGCCGGGGCAGCGCCGCGCTGCAGCCCGTTGAAGTGACCACCACCCCATTCTCTCTCCCTCTAGCCTCTCATCTCCTTTCCGTCCTCTCTTTTCTCTCCATCTCTCTCCTCTCTCGCCGGCTTCGGCCATGCCGCGCCTGTCAGCCATCGTACTCCACGCCCCGGTCGCCTTCCTTTCAGATCTGCCGCATGCACGTCATTTCCCACCGGATCTGGCCAGATCCGACAGGTCCCGGCTGCGCCACCGCAAGGCCGCTTCAAGCTCGGCGTCGTGGACGACGCCCCAGCCCCTCCTGCTCGCCCACCTCTCCTCCATGCCTCTTCATTTTCTGCTCCTTCGTCTCCTCGCGCGGCTTCCGCCTCCCTGCCGCAGCTTGATGCGGCGCCAGAGTGCAGCGTCGCCTCCCCTCCCTGCCATGGTTGCCCCTGCAAAAAAATACACATAAGGATCGCGGGTTGAATACTCTCAAATGCAGTGGCGTTTTTGCAAAAACAAAAACGGTTTCTCATACTACCCACTTCAAATAGGATTGCGGGCTATTTTCTTAGAAATATGGGGACTTTTTTACAAAAAAGCACGACGTACGACCAGAAGCCATCATTGGTTTATTAGTAGGTAGAGATAACCCATTACGTTGTCTTCTTGTCCAACATCAACTTTTTAGCATGTCATATTTTAATGAGTGCTCACAATCATAAAGGATGTCCAAGATAGTATATTTATATGTGAGAACCTCTCTTTCTTTATTACTTCCTATTAATTGCAATGATTACCAAAACTATGTTTCTCAACTCTCAATAATTTTTATTCATCATACTCTTTATATGTGAAGTCATTACTCTCCATAAGATCAATATGATCTTTTTTCTTTCTTTTTTCTTTCTTTAATTCCCTCAAGATCATAGCAAGATAGCAAAACCCTCAACTCAAAAATACTCTTTATTATATATAGCTCATGGACTCGATTACATAGATAGGGATCAAAACAAAACTCAAAGCTAGACCATACTAAAACTTTATTCTACTAGATCAGGATATAACCAAAAGGATCGAACTAAGAAAAACGATAAAGATAGGAGTGTGATGGTGATACGATACCGAGGCACCTCCCCCAAGCTTGGCAGTTGCCAAGGCGAGTGCCCATACCCATGTATTTATGTCTCTTTCTTCGAAGGTGGTGATGATGGAGTTGTTGATGACGTAGTTCCACACATCGAGCGTAGGAGATGCTCCAACTTGAGGATAATGCTCTTGAGTGCGGTGATACGCTCTTGCAACAAAATATTTTCACGAGTGAGATACTTGTTTTGTATGCAAACTAATTCAATGATCTTGAAAGCTTCAATTTCAGTAGGGGTGAGATGATTGTAGTAAGGTTGAAGGACGTCTTCTTCTTCGGCTGCCGGGACTTGATCTTTCGCGGCCTTCTTGATCTTATCACCTTCATTGACTTCCGCAAGTTCTTTGGCAGATCAGTGTGAACAGGCAGCAATATAAGGTATGAACTTATCACAAGCAAATACAACTGCTAAAAATTCCTTTTCAGTAGTAACATAATTTCTCTGGACACTGTCTAGAGTTTTACTAGCATATTGGATAACATTTAATTTCTTATCAACCCTTTGTCCTAGTACAACACCAACAACATAATCACTAGCCTCACACATAATTTCAAAGGATAAATTCCAATCAGCAGGCTGAACAATAGGTGCAGAAATCAAGACTTTCTTAAGTATTTCAAATGCTTCTACACAATCATTATCAAAGACAAAAGGAACATATTTTTGCAAGAGATTAGTGAGAGGCCTAGAAATTTTAGAGAAGTCTTTAATAAACCTCCTATAGAAACCAGCATGACCAATGAAACTTCTTATACCTTGGATATCTTTAGGACACATCATTTTTTCAATAGCATCTACTTTAGCTTTATCAACTTCAATACCTCTTTCAGAAATTCTATGCCCCAAGATAATAACTTCATTAACCATAAAGTGGCACTTTTCCCAATTCAAGACAAGATTAGTTTCTTCACATCTCTGCAAAACTCGATCAAGGTTGCTTAAGCAATCATCAAAAGAAGTTCCATAACGGAGAAATCATCCATGAGAACCTCAACAATCTTTTCACAAAAGTCAGAGAATATAGCAGTCATTCATCTTTGAAAGGTAGCAGTTGCATTGCATAAACCAAAAGGCATACTTCTATAAGCAAAAGTACTGAAAGGGCAAGTAAAAGTGGTCTTTTCCTGATCCTCTTTTGACACAGGTATTTGAGAGAAACCAGAATAACCATCTAGAAAGCAAAAATGTGCATGTTTGGATAGTCTTTCTAGCATTTGATCGATAAAAGGTAGAGGGTAATGATCTTTTCTAGTAGCTTTATTTAATTTGCGGAAATCAATTACCATTCTATAACATGTAACAATTCTTTGTGGGAGCAATTCTTCCTTATCATTAGGAACAATAGTAATACGTCCCTTCTTAGGGACAAAATGAACGAGACTTACCCACTGACTATCAGTAATAGGATAAATTATACATGCCTCCAGAAGCTTTAGTATTTCATTTCTTACCACTTCTTTCATCTTAGGATTTAACCATCGTTGGTGATAAACAACTGGTTTAGCATCTTTCTCCAGTTTTATTTTGCTGACATAGAGTGGGACTAATGCCTTAAGATCATCAAGAGTATATCCAATAGCAGCACAGTGCTTCTTCAGAGTTTTCAATAATTTCTCTTCTTCATGCTCTGAAAGGTTAGCACTAATAATAACATGATATATCTTATTTTCATCAAGATCATCAAGAGTATATCCAATAGCAGCACGGTGCTTCTTCAGAGTTTTCAATAATTTCTCTTCTTCATGCTCTGAAAGGTTAGCACTAATAATAACATGATATATCTTATTTTCATCAAGATAAACATATTTAAGAGTATCAGGTAATTGTTTAAGCTCAAACACGGGATCTCCCTTGGGTGGAGGAGCATCTCCGAGTATTTCAACAGGCAAGTTGTGTTTCAAAATAGGTCCTTGCTTAAAGAATACTTCATGTATTTCCTTTCTTTCATTCATAAACATGTCATTTTCATGGTCTAGCAAATATTGTTCTAAAGGATCATTAGGAGGCACGACAATAGAAGCAATACCAATAATTTCATCCTTACTAGGCAATTCTTTATCATGGGGTTGTCTACGAAATTTAGCAAAATTAAAATCATGAGACATATCCCCTAAACCAATAGTAACAATATCTTTTTCGTAGTCTATCTTAGCATTAACAGTAGTCAAGAAGGGTCTACCAAATATAATGGGACAAAAGTCGTCTTGTGGGGAACTAAGAACAAGAAAATCAGTAGGGTATTTTATTTTCCCACACAAGACTTCAACATCTCTAACAATCCCAACAGCTGGTGAAATAGTATCTCTATTGGCAAGCTTAATAGTAACATCAATACCTTCTATCTTCGCAGGTGCAATATCATGCATAATTTCTTGATATAAAGAATGAGGAATTGCACTCACACTACCACCCATATCACATAAGCCATGATAACATTGATCTCCTATTTTAACAGAAACAACAGGTGAGGGAGTCCTGGACTGGGGGATGTCCGGATGGCCGAACTATCACCGGTGGCCGGACTCCTGGGCTATGAAGATACAAGATTGAAGACTTCGTCCCGTGTCCAGATGGGACTTTCCTTGGCGTGGAAGGCAAGCTTGGCAATACGGATATGTAGATCTCCTACCAATGTAACCGACTCTGTGTAACCCTAACCCTATCCGTTGTCTATATAAACCGGAGGGTTTTAGTTCGTAGGACGAACAACAATCATACCATAGGCTAGCTTCTAGGGTTTAGCCTCTCTGATCTCGTGGTAGATCTACTCTTGTACTACCCATATCATCAATATTAATCAAGCAGGAGTAGGGTTTTACCTCCATCGAGAGGGCCCGAACTTGGGTAAAAACATCGTGTCCCTTGTCTCCTGTTACCATCCGCCTAGACGCACAGTTCGGGACCCCCTACCCGAGATCCGCCGGTTTTCTCCCCAGACATTGGTGCTTTCATTGAGAGTTCCTCTGTGTCGTCGCCTTTAGGCCCGATGGCTCCTTCGATCATCAACAACGACGTGGTCCAGGGTGAGACTTTTCTCCCCGGACAGATCTTCGTATTCGGCGGCTTTGCACTGCGGGCCAATTCGCTTGGCCATCTGGAGCAGATCGAAAGCTACGCCCCTGGCCATCAGGTCAGATTTGGAAGTTTGAACTACATGGCTGACATCCGCGGAGACTTGATCTTCGACGGGTTCGAGCCACAGCCATGCACGCCGTACTGTCTCGATGGGTATGATCTAGCTCTGCCGCCGAACAGTGTCCTGGAGGCCGCACCAGCGTCCGCTCCGACCCTTAGTTCGGAGCCGATTTCACCGATCGAGGACGAGTGGTTGGACACCACCTCGGGGGCTACGATATCTATGGTGATTGAGCCGAACACCATCCCTGTCCTTTGTAGAGCCCGTGACTCCGAGGTGCTGGACTCCTCTCCGGACTCTGAACCTCCCGCGCCCCTGCCAGTCGAATCCGACTGGGCGCCGGTTATGGAGTTCACCGCCGCAGACATCTTTCAGCACTCACCCTTTGGCGATATCCTGAACTCATTAAAGTCTCTCTCTTTGTCAGGGGAGCCCTGGCCAAACTACGGTCAGAAAGGCTGGGATTCGGACGACGAAGAAATTCAACGCCCACCCACCACCCACTTTGTAGCCACTGTCTATGATTTAACCGACATGCTCGACTTCGACTCCGAAGACATCGACGATATGGACGACGGTGTCGGAGACGATCAAGAGCCAGCGCACAAGGGGCACTGGAAGGCCACCTCGTCATATGACATATACATGGTGGACATCCGAAAAGATGGGAATGGCGATGGAACAGCGGAGGATGACCCCTCCAAGAAACAACCCAAGCGCCGACGTCAGCGGCGCCGCTCTAAATCCCACCACAGCAAAAACGACAAATCCGGCACGGGAGATAATAACACCCCGGACAGTGCCGAAGACAACCCCCTCCAGCAGGATTCAGCACAGGAGGAGGGAGAAGCCAGCCCTCATGATAGAGCGGCAGACAGAGAGGTAGAGGACGATAATTATATGCCTCCCTCCGAAGATGAGGCAAGCCTCGACGATGACGAATTTGTCGTGCCGGAGGATTCCGCCGAATAGGAGCATTTCAAACGCAGGCTTATGGCCACGGCAAGCAGCCTCAAGAAAAAGCAGCAGCAGCTTAGAGCTGACCAAGACTTGCTAGCTGACAGATGGACTGAAGTCCTTGCAGCCGAGGAGTACGAACTCGAACGCCCCTCCAAAAGCTACCCCAAATGTAGGCCGTTGCCTCGATCAGAGGAGGAAGCACCCGCATCACCAGCGCACGACATGGCAGACCGGCCACCCCATGGCCGCGACAGAGAGGCCTCTCGACCCTCCGCTCAAGCCACGCCCCGACGCCGCTCAAAAAGTACCAAGGCACGGGAGAACGCGCCGGACTTGTGAGATTTACTGGAGGATAAGGCAAAGCAAACAAGATCGATCTACAGATCTCGTGGGCGCCCCACGACTCGGGATGATTACCGCCACGCCGGATACAGTAACCCCGGCCGGGCCGAACACAGCAGACAAAGCTCATATGAGCTACGTCGTGATATTGCCCAATACAGAGGCGCCGCACACCCACTATGCTTCACAGATGAAGTAATGGATCATCAAATCCCTGAGGGTTTCAAACCCGTAAACATTGAATCATACGATGGTACCACAGATCCTGCGGTCTGGATCGAGGACTATCTCCTCCATATCCACATGGCTCGCGGTGATGATCTACACGCCATCAAATACCTCCCACTCAAGCTTAAAGGACCAGCTCGGCATTGGCTCAACAGCTTGCCAGCAGAATCAATTGGTTGTTGGGAAGACCTGGAAGCCGCATTCCTCGATAACTTCCAGGGCACATATGTGCCACCACCAGACGCCGATGACCTTAG
Source organism: Triticum dicoccoides (assembly GCF_002162155.2). Lineage (NCBI taxonomy): Eukaryota > Viridiplantae > Streptophyta > Magnoliopsida > Poales > Poaceae > Triticum > Triticum dicoccoides. Next base: position 20,793,803 of record NC_041382.1, read on the forward strand.
CCATATAATTCAGCAGCCAGATGAATCGGCCAGACAATTCTGGACACGGTTCTTAACCAAGAAAAATCAAATCGTTGACTGTCCGGATGCAGTGGCCCTTGCAGCCTTCAAACATAACATCCGCGACGAGTGGCTTGCCCGGCACCTCGGACAGGAGAAGCCGAAATCCATGGTAGCCCTCACATCACTCATGACCCGCTTCTGCGCAGGAGAGGACAGCTGGCTAGCTCGAAGCAACAACTTGGAAAAACACCCTGGTAGTTCGAATACCAAGGACAGCAATGACAGGTTGCGTCGCAACAAGAATAAACGCCGCATTAACAGTGACAATTCTGAAGATACGACAGTAAATGCCGGATTCAGAGGCTCTAAACCCGGTCAGCGGAAGAAGCCATTCAAAAGAAATACCCAGAGCCCGTCCAACTTGGACCGAATACTCGATCGCTTGTGCCAGATACATGGCACCCCCGAAAAACCAGCCAACCACACCAACAGAGATTGTTGGGTGTTCAAGCAGGCAGGCAAGTTAAATGCCGAATTCAACGACAAGGGGCTGCATAGCGATAACGAGGAAGAGCCCCGGCCGCCGAACAATAGAGGACAGAAGGGCTTTCCCCCACAAGTGCGGACAGTGAACATGATATACGCAACCCACATACCCAAAAGGGAGCGGAAGCGTGCAGGGACGTATATGCGATGGAGCCAGTCGCCCCAAAGTTCAACCCGTGGTCCTCCTGCCCGATCACTTTTGATCGAAGGGACCACCCCACTAGCATCCGACACGGCGGATTCGCCGCATTGGTTCTTGACCCAATCATCGACGGATTCCACCTCACTAGAGTCCTGATGGACGGCGGCAGCAACCTGAACCTGCTTTACCAGGATACAGTGCGCAAAATGGGCATAGTCCCCTCAAGGATTAAACCCACAAAGACGACCTTTAAAGGCGTGATCCCAGGTGTAGAGGCCAACTGTACAGGCTCCGTTACACTTGAAGTGGTCTTCGGATCCCCGAATAACTTCCGAAGCGAAGAGTTAATCTTCGACATAGCCCCGTTCTGCAGCGGCTATCATGCACTGCTTGGACAAACCGCATTTGCAAAGTTCAATGCGTTGCCGCACTACGCATATCTCAAGCTCAAGATGCCAGGCCCTCGAGGAGTAATCACGGTCAAATGTTAACACCGAACGCTCTCTTCGAACGGAGGAGCATACGGCGGCCCTAGCGGCAGAAGTGCAAAGCAGTCTCTCAAGGCAATTCTCGAGTCCGGCCATTCAACGTCCGGACACCGTCAAGCGCGCCCGGAGTAACCTACAGCAAGACCGCCTGGCACGATCCAAGCAAGCGTAGCAATGCGGCCCCAACGCCAGCCCTCGCGAAATCGCGAAGCCAGTACTACGCGTACATAACTACGCTCTGGAGATACCATGGGCATAAGGGGAGGGGCACGACCACGGCACGCCCAGAGTGCGGCTCAATCGCACCAGGGGCTCCCGATTGTGTCATTCTTTTTTTTCTTTTTTCTCTTACTTTCAGGACTCCGTTTTCCAGAAGCCCTGTCCGGCACTAGAATTGCCGAACTCACGATGCAACAGCCAGGGAAGCAGAAAGCTACGTCGAGTGTCCAGGTGGTCTCTACTACGAGCATTATACCTGTTTTACATACCACCCCGCAGCTTACCCCTGGAGGGGGACATGCTAAATAGTCCCATCCCTTGCTTACCGCACTATTTGTATCGTTCTGCTTTCATTGCAGTACCTTTTTGAATAAACAATACATAGCTTCTCTTTATTATTGCATTCCCTTTTTTTCATATATGTTCATCTATGATACGTTGCACCCGTACACTTTGGTACGGCCAATACACCAGGGGCTTGAGTACCCCACAGAATGGTGTGATAAGTCCGAACACTTTCACAAGTGCGGCACCCCGAACTTATAGCATTATATGCATCGGCTCCGAATCATGTCTTGGGTCAATAGTTGGGTTTGCCCGGCTCCCATGTTTTGGTACCTTACGTTCCGTTATATCGGCTAAGGTAGCACTGGGAGAACCACTGCGATTGTGCCCCGGTTGAGCTGGGTTGAGAACCTCAGTGGAGAAAGCTAAAACTGGCCGTCATGATAAGGCGAGAGCTGGTCGCTGTTCGAGAGGTTTTTTCGGGTCCCTAAAGACTTATGCCGCTTAGAGCGAGGAGCCGGCTCTGTCCGGCCAAGGCGTGGATAGCGCCCCGAACTCGGTCTTCCGAATACTAGGGGCTTCACCGAAATTTAAAATTATAGAATTCTATGGCTAAGTGAGAGTGTTCAAGCACTATAAGTCCGGTTGACTGGTTCGTTGCGTTGAGCGCCTCCCTCGTAGGACCCAAGAATGGGAACAAGAGCGCTCAAGTTTATCCCGAACACCCCAGCACTCGTGGCATGGGGGCTGAAGCCAACGACTTGCCATCTCTCAGATTTGATAAACAGCCGCACAGAAGGTAATATTTTAAATTCACAAGCGTTGCTTAGCGCATATGAACAAGTTTTCAGCGTACAGGATAACAAATGCGAGTCTATTCAAAAATTACATCTTTGGAACATTCACCCGCTATCAGGCGGGCACCCTCCAGGACGCCCTCATAATACATTTCGGGCTTGCGATGCTCCTTGCCCACTGGTGGTCCGTCCTTCACAAGCTTCTCGCCATCCAGCTTGCCCCAGTGCACCTTAGCACGGGCAAGGGCCCTACGGGCACCTTCGATGCAGACAGAGCGCTTGATTACTTTGATCCACGGACAGGCGTCCACCAGCCGCCGCACTAGCCCGAAGTAGCTCCCAGGCATGGCCCCATTTGGCCACAGCCGAGCTATAAGGCCCTTCATGGCCTGGTCGGCGACCTTGTGGAGCTCGACCAATTGCTTTAGTTGGTCGCTCAAGGGCACCGGATGTTCGGCCTCAGCATACTGAGACCAAAACACCTTCTCCGTCGAGCTCCCCTCTTCGGCCCGGTAGAAAGCGGCGGCATCGGATACACTGCAGGGCAGATCTGCGAAGGCTCCTGGAGAGCTCCGGATTCGGGTGAGTAACAGATAATTAACTTTTACATTCTTGCTTTGCATAAAGAATGCCTTACCCGCCGCTATCTTCTTCATCGCCTCGATTTCCTATAGGGCTTTTTGGGCTTCGTCCTTAGCAGCTTTGGCACTCTCAAGAGCCGAGGCAAGCTCGGACTCTCGGTTCTTCGAGTCCCACTCCAAACCCTCGTGTTTTTTCATGAGAGCCTGGAGCTCTTGCCGTACCTCCGCCAGCTGCGCCTCCCCCTTCTCTCACTCGGTGCGCTTCGCGGCCGCTTTGTTTTCGGCCGCGGTCACCGCTTCCTTTAGGGTCGCCACCTCATTCGTGGCCCCTACAATACCCATGTTATTCCTATCTTTTTTGCAACTAACTCCTTTCTATAAGGTATTACTTTAATAAGGTTTTTTTTACCTTCTTTGTCCTCGAGCTACTTCTTGGCTTGGCCGAGCTCGTTCTCGGACCGCTCGAGGTTCTCCTTTAATACATTGACCTCCGCGGTCAGTGCGGCAGAGGTCAGCAGGGCAGCCTACATTCCCATATTGACATAATTATGTTAGACTCCTGCGTATATCTTTTTAGATCCTTAGTCCGGCTTTTCTTTCCGAACACCGAACTAAGCATCAGGGGCTACTGTCTATGCGGTAATATTCTTGCATATATTGAAAACTTACCTCAAAGCCTGTTAGAAGGCTGCTGCAGGCTTCTGTCAGCCCGCTCTTGGCGGACTGAACTTTCTGGATCACCGCACTCATAACAGTGCGGTGCTCCTCCTCGATGGAGGCGCTGTTAAGCGCCTCCAGTAAGCTGTCCGGTGCCTCCGGTTGGACGAAGGACACCGGCGTCTTACCCTTCTTACGAAGGGGCCGCTTGCCGGACTTCGGAACCGCTGAAGGTTCCGGTATGGAGTCCGGACAAGGGTCGGGCTTAGAGCCCCTGGAGGCCTTGCTCCCCTCACGCCTGCAATCCGGGAGGCTGCCTTGTGGCGCCTCCTGCGCCACCTCCTCTTGACCAGGCCCCCCTTGGGGCCCCACCTCGGCGTCGTCGGCGACGCGAGGCGAGGAGGCGGCCAGAAGAGAAGTGCTCTCCACTTCGGATGAATTCAGGGACCCGCTTGACGAAGCGGCAAGGTCGCCCTTGGGCGGGCTGGATGATTGTTCGGCATTAGAGAACACTATGCAGTAAATAAGAAAAAAATACCATGGGTATCCGGACACTTACGATCTCGCCAGGGGCTTGGCCCTCGAGGGCCACTCCTCCTCGCCGTCGTTGGCATTGGTGGAGACGTCCGGAGGAAGGGTTCTTCCCTTCTTGGACCCTCCGGCCTCCCCAGTCGGGGCGACCTTCCTTTTCTTCTCTTCCCCCGCTGGGGGAGAGGCTTCTTTTTCCTCCTCCTCAGGAGAGGATTCGGCTTCAGAATCTGACACCACTTGGTGCCGGGAGCTCCTTCGAGTTCCCGTGGCCTCCTTCTTGGCCTTCTTCTCCGACACCACGTGAGGTACCGGAACCAGCAGCCCGTCAAGCGGGCGTCCGCTGGGTCTTCTGGCAAGGGAGCCGGACAGTTAATCTGTCCGGACGTCTTCAGCCAATCCTGTCAAAGGTTAGGGAGTTCTAGATCCCGCATAGAGTCAAACTATGAACAAAAAGTCCCATAAAGGGCAAAATAATTTACCTCGCTGGCTTGACGCTGCGACCGGAATCCGCAATCTTCGGTAGCGGATGCGGGAGCTTCGGCGCCCTTGGACAGCACCTTCCAGGCATCTTCGTACGTAGTGTCGAAGAGCCGGCTCAAGGTCCGGTGTTGTGCCGGATCGAACTCCGGCAAATTGAAGGCCCGTTGCTGGCATGGGAGAATCCGGCGGATGAGCATAACCTGGACTACGTTGACAGGCTTTAGGTTCTTGTCCACCAGGTTCCGGACACAGGTTTGGAGTCCGGCCAGCTCTTCCGAATCACCCCACGTCAGGCCCGTCTCTTTCCATGATGTGAGCCGCGTGGGGGAGCCAGATCTGAATTCAGGGGCCGCCGCCCATTTGGAGTCGCGCAGCTCAGTGATGTAGAACCACCCCGATTGCCACCCCTTTATGGTCTCGACGAAGGAGCCCTCAAGCCATGTAACGTTGGGCATCCTGCCCGCCATGGCACCTCCGCACTCCGCTTGTCGGCCGCCCACTATTTTCGGCTTGACGCTAAAGGTCTTCAACCATAAGCCGAAGTGGGGCTGGATGCAGAGGAAGGCCTCGCACACGACGATAAACGTCGAGATATTGAGGATGAAGTTTGGGGCCAGATCGTGGAAATCTAGGCTGTAGTAGAACATGAGCCCCCGGACAAATGGGTGAAGTGGAAAACCTAGTCCGTAGAGGAAGTGGGTGAGGAACACCACCCTCTCATGGGGCCTGGGGGTGGGGATGAGCTGCCCCTTGGTGGGGAGCCGACACGCGATGTCGCCGGACAAGTATCCGGCCTCCTGCAATCTTGTGATGTGCCCCTCCGTGACGGAGGAGACCATCCACTTGCCTCCCGCTCCGGACATGGCTGGAGAAGGTTGAGGAGAGATGTGCGGACTCGGGCGTTGGAGCTTGAGTGCGCGGAAATGGATGAGCAAAGGAGGAAGAAGGCGTAGGTGAAAAGGTGGATCCTTATCCCCTTATATGGACGGATGCAACTAAGCGCCCCCACCGGCCTGGTAAAACTCTCTTATCTTCCAAGCGCCGTAATCAATGGCGCGGTTGGGTTACCCACGTCTGTATTGATGAGAATCCCAGAATAAGGGGACACGATCTCTGCTTTGACAAGACGTGCCAAGGAAACCGCCTCGCTAAACGCACTGAGGCCGTACAGTAAAAACGATTCGAACAAAGACTTGGCCGTAGCGTGATGGCACGCCGCGGAGTACGTCAGCAGATTGATTTTGTATAGATATTGTTCTCTCTACGGTGTTGTGTGGAAATTATTTTGCAGAGCCGGACACTGTCCTTGTGTTCAAAATCTTCTATGAAGTATTCGGAGGACGAACCCGCCTTGCAATGCCGAAGACGATATGCACGCCGGACTCGTCGTCATTGAAGCCTGGTTCAGGGGCTACTGAGGGAGTCCTGGACTGGGGGGTGTCCGGATGGCCGAACTATCACCGGTGACCGGACTCCTGGGCTATGAAGATACAAGATTGAAGACTACGTCCCGTGTCCGGATGGGACTTTCCTTGGCGTGGAAGGCAAGCTTGGCAATACGGATATGTAGATCTCCAACCAATGTAACCGACTCTGTGTAACCCTAACCCTATCCGGTGTCTATATAAACCGGAGGGTTTTAGTCCGTAGGACGAACAACAATCATACAATAGGCTAGCTTCTAGGATTTAGCCTCTCTGATCTCGTGGTAGATCTACTCTTGTACTACCCATATCGTCAATATTAATCAAGCAGGAGTAGGGTTTTACCTCCATCGAGAGGGCCCTAACCTGGGTAAAAACATCGTGTCCCTTGTCTCCTGTTACCATCCGCCTAGATGCACAGTTCGGGACCCCCTACCCGAGATCTGCCAGTTTTGACACCGACAACAGGCATGCCAACAACAGGTCTATGTTTATCTTTAGTATCGGGTTTAGCAATTCTAGCAACTTCATCACAGAAATAGATAACATGCCCATCAATATTATCGACCAAGAGATCTTTGACCATAGCAATACTAGGTTCAACTTTAATTTGCTCAAGGGTGTAGGTGTTCTAGTATTACTCTTACGAACCACAGTTGAAGCTTTAGCATGATCCTTTATTCTAACAGGAAAAGGTGGTTTCTCAATATAAGCGGTAGGAACAATAGGATCAACATTATAAGTAATAGTTTTTTCTTCAACTTTAATGGGTTCTACTACTTTCACTTCATTGGGAGGATGATATTTAAACCACTTCTCCTTAGGGTGATCAACATGAGTAGCAGATGATTCACAAAAAGAAGCTACTATCTCAGAGTCAAGTCCATATTTAGTGCTAAATTCATGAAAAGCATCGGTATCCATAAAAGATTTAACACAATCAAACTCAGGGGTTATACCTGACTCCTTACCTTCGTCAAGTTCCCAATCTTCAAAGTTGGGTTTAATTCTTTCTAATAAATCCCATTTGAATTCAATAGTCTTCATCATAAAAGAACCAGTACAAGAAGAATCGAGCATGGAGCGATCATTATGAGAAAGCCGATCATAAAAATTTTGAATAATAATTTCTCTTGAGAGCTCATGATTGGGGAATGAATATAACATTGACATAAGCCTCCCCCAAGCTTGAGCGATACTTTCTCCTTCATGAGGCCAAAAATTATATATATAATACCAAACACGATGAACTAGATGCATAGGATAAAAACTTCTGATGAAATTCCAACTTCAATCGGTTGTAGTTCCATGATCCAATATCACCACATAGCCTATACCATGTCAATGCCTTTCCTTTCAAAGATAAAGGGAAGACCTTCTTCTTGACAACATCCTCGGGCATACCTGCAAGCTTAAATAATCCACAAACTTCATCCACATACATTAGGTGCTTATCGGGATGTAATGTTCCATCTCCTATATAAGGATTAGCTAGCAGTTTCTCTATCGTACCCGAGGGAATTTCAAAGTAAATATTCTCAGTAGGTTCAGTAAGTTGAGGAGCACCTCTTTGCACATCCGGTCGGGGTGAAGATACCCCGAACAAGCCCCTCAAAGGATTATTTTCCATAGTAACAAGTGACAGTAAATTTCAGCACACTATATAGATGTTTCCTTACCAAAGGCGCTTCACTCTCCGGCAACGGCGCCATAAAAGAGTCTTGATGACCCACAAATATAGGGGATCTATCGTAGTCCTTTCAATAAGTAAGAGTGTCGAACCCAACGAGGAGCAGAAGGAAATGACAAGCGGTTTTCAGTAAGGTATTCTCTGCAAGCACTGAAATTATCGGTAACAGATAGATTTGTGATAAGGTAATTCATAATGGGTAACAAGTAACAAAAGTAAACAAGGTGCAGCAAGGTGGCCCAGTCCTTTTTGTAGCAAATGACAAGCCTGGACAAACTCTTATATAAAGCAAGGTGCTCCCGAGGACACATGGGAATTTCTGTCAAGCTAGTTTTCATCACGCTCATATGATTCGCGTTCGTTACTTTCTAATTTGATGTGTGGGTGGACCGGTGCTTGGGTGCTGTCCTTACTTGGACAAGCCTCCCACTTATGATTAACTCCTCTCGCAAGCATACACAACTATGAAAGAACAATTAAGGTAAACCTAACCATAGCACGAAACATATGGATCCAAGTCAGCCCCTTACGAAGCAACGTATAAACTAGGGTTTAAGCTTCTGTCACTCTAGCAACCCATCATCTAGTTATTACTTCCCAATGACTTCCCCTAGGCCCAAACAATGGTGAAGTGTCATTTAGTCGATGTTCACATAACACCACTAGAGGAGAGAGAACATACATCTCATCAAAATATTGAACGAATACCAAATTCACATGATTACTTATAACAAGACTTCTCCCATGTCCTCAGGAACAAATGTAACAACTCACAAAGCATATTCATGTTCATAATCAGAGGGGTATTGAATAGCATTAAGGATCTGAACATATGATCTTCCACCGAATAAAACAACTAACATAACCTACAAAGAGTAATCAACACTACTAGCAACCCACAGGTACTAATATGAGGTTTTGAGACAAAGATCGGATACAACAGAGGAACTAGGGTTTGAGAGGAGATGGTGCTGGTGATGATGTTGATGGAGATTGACCCCCTTTCGATGAGAGGATCGATGGCGATGACGATGGCGGTGATTTCCCCCTCCCGGAGGGATGTTTCCCCGGCAGAACAGTCCTCCAGAGCCTAGATTGGTCCTGCCCAGGTTCCGCCTCGAGACGGCGGCGCTTCGTTCCGAAAGCTTCCTTATGATTTTTTCCAGGGTAAAAGACACCATATAGCAGAAGATGGACATCGGGGGCCTGCCAGGTGGCCCACGAGGCAGCGGGGCGCGCCCATGGGTGTGGGGCGCACCCTCTGCCCTCGAGGCTGACTGGTGGCCCCCCTCTGGTGCTTTCTTCACACATTATTTTTAATATATTTCAAAACTGATCTTCATGGAGTTTCAGTACTTTTGGAGTTGCGCAGAATAGGTCTCTAATATTTGCCCCTTTTCCAGTCCAGAATTCCAGCTGCCGACATTCTCCCTCTTCATGCAATTTTTTTTTCTGTTACTAGTGGCGCTCCTAGCAAACGGTGCGCCACTAGTAAGTTTGAATTTTTTTGAATTTTTTTGCCTCTAGATCTTGAAAGCCCCGTAACTTTTTTTCTGCTAGGTTTTTGAGGATTTTGAAAATGTTTAACGGGGTTTCCCCGATTAAATTCGGATGTAAATTTTCGAGTAGATGATTTTTCATATAAAAAACTTTTTAATCCGAGTTCGTATGCAAAAGTTATGCCCATTTTACAAATTCCAGAGGGATTTTGCAAATAAAGTCGAAATTCATACTTGTAAATTTTCCCAACAACTAGACCACGTATCACATGGGAAACTTATTTTCTTATATTTTTTGACATTTCCATCATTTTATTTTATTTTTTTTAAAACTAAAAAGGCGGTCCACCGAGGGGGGGGTGTGCATTCGGTGGAGTTTTCGTCAAAACTAGTAATGCGCATCGTGGGTGTGGTGCGCCATTACTAGTTCAACTAGTAATGGCGCACCACACACACGGTGCACCAAGTTTAAAAAAAAAATTGAAAAAAATTACTAGTGGCGCACAGAGGGTGTGGTGCGCCATTACTAGTTTAACTAGTAATGGCGCACTATCCCCTAGTGCGCCATTACTAGTTTTGAAAAAAAATAAAAAAAATTGAAAAAAAATTACTAGTGGCGCACCATGGATGTGGTGCGCCATTACTAGTTTAACTTGTAATGGCGCACTATCCCCTGGTGCGCCATTACTAGTTTTGAAAAAAAATTGTTACTAGTGGCGCACCGTGGATGTGGTGCACCATCAGTATTTGGACACTAATGGCGCACCAACACATGGTGCGCAATTAGTATATAGTAGTGGCGCACCACATGTCTGGTGCGCCATTAGTGTCCATATCATCTATAGCCCTTTTCCTAGTGATGTGAGCCTAACGGTGAATAACTTCAACAAGTTCTACAAGAGTAGAAGCAAGAAAAGAAGTTCCACGTCAAGGTCCTACAATGACAAAAGATCTTCTAGTCGTGAGCGCAATTGCTACAATTATGGAAGACCCAGACACTATTCCAATGAGTGTACGACACCCAACAAAAGAAGAGAAGATTCTCCAAAGAGAAGAAGTAGAAGAGAAGAATCACCATCAAGAGAAAGAAGGAGTAGAGATGATTGTTATGAACGAAGAACATCCCGGAGAAGCAAGGATTCGGAAAGGAAGGACAAGTCATCAAGGAGCTACACAAAACGAAGACATCAAGCTCATGTTGGTGAATGGGTATCCGGCTCCGACTCCGACAATCACTCCGAGAGAAGCTATCACTCCGACTCCGAATATACTCAAGATGAAGGTGTTGCCGGTCTAGCACTTGTGTCAACCAACTCCTACGACATATTTGATTCACCAAATGAAGGACTTGGAAGATTATTCATGGCTAAAGGCCCAAAGGTATCACACCCTGAGTATGTTGATTTCAATAGTGATGAAGATGACTTGTTAGGTGATGATGATTTACTTGTTTACAACTCTAGTGATGAATACTATGATGAAACGTCAATTAATCATGCTAAAACGAAGGACAATGATAAGGAGAAGATTGAGCTACTAACTAAATAACTAAACACTCTTAAGTTAGCTCATGAAACTATCTTAGAAGATCATCGAGAACTTTTAAGGACTCATGAGAAGTTACGCTTTGAAAAGCTCAACCTCGAGCAAGAACATGAGTTTTTTAAAAGCAATCAATGATGATCTTCGCAAGAAAAGTTCTTCTTACATTGCCAAGCGTTTACTCTTATCTACTTACATGCCTCAAGTCAAGTCTAGTAACAAGAACAAGAAAGATTCTTCCTCTAGTAGTAACAATAATCATGCTAAATCCAATGTTGTTACTTCTAGTAGTTCTCTTGATTCCACTAATGATTCTCTTAGCCAAGTTACACTTGAGCAAGAAAATAGCTTATTGAAGGGAATTATAGAGAAAGGTGTTTACAAGAGCCTTGCCGGGAGTAAGCAATTCGAGGAAATTGTACGCAAGCAAGGAAGGCACCGGAAGAACCAAGGTGTTGGTTTTGAACGAAGGTTCAATGCCAATGGAGTTGAGTGGGAAGAATATCAATACCCCAAGACGAAGTTTGTTCCTCAACAAGAGAAGTATGATCCTACTTCTTTCAAAGGGACACAAGCTCAAGATGATCTTCCACCACAAGAACACAAGCAAAAAGGCAAGGACAAGCTTCAAGAGGAGATTGATGCATTTGAAGAAGCTCCTAAGGCCTTGGACAAGTGGGTTCCCAAGACTACACCAAGTTCTACTTCATCAAGTACAACTACAACTCCAAGGATTCCCGTCAAGATGATGTGGATCCCGAAGAAGAAGAACTAGAGAGTTCTTGAGGGTGACTCCGCCAACATATTTCACTCCTATCATTTTGGCAAGGACAAGTGCAATCAACTTCCACATCTTGCACTAGTTCAAGGAGTCACAAACCCTCTTGTTGGTAAGACAAGGGACAATGTAACCTAATTCTTTCATAGATATCATCTTGTGTGTGCATCACTCTATGTCTATGGATATCCTTGTTTGTTCCTTGTGGGACTAACCCGTGTAGGTATTGAAAGTGCAACTCACTCCAAAGGATTGCTCCAAATGATCTACATCAACATTGAGCATCCACATCTTCAACACCTACATGAAGTCATCATCGACAAAACCCAAGATTAGTTCATCCCTCTTAGGGGGGATCTCACATCTAGGGGGAGCTTTACTCTAAGAATTGAGCTAAAGCAACTCTAATGGTGTGAACACAACAATGCTTTATGTACAAGTGGTAACCCCACTTGTGCTTAAACGATGAGTATGACCTATGATCAAATGTTCTCATTTGACTCCTAAGTCAATATACTCGCCAATTGCTTGATAGATGCTAGAATTGTTTGTGCATGCTTTGTCACATATTTCATTTGCCATTTTATTGTGTGAGCATGTTGGTTGCATAATTTACTCATTCGAGGACATCCACTTGTAGTTTTGATTGTTTGGTTTCTGTTTCTTTTGCCAAGTGGAAGGACAAGAATGCCTAAGAACCTTCTCTAGCTATCTATGCTTTTCTTGTCTCAAACTCTATTCATGCTACATCACAAAGTTTGATCAAGTCAGATTCGAACCACTCTGTGTGAGGAGCACTCGGAGTCCCCGATTCGTCATAGAGTTAAACTTCCAAAACCTCTTTGTGCGTTTCGGTCTTACCGATTTATCCATTCGGTCATACCGAGATCACTAAGTTGATCTAGGTTTTTAATCTCGGTGCAACTGATTTGAACTTTTCAGTCACACCGAGTTGTAGTAATTGCTTGCAGTTATGCATCTCGGTGCCACTGAGTTGTTCCACTCGGTCACACCGACAGGGTCAGGCTATATATACCCCCGGGCCAAAATTTGGAAACTTTTCCGAATCCTTTCGCCCGCGCACAGCCTGCTCTGCCTCCTCGGGTCTCCGGATCGCCCTCCTCGTCGCCAGCGACCTCCCGCCGCTGGTCTCCGCCGCCGTCAATGGGATTCTCCTCCGCCGTTGTCGTCGTAGCAAGTCCATCGCCGCATTAGGGTATGGATTTGAATCTTTGTGCTATTCCTAACTCCGATTCGTAGCACATTGCATTGCCATGAATCTTGCCACGTTTGAAATCTTCGTATCCAGCGAAATCACTCCAATAGATTAGTTTTGGATTGAAATCTTCCTATCCAGCAATTCTAGCAGCTACATCACAGAAATAAATAACATGCCCATCAATATTATCGACCAAGAGATCTTTTACCATAGCAATACTAGGTTCAACTTTAATATGCTCAGGGGGTGTAGGTGTTCTAGTATTACTCTTACGAACCACAGTTGAAAATTTAGGATGATCCTTTATTCTAGCAGGAAAAGGTGGTTTCTCAATATAAGCGGTAGGAACAATAGGATCAACATTTTAAGTAATAGTTTTTTTCTTCAACTTTAATGGGTTCTACTACTTTTACTTCAATGGGAGGATGATATTTAAACCACTTCTCCTTAGGGAGATCAACATGAGTAGCAAATGATTCACAGAAAGAAGCTACTATCTCAGAGTCAAGTCCATATTTAGTGCTAAATTCACGAAAAGTATCGGTATCCACAAAAGATTTAACACAATAAAACTTAGGAGTTATACCTGACTCCTTACCTTCATCGAGTTACCAATCTTCAAAGTTGCATTTAATTCTTTCTAATAAATCCCATTTGAATTCAATAGTCTTCATCATAAAATAACCAGTACAAGAAGTATCGAGCATGGAGCGATCATTATGAGAAAGCCGATCATAAAATTTTTGAATAATAATTTTTCTTGAGAGCTCATTATTGGGGTATGAATATAACATTGACTTAAGCCTCCCCCAAGCTTGAGCGATACTTTCTCCTTCACGAGGCCAAAAATTATCTCTACTCCTAATGTCTCAGTTGGTAGTACGTTTTCCGGGTTTTATTTTCGTCCCACCATTTTTGTCCGATTTTTTTTCACTGGTTTTTTTTTCGTCCCCCTCCCACCACCCCCTCGCACCAAAAAACCACGTCCAATGATTTTTTCACCTCTCTCACCCCCTCGTTTCTCCTCACGCATAGCATAGGGTTCCTCTCGAGAGAGGTGCGCCGCCACCACCGGATTCCTCCTCCCCGGCGAAAAGTCCTTCCCCTACCTTCTTCCTTCATGGTGAGCGATCTCCAGCCCCCTACCTTCCGCATCTTCGCCGCCAGCCTCCTTCCACGCGCGCTAGGGTAGCCTGCGGCCTACCATCTCTGTGGCGCCGCCTGCGACTTCACCAGCATGTAAATCCCTGTAGATGCGGGGAGCTGGACATGGAGGATTGCCTCCGCCAGGCTGAGGGGTCGACCTGGAAGCCGCCTTGAATGCCCACGACGGATCTGGCCATCAGCGAGTAGGCCAAGCCTCCGCCAGGCTGAGGGGTCGACCTGGAAGCCGCCTTGAATGCCCACGACGGATCTGGCCATCAGCAAGTAGGCCAAGCCTCCTGCTCCGGCCACGGCCTTCCCGACGCCGGATCTGGTGCTCGTGCTATGTTCGTCTCCTCGTGCAACCCCTCCCCCATGTTTATTTTGGTTCGTCCTTGATCCCACCCATGCTGATTTTGTACCTCACGATGTACCACCTCTTCTTATGTTTCTGAATTCTTTTGGTAGCCTCCGTCCTACCCTGCTCTGCATCAACTAACTCGGCGCTGCATGATCCTGGGGCAGCGACGTTGATCGGATGGTGTTCGTCATGTTAGGAAGATGAGTGTGTAACTCGTGGAGTGCGAGCTGTTGCGTGTTAGGAAGTGGCCGTGACCTTGATGGGTTGGGGCTCGCCTCCCACACTTCTCTTCCTCGTGTACAACAACCATGGCGGCCCCTACGTATGCTTGATCTAAAAATCCCTTGAATTCGTTGCCCAAGTTGAATCCTATGACCTGACTGTCTGTCATGGTGCAGGTGTCGAATTGTTGATGGAGGCTTCAGGTCGTCCTTCTCAAGGAGCTAAGGCTGGCCATTAAGGATCTGGGGTGAAGGTTGGGTCGGGGCTGTCGCCATCCTCCCGTGCATCGCATGTGTAAGGGGCATGTTTTGTTATACTCTGCGTCGAGGTTCTCCTCGTTGTTCTGAGGGTCGAGGCCACATTATTCAAACTCTTTGTTTTGTTTTGTTTTTTCTTGGTTTTCATCTGTGATTCAACCTACTTGTTTCAGTTATGCATATGTCGGCAAGACAAGTTTTGCCTGCTCTGCTTCATACCAGTCTCTTCTCATCGCGGTCAGAGCTTGGAAGCAATTCAACTAGGCACCATGACGCTGGATGGAAGTACAACTTCTTGTTGGAAGGTATGTGACTTTGGTTATTCGAATGTACTTTGTCCTATTAATCTGTTGGGCAGCTTATGATTGCTTGCTTATGTGATGTAGGTTCTTATATATGGTCTCTAGAAACACTCGCACGCAGACTCTCTGCCCTCGTTCGCCCGGCGCCGCCCTTCGTCCCTTCGCCGTCGCCGCTCCATGCCTTCGCCACCGCCCTCGCACATCAAAGCCGCCGCCCTCCATCGGACGATCCACTTCAGGAGACGCCGCCGACCCCGTTGAGGACCAGCCGTCGATCACGTCCAGGATCCGACGCCGATCCCCTTCAGGAGCCGCACGCCACCGCAGATCCATCCCCTGAAAAATCGGAACTCTTGAGATGGGCGATCGAGAGGGGATCAAAAGGAGTAACTTTCACCTGCGGCCGCAAAGGGCCTTTACACTGCCGCCGAGAGCCGCGCGTGGGTGGTGCGCCGTGAGCGGCCGATGGCCGCCGCTTTAGTAGCCCGCCAAGAGCCGTCGTTGTGCATTGGCTGTGTGCCGACTCGAACCGAGGAGCCGGCCATGGCCGAGGGCCAAGGCGAGCGCGGCCGTGGGGACTGCCGAGCGAGCGAACGCGTGCGTGCCTGAGGGCGACCGCTGCGTGCGCTGCAATGGCGAGAGCGAAAGGTACTATTCATGATATTTGCGTGCTTGTGTTTAATTAGATCAATTCTTTGGCCACCGAAAAGATGCTATCCAGGGTGTTTGATTTGTCTCCCGTCAGACTTATTTTTGTTGATCTTGTGCTTGACACCAATTATTTATTCTTCTCAAAAAAGAGAGGAAGAGGAGACCCCTGGTGGCACGGACATCCAACGACCCAGACATCGTTCTCCCATGACGTCCTCCTCCAAGCCCGAATCCAGTGCCTCCTCAAGGTACGTTAGCCTGCAGCAGCAGCATGAGCCTCTCACTGTATTTTTTTTTCCTTTAGACCTTGCAGAACCAAACGTGACTCTGCACAAAATTTGCACGTCCATTCGCTGACATTGAAATACGGCGCTTCTGATCTATTTCGTGATCCACATGAATATGCATAGCTTTGTTACATTATCTCAGTCATATATGTCACTCCGGCCCATACTAGCCTCAAATATCATTCAGGTTAACTTGCTTCAGAAATGGAGATAATTATAGATTTATTCCTGATTCTATCATATTAACTTGCTTCAGAAATGGAGAAGCGCCATGGTTGGCTATTGCTTGAGGAAATGAGGAGATGCATATGTCGGCAATGTTGCTGGAGCAAGGAACACTTCCATATTCTATAAGGTCTTTCAATATATGTGTCGAGTGTTTCCTTCTTCTATAAAGTTGGTTGTTCACGGGTGAGACAAACCGAGGAAAAAATAGGCTTATGGTGACTATTTTTAGTTTGTTAGATCAGTTGTAGAAATCAAGTGCCTTTTATGTTCACGTCATCATTTGGTTTTACATAGTCCAGGATTATATTTATCATAATTCAACCTCTGTTACATGGCAGGCCGATGCCAAGGAAGGCGAGGGTCCTGCGACTGGCTGCTGCTAGGGATAGCAGGCAGTAGAGAAGTTTCTTTCTGATTTGAAGTGTGCAGATTGGGACAACTCGCTTTCTGTGAGCAACCATCTGAATGCTAAAATGTCATAAATGGCTGTGAACAGACCGGATATGATTCGTACATCAGGTAAATAGCATGTACCTCTTTTGATTTCACATGTGCAGAGAGCACTTGCCATATGACGTTTGTCCCATCGGCAACAGTATGGATACTATGGAATTCAGAAATAATGTGCTTGAGAATTTTTCAGACTAATGGTAGTGCAATTAGTGATTGCAGAGTTCTAAAATATGTTGACCAAATTGTTTCTTCATTACTTGGTTTAGCCCAAGGCTCTCAAGAAAATGGGTTGTGTATTTTAAGTAATTCTTATTTTGTAAACATATAGTGGAAGCTGCCAATCTTATCTCTCTTTGAGTCCTCCTAAAGGAATTCTTTGGATAATTTCTTCTTACACTAGATTTTGACATGTTGACACTCAAGTGAAATAGTTGTGACCTCAGGTTGCAGACTTGCAGTATCTACCAAAGAATATATGTGAAATCCAAGGAATCATTTCTGACTTCTGAGCGATTTGTGGTAGGGCTCAAGATATGTGGTTTTGGATTAGGGTAGGACTCAAGATATGTGACTTCCAAGGGAACTGCAAACTCAAGATATGTGGTCTTGGACTAGCAAGATTTGCATCCAGTGACACCCCTACAACAGTTTTCTGGATGGTTTGTTTAGATTTTAATAGATTTGATCCACAATAATTTAATTTTATTAATTATTTTTAATGAAATAGATAGCATAACAGACGCACTTCTTGCAACTTCAATCTCATTGTCTTCTCGAACATGACTTGCAGGACCATGTCGCCACCTGATGGTATAGAGCTCATGAACTCTGTAATGTTCTATCATTACCAAGGTAGTTAATAAATTGCTTGTCTCGTGGTTGTGTTTTTTCCGGCATTCTTTGCATTTGCACTACTTCCTCATTTTCATAGGTTTGTACAACTAAGAAAGATGTTACATTTTAGCCGTATGTTCCATTTTCTTTGCCGTGACTCTGAAATAATGAGCTTTCAACATCCTAGGGTATATTGACATATCCTCTCTAGCCTCCTTCTCTCAGTTATTTTGTCTATGCAGGAGTATTCGCAACTTATGCCCTTGTCTCACAAATTTTCTGATATGCAGTGTTGTTAACAATTTCAGGAGGCTAACTTAGAGGAAGATAGAGGAAAGAGCAGGGCAGTTGAGGGGAAGTACATTTCTCACTGGAGGTAACTTACAT
>NC_041382.1:20812261-20855639 GCF_002162155.2 Triticum dicoccoides
ATAGGCTCTCAACTATTTTGTGCTCCCAATGACATACATAGTTTGTGTTAAAATGATTAGGAGTACCAAAAGGCATTAGTCAGTTAATGTGAAGTGTTTCTGTATTTAGAAATCTTCAAATTGGCTCTTTTCATTATCATTTTCATGATCCTAATGTCTATGCGAAGTATTTCTGTATTTAAAAAACTTGAAATTGGCTCTTTTGGTGAAACGGCAAGAAGCACTTTAGCCTCGTTGCATTAAAGACGAGAAGAACATAATGTACACGTGTGGGTGGACGCAAACATCCCCCCGTAGGGGGCAAATTGGGCGCAAGCATGAAAGAAGAGGCACATCGGCCAACAAACACCCCTTTCTCCGAATGTACAACCCATAAACTCGGGCCTGAATTCGTAGGCGTGCATCATCGTAGATCTTCTAAAACACTTGGTGCACACTGCATTACAAAGACCTTCTTGCCACAATTGGCTTGTGCTTGTAGATGGATGCCAATTATGGAGCGTGGAGATGAATCAAATGGAGAAATAATTTCTACTCTCAACAACTATATTGGTTGTAGTAACATCTTATATTATAGGATGGAGGGAGTATGTGCATATCCAGTAAAAAATTGATATGATTTGTACTAACAATCTGGTGTGATTTTGTAGACACCTTTTTTCAGATTACTAGACATATAGGAAGAATTATGAAACTAAAATGGGATGTTACTGTTGGCATTTGATGACAAAGTGAGGCCAATATAGAAAAAAACTAAGCTTTTGGGTGAGTACCTTGTGATTTTGTTATGTATTTTTCTGGCTTTAGTTTGCAAATGCAGCATGAAATACTTATGTGATTGCTCTTTCCTTTTGCAGGGACTAACCACGGAATATTAGTACTATATGCTGATATTGACAAGCCGCACTATCTTCTCCAGTGGCATGGGCAACGTGTATTATGTCGAAGTGTGTGGGATTATTGATTTTATGTCTTTATTTTTACTAATATATATTTATACAAGGACGACAATCAACAAAATGTGTATTTCTCATTCAACCAGTGTCCTCGCATGTAAAGACAAGTAATGCTTCGAGTACATGAGAAAGAAAACAGTACTTAATAATTTTACTATGGGTGGTCGTTTGATTTGCAGGATTTGTACTCTTAGGATTTTTGTGTTGAAAATGTTCAGCTTTTTGTGTTGAAAATTTTCAGCTCTCGCCGCAATGCACAACCGTAGTTAATTTTCTTCTGATGATAGCTAGGTACCACTCCATGTTTTATTTTTAGATTCAGCACCATGCATGCTTCTCACGTCAATTCAGACAAAAAACTGGTGTGGTTCCTCGCACTAAGATGACCCAGCAGCGCTCTAGAGGGGTTCCTCACAGATGATGCCTCCTCGAGTTCCACTTCTTTGCTGCTCCCAACTATGGTATAGTATGAAAATCCTATGAATAAATCTGAATTTTACGATTTGATGCTTTTGCCGACCAGTCCTGGAGGATGTTGCTCGATGCATCCGTTTAGTCGAATGATTTGTCTATACTGCTCTGAATAGGTGACAATTATATATACTGATGGATCTAATTGATACTTTTTGAGTGCATAGTGTTTACACACATAACCATTCGTAATGTTCAAATGATTAAGTAAGGCAAGAGCTTCTGACTAACCAAGTAGATTTATTCTACAAAGAAAATGTTGATTCTATTTCTCTCACCATATTAACTTTTAGCATAAATGTTGATTCTACAAAAAAATGTACCACGAATCAGGCACGTGCACGCAAGGGAGGGAAGAGGAGAGAAACATTGACATTTTTCATGCTTTGGACCAACATTTATATCCATAGCTTTTTTTTCCGTGGCAATGCATGAGTGGCAATGCATGAGTGTGGTGCTGTCATGGTAAATCCCGGATGAAAGGTGGGTCCAATATAGAACTAGGAGGTACTAGCACTAAGATGGGAAGGTGGTTGCCGCCCTTGTCCCTTATTGTGGATCAAATACGGCGGTGTCGATCACTGGCCACTTGGAACATGAGTTAGTGGATTTTGTGATAAGAGTGAGGGTTGAGAGTGAGTGGGATGGGGGTTCCGGTTGGTATGTTCGGTTACAGGTGACTGAGCGGAATAATTTTTCTACTTCACAAAATGTGGTAAATTGCGCATTAAAGATAGCTTTGCAGCAAATTGTATGAGCGAGCGGTTCATATATTTTTTCATCAAGTCATACAATTTTTTAGTTACGATAGAAGGGTAAATGCATTTGTTAGTTTCTTCAAGAGTTAATAACGGAAATGGTGGTGTATCTATTGCATGTCCAACAAAAGACATCATATTTTTGTTTTGTGGTAATGCATGACATTCAATTGTATGTTACAATGTGACAATGGCCCAGGATAAATTGGATCTGCCTTCTTGGCTCGGGGGGCGTCAAAGGCGGCGCACGCCTCCTCCCCCTTGATGGCAATGGCGGATCAGCACGAACACGGGGGGAGGGGATCAGGGCGGAGAGCAGGGGCGGTTGGTGGTGGACTTCTCCTTGGCTGTCTGTGGGGAAGTGCGGTGTGAAGGAGAGAGAGCGACATGGCCAAGGTGAGGTGGGTGTCATCCGGTTTTCAAGGCGAGGGCTCCAGCGAGAAATGTCCCGTACGGCGAGAAACCGAGCAGGAAGTGGAGGGTCCGGCAGGAAAAGTGAAGGGTGCTTCGTGGGATGGGGTTTTTGTGTTGGGACCACGTTTGGAGATAACATGGGATAGTCTGGACAGTCACATTTCTCCCCCACACATGGGTTAGATTTGGATGAGCCTGGACTGTCGATGTTGAATTTTGGGGAGGCCGCTGGGTGCCCGTGTGATGTCGGAACACACCCGGACGTATGAGGGAGAAATGAGTTTCGACCTCGGAAACGACCTTAATCATTTGTATGCCCATAGAAACGCACGGGCGTTCTACTAATGAATATCTTAAGCGCATCATCTAGATATTGATAGTTTTGTAATAGATGTTTAGTTGGAACATCGCTCAGTTTGTTATATGGACATGTCGTTAATCTTTTATTTTTGTCAATTTACATTGCAAAAATGGACTTCAATTATTCAATAATTGTGTTTGTGTTATATTGTTTGTCCATTTGAAATTTAATATGTAACTTTTGCAAACTATTTCAAGAGCCTGTGGCAACGCACGGGCACTCTACTAGTATATATAATCCGATCATGATGAACCAGATGCATAGGATAAAATTTCTGATGAAATTCCAACTTCAATCGGTTGTAGTTCCATGATCCAATATCATCGCATAGCCTATACAATGTCAATGCCTTTCCCTTTAAAGATAAAGGGAAAACCTTCTTCTTGACAACATCCTCGGGCATACCTGCAAGCTTAAATAATCCACAAATTTCCACATAGATTAGGTGCATATCGGGATGTAATGTTCCATCTCCTGTATAGGGATTAGCTAGCAGTTTCTCTATCATACCCGAAGGAATTTCAAAGTAACTATTTTCAGTAGTTTCAGTAAGTTGAGGAGCAACTCTTTGCACTTCTGGTCAGGGTGAAGATACCCCGAACAAGCCCCTCAAAGGATTATTTTCCATAGTAACAAGTGACAGTAAATTTCAGCACACTATATAAATATTTCCTTACCAAATTCCACTTACCAAAGGCGCTTCACTCCCCGGCAACGGCGCCAGAAAAGAGTCTTGATGACCCACAAGTATAGGGGATCTATCGTAGTTTTTTCAATAATTAAGAGTGTCGAACGCAACGAGGAGCAGAAGGAAATGACAAACGGTTTTCAGTAAGGGCAAGCACTGAAATTATTGGTAATAGATAGTTTTGTGATAAGGTAATTCGTAACGGGTAACAAGTAACAAAAGTAAACAAGGTGCAGAAAGGTGGCCCAATCCTTTTTGTAGCAAAGTACAAGCCTGGACAAACTCTTATATAAAGCAAGGTGCTCCCGAGCAAACATGGGACTTCTGCCAAGCTAGTTTTCATCACGCTCATATGATTCGCATTCGCTACTTTGATAATTTGATATGTGGATGGACCGGTGGTTGGGTACTGTCCTTACTCGGAGAAGCCTCCCACTTATGAGTAACCCCTCTCGCAAGCATGAAACATATGGATCCAAATCAGCCCCTTACGAAGCAACACATAAACTAGGGTTTAAGCTTCTTTCACTCTAGCAACCCATCATCTACTTATTACTTACCAATGCCTTCCCCTCGGCCCAAACAATGGTGAAGTGTTATGTAGTCGACGTTCACATAACACCACTAGAGGAGAGACAACATACATCTCATCAAAATATCGAACGAATAGCAAATTCACATGACTACTTATAACAAGACTTCTCCCATGTCCTCAAGAACAAACGTAACTACTCACAAAGCATATTCATGTTCATAATTAGAGGGGTATTGAATAGCATTAAGGATCTGAATATATGATCTTCCACCGAATAAGCCAACTAGCATCAACTACAAGGAGTAATCAACACTACTAGCAACCCACAGGTACCAATATGAGGTTTTGAGACAAAGATTGAATACAAGAGATGGTGCTGGTGAAGATGTTGATGGAGATCGACCCCCTCTCGATGAGAGGATCGATGGTGATGACGATGGCGGTGATTTCCCCCTCCCGGAGGGATGTTTCCCCGGCAGAACAGCTCTGCCGGAGCCCTAGATTGGTCCTGCCCAGGTTCCGCCTCAAGACGGCAGCGCTTTGTCCCGAAAGATTCCTTATGATTTTTCCAGGGTAAAATACACCATATAGCAGAAGATGGACATCGGGGGCCTGTCAGGTGGCCCACAAGGCAGGGGGCGCACCCAGGGGGTGGGGCGCTCCCTCCACCCTCATGGCTGACTGGTGGGCCCCCTCTGGTGCTTTCTTCGCCCAATATTTTTAATATATTCCAAAACTTATTTTTGTGGAGTTTCAGGACTTTTGGAGTTGTGTAGAATAGGTGTCTAATATTTGCTCCTTTTCCAGTTCAGAATTCCAGCTGCCGGCATTCTCTCTCTTCATGTAAACCTTATAAAATAAGAGAGGGAAGGCATACGTATTGTGATACAACGGGTAATAACAGCTCATAATTTAATAAATATTGATATAAAAGCATGATGCAAAATGGACGTGTCAACTCCCCCAAGCTTAGACCTCGCTTGTCCTCAAGCGAAAGCCGATATCGAAAAATATGTCCACATGTTTAGAGATAGAGGTGTTGATAAAATAAAATACAGACATGAGGACATCATGATCATTCTTAGAACAGCAACATATATTGTCATATGATTTCTTATGCTTAAAGTAACAATCTATTCACATGGTAAAGTATGAATCAGAAATTTCATTGACAACTAACAAACTATGATCTCAGTCATTGAAGAAATTCTAATTTATCATAACATCGGAAAGAATCAATATAAGAGCTTTTCAGCAAGTCCACATACTCAACTATCATCTGGTCTTTCACAATTGCTAACACTCACGCCATACTTATGGGTACAAAGTTTCAACCGGACACTGAGAAAGATAGGGTCTTATGGTTTCGCCTCCCAACCTTTTACCTCAAGGGTAATGTCAACAATAATACTTTATGAAAACCTACATCCAAGTGGATATATATAGTGCTTGCAAAAGGATAAAGTATAAAAAGGAAAGGTGAAGATCACCATGACTCTTGTATGAGGATAGAAGGTAAAAGTAAAAGATAGTCCCTTCATAGAGGGAAGCAGAGGTCGTCATGCGCTTTTATGGTTGGATGCACAAAATCTTAATGCAAAAGAACGTCACTTTATATTGCCATTTGTGATAGCGACCTTTATTATGCAGTCCGTCACTTTTATTTCTTCCATATCACAAGCTCGTATAAAGCTTATTTTCTTCACACTAATAGACCATACATATTTAGGGAGCAATTTTTATTGCTTGCACCGATGACAACTTACTTGAAGGATCTTACTCAATCCATAGGTAGGTATGGTGGACTCTCATGGCAAAACTATGTTTAGGGATCTGTGGAAGCACAAGAGTATCTCTACTTGGTGCAAAGAATTTGGCTAGCATGAGGGGAAAAGGCAAGCTCAACATGTTGGATGATCCATGACAATATAACTTATTCGGATATAAGAAAACACTAGTACAAATGACCGTGCATTGCACCGGGCGAAAAAAAAGGCAGAATCTTCTTCATGCGCCATTATGCACCATTTTATATCCAATTGTTAATAAAATTTAATGATAATGTTAAACATTAAAATTTCCTTTGTTCATATAGAAGGTAATGTTTACATAAAAATTTGATTACTTTTTGAAAGATTAGTTAACATTGTCGTGAAATGTGAGCATTTCTCTGGAAAAGACCATTTTCCGAACATATGTTATTCTTGCAAATGGATTCGACCCTGTTGGCCACACTTTTTTTAAGTCGTTAGTTTTATCCGTGCAAGAACACCCCCGTATACTGGGCCATGAGCCGAAGAAGTGGGCCTTTCAATCGAATTTTGTACTTCTTCGTGAGTAGCATTTTTTGAGGTGTAATAGCATTTTCTGTCTAATTATTTTAAAAATGTTTTGTTTTTCAAAAAATATATATTTCCGCAACTGTTTTTGCACAACCTGCTTCATGTGATATTTAATAATGCATGTGTGATGCACGTTTAACAATGTGAAATAATATTCTTAGTGGGATATTTAAGTGATGCGTTCATAGTTGGAACGTGAGCAAGGGTTATGTGGGTGTCAGGTTTGACAAAGTAGTGTCTAAAAAAAGGTTTGGCAAAGTAGGGAGGTGATATATCCCAGCCTGGTACAATTGTCAGGAAAAATAAGAAACAATGAAAAAAAGAACTTAATATTAATAGACAGATCAATATCAATAGATACATCAACCATAGAGTTATGAATTCACATTTCCTATGATACATTTCAATAGAATGTACATATATACATGAAACAAAGGTCAACAAAAAACAGAGGTGCAACATCTTAAAAATACAAGTCCTCTCTGCAACTAATAATAGTAAAAAAATACACCCCGTGTTGTTCTCTAGGAAGTTGAAACAACAACTTACTAATACCAATTCGGCAACCACAGTGAGTTTATTCTCTTGAAACATCCTCCCCTGTGGTTGGCTCATGTTTCCCGGCCTTATTTTTAGAAATTGGTGCTATGTGCCAAAATTACTACCACACTCAGGAATGTCATCTTGTGGACTCTTGGAGTACAATCCAATTCAAGTCAAATTAATCCACAACAGCTTGGGCATTGAGTGACCAATAACAACTTTTATCTCAACGTAACAATGAGAGTGGAATAGGTTCAGTTAAACAACTCCAAGAGATTTATTGTTCCACCGGGAAACAACTTCAAGTAGCAACCATGTATTCCTTTCCTCCTTGAAGTCTTAGAACTGCAGTCTCCACTTTGGCTATCAAGAGCAGCAACAACAGCACGTCTCCGGGACTTTTTTCAAGAAAATCGTCTCTACCATAATTTACATTGTCACTCGTGCCCACACATAGACTGACAGGCTCAACACAAGTTAGTCTTGCTAATCTACAGTTTCTGGCAAACAGACATTGAACCATTTTTCAGGACACTCGAAGAAAGCACCCAAATTTCAACGACTGAATCACAAATTCACAATCATTTAAGGAGCAGGTACATAACTAAACCGATGCATTTTACCAAAACTATAGTTAATCTTGGCTTGGCGCATCCTTTGCGGACTCAGTGGGACTGAAAATATCGTCCCTAGTCAATAGTCTGAATAGTTGCGTACAAAACCTGCACAATCTGATGAGCATTGCAAATTTAAAGAGGTTCTAGAATAACTGTGGAAGTGTTGAGAACTGCCTAGTGCACATGAATAGAACCCCAAAGGACCATCCCCAAGGCCAGAGAATCTCGTCTCCAGCCAATCCAAAGATTAGTCAAATAAGAGATATTAACAACTTTTCATGCACTCATGTAGTCACAAGTTCAGTTTTGGTTGCCTAATCTTGGAGCACATAACTGCCGGATGCAAGCTAAAACAAAGATGTGAAGAAAAAGACTGCTCCTTGTACTGTCAGATTGTGTGATCCTTTTCCTTGCAAACTCAATCTATGGTGCTTCAGATAGACTGATGATCTGAACCGAAGTTAAAGAGTGTTCTTTTCCCATGTAAATAAGAGTTGGAGATTCTTTCCCTGTTCCTATCTAACTTTGGATGCAAGAATCTGAATGTTTCAGTGTAGAACTGCAATAATTGACTGAATGCAAACTTACACTTGGTTGAACCCTTGAACTGTTGTATTTTTGCAGGTAACGCCCAAGTTGTCGTTGTGGCTGCAGCTCAAGATCCACGCCTTCCTGCTATGGCTGTCCGTCGGCTTCCTGATGCATGTCTGCGTGCTGCTCATCAGCTCCAAGACTGTAATCACATAATTAAGAATTGGAAATCTCAACTTACCGGACAACATGAATGATACACATCAACATTTTAGCAGATAAATTTAAGACTTAGATGCTCTGAATTTCATCATTTGTGAGAAAAATGATATTGTAAGGTAGATCATTTTATTGTACAATCCGCTCTCCAAAAGCACCTAAATTTTAGTGTACAATCAGAATTACTAAGAACCATTTGCTACAGAACTTACAGGTGTACCGAAAGACATTCATCAAGAGCTAACTAAATCATTTCATATATGAAGCGAAAATCAAGAAATATTAGCATTAAGGTAATCCGTCAATGCACATACCCGAAAATTTGAAGCAGACAATTTGACTACATTGGTCTGATGATCCTTCCATTAGTCTTCGTAGGAGCCAATTTTTTAAAAAGTAGTACAGGGCAATATAATTTGTTAACTACAACGGAAACGACCATCAAATAAGATTAGAAGATGATTCTGAAAAAAATTGGAGCCAAAACCAAACCTTGCCGAGGCCTCCACTGCCTCGCGTCCACACATTCACACGCACCAGGCACGCAGCTCTCCTACATCTGCTGAGTGTTGCCGGCGAGCTCCTGGGCGCCTTCAATCGCGCGTGCTTGCTGGGGTGGAGAAGGGGAGCCAGGTTCGGTGATGTGGGCAACAATCGCTGGCTCTAAATTGGTCTAAAGGGCGAGCCCAGGGCAGTCAGTTGGGTGGCGACTTTGCGACTGGGCGATCGGGCAGGCTCAGCGGCCGGGGCAGCGCCGCGCTGCAGCCCGTTGAAGTAACCACCACCCAATTCTCTCTCCCTCTAGCCTCTCATCTCCTTCCCGTCCTCTCTTTTCTCTCCATCTCTCTCCTCTCTCGTCGGCTTCGGCCATGCCGCGCCTGTCAGCCACCGTACTCCACGCCCCGGTCGCCTTCCTTTCAGATCTGCCGCATGCACGTCGTTTCCCACCGGATCCGGCTAGATCTGACAGGTCCCGGCTGCACCACCGCAAGTCCGCTTCAAGCTCGGCGTCGTGGGCGACGCCCCAGCCCCTCCTGCTCGCCCACCTCTCCTCCATGGCTCTTCATTTTCTGCTCCTTCGTCTCCTCGCGCGGCTTCCGCCTCCCTGCCGCAGCTTGATGCGGCGCCAGAGTGCAGCTTCGCCTCCCCTCCCTGCCATGGTTGCCCCTGCAAAAAAATACACATAAGGATCGCGGGTTGAATACTCTCAAATGCAGTGGCGTTTTTGCAAAAACAAAAATGGTTTCTCATACTACCCACTTCAAATAGGACTGCGGGCTAATTTCTCAGAAATATGGGGACTTTTTTACAAAAAAGCACGACGTACGACCAGAAGCCATCATTGGTTTATTAGTAGGTAGAGATAACCCATTACGTTGTCTTCCTTGTCCAACATCAACTTTTTAGCATGTCATATTTTAATGAATGCTCAAAATCATAAAGGATGTCCAAGATAGTATATTTATATGTGAGAACCTCTCTTTCTTTATTACTTCCTATTAATTGCAACGATTACCAAAACTATGTTTGTCAACTCTCAACAATTTTTATTCATCATATTCTTTATATGTGAAGTCATTACTCTCCATAAGATCAATATGATCTTTTTATTTCTTTTTTTTCTTTCTTTAATTCCCTCAAGATCATAGCAAGATAGTAAAACCCTCAACTCAAAACTACTCTTTATTATATATAGCTCATGGACTCCATTACATAGATAGGGATCAAAACAAAACTCAAAGCTAGACCATACTAAAACTTTATTCTACTAGATCAGGATATAACCAAAAGGATCAAACTAAGAAAAACGATAAAGATAGGAGTGTGATGGTGATATGATACCAGGGCACCTCCCCCAAGCTTGGCAGTTGCCAAGGCGAGTGCCCATACCCATGTATTTATGTCTCTTTCTTCGAAGGTGGTGATGATGGAGTTGTTGATGACGTAGTTCCACACATCGAGCATAGGAGATGCTCCAACTTGAGGATAATGCTCTTGAGTGCAGTGATACGCTCTTGCAACAAAATATTTTCACGAGTGAGATACTCGTTTTGTATGCAAACTAATTCAATGATCTTGAAAGCTTCAATTTCAGTAGGGGTGAGATGATTGTAGTAAGGTTGAAGGGTGTCTTCTTCTTCGGCTGCCGGGACTTGATCTTTCGCGGCCTTCTTGATCTTATCACCTTCATTGACTTCCGCAAGTTCTTTGGCAGATCGGTGTGAACAGGCAGCAATATAAGGTATGAACTTATCACAAGCAAATACAACTGCTAAAAATTCCTTTTCAGTAGTAACATAATTTCTCTGGACACTGTCTAGAGTTTTACTAGCATATTGGATAACATTTAATTTCTTATCAACTCTTTGTCCTAGTACAGCACCAACAACATAATCACTAGCCTCACACATAATTTCAAAGGATAAATTCCAATCAGGAGGCTGAACAATAGGTGCAGAAATCAAGACTTTCTTAAGTATTTCAAATGCTTCTACACAATCATTATCAAAGACAAAAGGAAGATATTTTTGCAAGAGATTAGTGAGAGGCCTAGAAATTTTAGAGAAGTCTTTAATAAACTTCCTATAGAAACCAGCATGACCAATGAAACTTCTTATACCTTTGATATCTTTAGGACACGGCATTTTTTCAATAGCATCTACATTAGCTTTATCAACTTCAATACCTCTTTCAGAAATTCTATGCCCCAAGATAATAACTTCATTAACCATAAAGTGGCACTTTTCCCAATTCAAGACAAGATTAGTTTCTTCACATCTCTGCAAAACTCGATCAAGATTGCTTAAGCAATCATCAAAAGAAGTTCTGTAACGGAGAAATCATCCATGAGAACCTCAACAATCTTTTCACAAAAGTCGGAGAATATAGCAGTCATTCATCTTTGAAAGGTAGCAGTTGCATTGCATAAACCAAAAGGCATACGTCTATAAGCGAAAGTACTGAAAGGGCAAGTAAAAGTGGTCTTTTCCTGATCCTCTTTTGACACATGTATTTGAGAGAAACCAGAATAACCATCTAGAAAGCAAAAATGTGCATGTTTGGATAGTCTTTCTAGCATTTGATCGATAAAAGGTAGAGGGTAATGATCTTTTCTAGTAGCTTTATTTAATTTGCGGAAATCAATTACCATTCTATAACATGTAACAATTCTTTGTGGGAGCAATTCTTCCTTATCATTAGGAACAATAGTAATGCGTCCCTTCTTAGGGACAAAATGAACGAGACTTATCCACTGACTATCAGCAATAGGATAAATTATACCTGCCTCCAGAAGCTTTAGTATTTCATTTCTTACCACTTCTTTCATCTTAGGATTTAACCATTGTTGGTGATAAACAACTGGTTTAGCATCTTTCTCCAGTTTTATTTTGCTGACATAGAGTGGGACTAATGCCTTAAGATCATCAAGAGTATATCCAATAGCAGCACGGTGCTTCTTCAGAGTTTTCAGTAATTTCTCTTCTTCATGCTCTGAAAGGTTAGCACTAATAATAACATGATATATCTTATTTTCATCAAGATAAACATATTTAGGAGTATCAGGTAATTGTTTAAGCTCAAACACGGGACCTCCCTTGGGTGGAGGAGCATCTCCGAGTATTTCAACAGGCAAGTTGTGTTTCAAAATAGGTCCTTGCTTAAAGAATACTTCATGTATTTCCCTTCTTTCATTCATAAACATGTCATTTTCATGGTCTAGCAAATATTGTTCTAAAGGATCATTAGGAGGCACGACAATAGAAGCAATACCAATAATTCCATCCTTACTAGGCAATTCTTTATCATGGGGTTGTCTACGAAATTTAGCAAAATTAAAATCATGAGACATATCCCCTAAACCAATAGTAACAATATCTTTTTCGTAGTCTATCTTAGCATTAACAGTAGTCAAGAAGGGTCTACCAAATATAATGGGACAAAAGTCGTCTTGTGGGGAACTAAGAACAAGAAAATCAGTAGGGTATTTTATTTTCCCACACAAGACTTCAACATCTCTAACAATCCCAACTGGTGAAATAGTATCTCTATTGGCAAGCTTAATAGTAACATCAATACCTTCTATCTTCGCAGGTGCAATATCATGCATAATTTCTTGATATAAGGAATGAGGAATTGCACTCACACTACCACCCATATCACATAAGCCATGATAACATTGATCTCCTATTTTAACAAAAACAACAGGTGAGGGAGTCCTAGACTGGGGGATGTCCGGATGGCCGAACTATCACCGGTGGCCGGACTCCTGGGCTATGAAGATACAAGATTGAAGACTTCGTCCCGTGTCCGGATGGGACTTTCCTTGGCGTGGAAGGCAAGCTTGGCAATACGGATATGTAGATCTCCTACCAATGTAACCGACTCTGTGTAACCCTAACCCTATCCGTTGTCTATATAAACCGGAGGGTTTTAGTCCGTAGGACGAACAACAATCATACCATAGGCTAGCTTCTAGGGTTTAGCCTCTCTAATCTCGTGGTAGATCTACTCTTGTACTACCCATATCGTCAATATTAATCAAGCAGGAGTAGGGTTTTACCTCCATCGAGAGGGCCCGAACCTGGGTAAAAACATCGTGTCCCTTGTCTCCTGTTACCATCCGCCTAGACGCACAGTTCGGGACCCCCTACCCGAGATTCGCCGGTTTTCTCCCCGGACATTGGTGCTTTCATTGAGAGTTCCTCTGTGTCGTCGCCTTTAGGCCCGATGGTTCCTTCGATCATCAACAACGACGTGGTCCAGGGTGAGACTTTTCTCCCCGGACAGATCTTCGTATTCGGCGGATTTGCACTGCGGGCCAATTCGCTTGGCCATCTGGAGCAGATCGAAAGCTACGCCCCTGGCCATCAGGTCAGATTTGGAAGTTTGAACTACATGGCTGACATCCGCAGAGACTTGATCTTCGACGGGTTCGAGCCACAGCCATGCGGGCCGTTCTGTCTCGATGGGTATGATCTAGCTCTGCCGCCGAACAGTGTCCTGGAGGCCGCACCAGCGTCCTCTCCGACCCTTAGTTCGGAGCCGATTTCGCCGATCGAGGACGAGTGGTTGGACACCGCCTCGGGGGCTACGATATCTACGGCGATTGAGCCGAACACCATCCCTGTCCTTTGCAGAGCCCGTGACTCCGAGGTGCCGGACTCCTCTCCGGACTCTGAACCTCCCGCGCCCCTGCCAGTCGAATCCGACTGGGCGCCGGTTATGGAGTTCACCGCCGCAGACATCTTTCAGCACTCACCCTTTGGCGATATCCTGAACTCATTAAAGTCTCTCTCTTTGTCAGGGGAGCCCTGGCCGAACTACGGTCAGAAAGGTTGGGATTCGGACGACAAGAAATTCAACGCCCACCCACCACCCACTTTGTAGCCACTGTCGATGATTTAACCGACATGCTCGACTTCGACTCCGAAGACATCGACGGTATGGACGACGGTGCCGGAGACGATCAAGAGCCAGCGCCCATGGGGCACTGGAAGGCCACCTCTTCATATGACATATACATGGTGGACATCCCAAAAGATGGGAATGGCGATGGAACAGCGGAGGATGACCCCTCCAAGAAACAACCCAAGCGCCGACGTCAGCGGCGCCGCTCTAAATCCCGCCACAGCAAAAACGACGAATCCGGCACGAGAGATAATAACACCCCAGACAGTGCCGAAGACAATCCCCTCCAGCAGGATTCAGCACAGGAGGAGGGAGAAGCCAGCCCTCATGATAGAGCGGCAGACAGAGAGGTAGAGGACGATAATTATATGCCTCCCTCCGAAGATGAGGCAAGCCTCGACGACGACGAATTTGTCGTGCCGGAGGATCCCGCCGAACAGGAGCGTTTCAAACGCAGGCTTATGGCCACGGCAAGCAGCCTCAAGAAAAAGCAGCAGCAGCTTAGAGCTGACCAAGACTTGCTAGCTGACAGATGGACTGAAGTCCTTGCAGCCGAGGAGTACGAACTCGAACGCCCCTCCAAAACCTACCCCAAACGTAGGCCATTGCCTCGATCAGAGGAGGAAGCACCCGCATCACCAGCGCACGACATGGCAGACCGGCCACCCCGTGGCCGCGACAGAGAGGCCTCTCGACCCTCCGCTCAAGCCACGCCCCGACGCCGCTCAAAAAGTACCAAGGCACGGGAGAACGCGCCGGACTTGCGAGATTTACTGGAGGATAAGGCAAAGCAAACAAGATCGATCTACAGATCACGTGGGCGCCCCATGACTCGGGATGATTACCGCCACGCCGGATACAGCAACCCCGGTCGGGCCGAACACAACAGACAAAGCACCTCGGACAGGAGAAGCCGAAATCCATGGCAGCCCTCACATCACTCATGACCCGCTTCTGCGCAGGAGAGGACAGCTGGCTAGCTCGAAGCAACAACTTGGAAAAACACCCTGGTAGTTCGGATACCAAGGACAGCAATGGCAGGTCACGTCGCAACAAGAATAAATGCCGCATTAACAGTGACAATTCTGAAGATACGACAGTAAATGCCGGATTCAGAGGCTCTAAACCCGGTCAGTGGAAGAAGCCATTCAAAAGAAATACCGAGGGCCGGTCCAACTTGGACCGAATACTCGATTGCTTGTGCCAGATACATGGCACCCCCGAAAAACCAGCCAACCACACCAACAGAGATTGTTGGGTGTTCAAGCAGGCAGGCAAGTTAAATGCCGAACTCAACTACAAGGGGCTGCATAGCGATAACGAGGAAGAGCCCTGACCGCCGAACAATAGAGGACAGAAGGGCTTTCCCCCACAAGTGCAGACGGTGAACATGATATACGCAACCCACATACCCAAAAGGGAGCGGAAGCGTGCACTAAGGGACGTATATGCGATGGAGCCAGTCGCCCCAAAGTTCAACCCGTGGTCCTCCTGCCCGATCACTTTTGATCGAATGGACCACCCCACTAGCATCCGACACGGCGGATTCGCCGCATTGGTTCTTGACCCAATCATCGACGGATTCCACCTCACTAGAGTCCTGATGGATGGCGGCAGCAGCCTGAACCTGCTTTACCAGGATACGGTGCACAAAATGGGCATAGACCCCTCAAGGATTAAACCCACAAAGACGACCTTTAAAGGCGTCATCCCAGGTGTAGAGGCCAACTGTACAGGCTCCGTTACACTTGAAGTGGTCTTCGGATCCCCGGATAACTTTCGAAGCGAAGAGTTAATCTTCGACATAGCCCCGTTCCGCAGCGGCTATCATGCACTGCTTGGACGAACCGCATTTGCAAAGTTCAATGCGGTGCCGCACTACGCATATCTCAAGCTCAAGATGCCAGGCCCTCGAGGAGTAATCACGGTCAATGGAAACACCGAACACTCTCTCCGAACGGAGGAGCATACGGCGGCCCTAGCGGCGGAAGTGCAAAGCAGCCTCTCAAGGCAATTCTCGAGTCCGGCCATTCAACGTCCGGACACCGTCAAGCGCACCCGGAGTAACCTATAGCAAGACCGCCTGGCACGATCCAAGCAAGCATAGCAATGCGGCCCCAACCCCAGCCCTCGCGAAATCGCGAAGCCAGTACTACGCGTACATAACTACGCTCTGGAGATACCATGGGCATAAGGGGAGGGGCACAACCACGGCATGCCCAGAGTGCGGCTCAATCGCACCAGGGGCTCCCGATTGTGTCATTCTTTTTTTCTTTTTTCTCTTACTTTCAGGACTCCGTTCTCTAGAAGCCTTGTCCGGCACTAGAATTGCCGAACTCACGATGCAACAGCCAGGGAAGCAGAAAGCGACGTCGAGTGTCCAGGTGGTCTCTACTACGAGCATTATACCTGTTTTACATACCACCCCGCAGCTTACCCCTGGAGGGGGACATGCTAAATAGTCCCATCCCTTGCTTACCGCACTATTTGTATTGTTCTGCTTTCATTGCAGTACCTTTTTGAATAAACAATACATAGCTTCTGCTTATTATTGCATTCCCTTTTTTTCATATATGTTCATCTATGACACGTTGCACCCGTACACTTTGGTACGGCCAATACACCAGGGGCTTGAGTACCCCACAGAATGGTGTGATAAGTCCGAACACTTTCACAAGTGCGGCACCCCGAACTTATAGCATTATATGCATCGGCTCCGAATCATGTCTTGGGTCAATAGTTGGGTTTGCCCGGCTCCCATGTTTTGGTACCTTACATTCCGTTATATCGGCTAAGGTAGCACTGGGAGAACCACTGCGATTGTGCCCCGGTTGAGCTGGGTTGAGCACCTCAGTGGAGAAAGCTAAAACTGACTGTCATGATAAGGCGAGAGCTGGTCGCTGTTCGAGAGGTTTTTTCGGGTCCCTAAAGACTTATGCCGCTTAGAGCGAGGAGCCGGCTCTATCCGGCCAAGGCGTGGATAGCGCCCCGAACTCGGTCTTCCGAATACTAGGGGCTTCACCGAAATTTAAAATTATAGAATTCTATGGCTAAGTGAGAGTGTTCAAGCACTATAAGTCCGGTTGACTGGTTCGTTGCGTTGAGCGCCTCCCTCGTAGGACCCAAGAATGGGAACAAGAGCGCTCAAGTTTATCCCGAACACCCCAGCACTCGTGGCATGGGGGCTGAAGCCAACGACTTGCCATCTCTCAGATTTGATAAACAGCCGCACAGAAGGTAATATTTTAAATTCACAAGCGTTGCTTAGCGCATATGAACAAGTTTTCAGCGTACAGGATAACAAATGCGAGTCTATTCAAAAATTACATCTTTGGAACATTCACCCGCTATCAGGCGGGCACCCTCCAGGACGCCCTCATAATACATTTCGGGCTTGCGATGCTCCTTGCCCACTGGTGGTCCGTCCTTCACAAGCTTCTCGCCATCCAGCTTGCCCCAGTGCACCTTAGCACGGGCAAGGGCCCTACGGGCACCTTCGATGCAGACAGAGCGCTTGATTACTTCGATCCACGGACAGGCGTCCACCAGCCGCCGCACTAGCCCGAAGTAGCTCCCAGGCATGGCCCCATTTGGCCACAGCCGAGCTATAAGGCCCTTCATGGCCTGGTCGGCGACCTTGTGGAGCTCGACCAATTGCTTCAGTT
Organism: Triticum dicoccoides; assembly: GCF_002162155.2. NCBI lineage: Eukaryota > Viridiplantae > Streptophyta > Magnoliopsida > Poales > Poaceae > Triticum > Triticum dicoccoides. The sequence goes on from NC_041382.1 coordinate 20,829,771, forward strand.
GGTCGCTCAAGGGCACCGGATGTTCGGCCTCAGCATACTGAGACCAAAACACCTTCTCCGTCGAGCTCCCCTCTTCGGCCCGGTAGAAAGCGGCGGCATCGGATACACTGCAGGGCAGATCTGCGAAGGCTCCTGGAGAGCTCCGGATTCGGGTGAGTAACAGATAATTAACTTTTACATTCTTGCTTTGCATAAAGAATGCCTTACCCGCCGCTATCTTCTTCATCGCCTCGATTTCCTATAGGGCTTTTTGGGCTTCGTCCTTAGCGGCTTTGGCACTCTCAAGAGCCGAGGCAAGCTCGGACTCTCGGTTCTTCGAGTCCCACTCCAAACCCTCGTGTTTTTTCACGAGAGCCTGGAGCTCTTGCCGTACCTCCGCCAGCTGCGCCTCCCCCTTCTCTCGCTCGGTGCGCTCCGCGGCCGCTTTGTTTTCGGCCGCGGTCACCGCTTCCTTTAGGGTCGCCACCTCATTCGTGGCCCCTACAATACCCATGTTATTCCTGTCTTTTTTACAACCAACTCCTTTCTATAAGGTATTACTTTAATAAGGTTTTTTTTACCTTCTTTGTCCTCGAACTACTTCTTGGCTTGGCCGAGCTCATTCTCGGACCGCTTGAGGTTCTCCTTTAATACATTGACCTCTGCAGTCAGTGCGGCAGAGGTCAGCAGGGCAGCCTGCATTCCCATATTGACATAATTATGTTAGACTCCTGCGTATATCTTTTTAGATCCTTAGTCCGGCTTTTCTTTCCGAACACCGAACTAAGCATCAGGGGCTACTGTCTATGCGGTAATCTTCTTGCATATATTGAAAACTTACCTCAAAGCCTTTTAGAAGGCTGCTGCAGGCTTCAGTCAGCCCGCTCTTGGCGGACTGAACTTTCTGGATCACCGCACTCATAACAGTGCGGTGCTCCTCCTCGATGGAGGCGCTGTTAAGCGTAACAGCGCCTCCAGTAAGCTGTCCGGTGCCTCCGGTTGGACGAAGGACACCGGCGTCTTACCCTTCTTATGAAGGGGCCGCTTGCCGGACTTCGGAATCGCTGAAGCTTCCGGTATGGAGTCCGGACAAGGGTCGGGCTTAGAGCCCCTGGGGGCCTGGCTCCCCTCACGCCTGCAATCCGGGAGGCTACCTTGTGGCACCTCCTACGCCACCTCCTCTTGAACAGGCCCCCCTTGGGGCCCCACCTCGGCGTCGTCGGCGGTGCGAGGCGAGGAGGCGGCCGGAAGAGAAGTGCTCTCCACTTCGGACAAATTCAGGGACCCGCTTGACGAAGCGGCAAGCTCGCCCTTGGGCGGGCTGCATGATTGTTCGGCATTAGAGAACACTATGCAGTAAATAAGAAAAAAAACCATGGGTATCCGGACACTCACGATCTCGCCAGGGGCTTGGCCCTCGACGGCCACTCCTCCTCGCCGTCGTTGGCGTTGGTGAAGACGTCCGGAGGAAGGGTTCTTCCCTTCTTGGACCCTCCGGCCTCCCCAGTCGGGGTGGCCTTCCTTTTCTTCTCTTCCCCCGCTGGGGGAGAGGCTTCTTTTTCCTCCTCCTCAGGAGAGGATTCGGCTTCAGAATCTGACACCACTTGGTGCCGGGAGCTCCTTCGAGTTCCCGTGGCCTCCTTCTTGGCCATCTTCTCCGACACCGCGTGAGGTGCCGGAACCAGCAGCCCCGTCAAGCGGGCGTCCGCTGGGTCTTCTGGCAAGGGAGCCGGACAGTTAATCTGTCCGGACGTCTTCAGCCAGTCCTGTCAAAGGTTAGGGAGTTTTAGATCCCGCATAGAGTCAAACTATGAACAAAAAGTCCCATAAAGGGTAAAATAATTTACCTCGCTGGCTTGATGCTGCGAGCGGAATCCGCGATCTTGGGTAGCGGATGCGGGAGCTTCGGCGCCCTTGGACAGCACCTTCCAGGCATCTTCGCACGTAGTGTCGAAGAGCCGGCTCAAGGTCCGGTGCTGTGCCGGATCGAACTCCGGCAAAATTGAAGGCCCGTTGCTGGCATGGGAGAATCCGGCGGATGAGCATAACCTGGACTACGTTGACAAGCTTTAGGTTCTTGTCCACCAGGTTCCGGACACAGGTTTGTAGTCCGGCCAGCTCTTCCGAATCACCCCACGTCAGGCCCGTCTCTTTCCATGATGTGAGCCGCGTGGGGGAGCCAGATCTGAATTCGGGGGCCGCCGCCCATTTGGAGTCGCGCGGCTCGGTGATGTAGAACCACCCCGATTGCCACCCCTTTATGGTCTCGACGAAGGAGCCCTCAAGCCATGTGACGTTGGGCATCCTGCCCGCCATGGCACCTCCGCACTCCGCTTGTCGGCCGCCCACTATTTTCGGCTTGACGCTAAAGGTCTTCAACCATAAGCCGAAGTGGGGCTGGATGCAGAGGAAGGCCTCGCACACGACGATAAACGTCGAGATATTGAGGATGAAGTTTGGGGCCAGATCGTGGAAATCCAGGCCGTTGTAGAACATGAGCCCCCGGACAAATGGGTGAAGTGGAAAACCTAGTCCGCGGAGGAAGTGGGTGAGGAACACCACCCTCTCATGGGGCCTGGGGGTGGGGATGAGCTGCCCCTTGGTGGGGAGCCAACACGCGATGTCGCTGGACAAGTATCCGGCCTCCCGCAATCTTGTGATGTGCCCCTCCGTGACGGAGGAGACCATCCACTTGCCTCCCGCTCCGGACATGGCTGGAGAAGGTTGAGGAGAGATGTGCGGACTCGGGCGTTGGAGCTTGAGTGCGTGGAAATGGATGAGCAAAGGAGGAAGAAGGCGTAGGTGAAAAGGTGGATCCTTATCCCCTTATATGGACGGACGCAACTAAGCGCCCCCACCGGCCTGGTAAAACTCTCTTATCTTCCAAGCGCCGTAATCAATGGCGCGGTTGGGTTACCCACGTCTGTATTGATGAGAATCCCGGAATAAGGGGACACGGTCTCTGCTTTGACAAGACGTGCCAAGGAAACCGCCTCGCTAAATGCGCTGAGGCGGTACAGTAAAAACGATTCGAACGAAGACTTGGCCGTGGCGTGATGGCACGCCGCGGAGTACGTCAGTAGATTGATTTTGTATAGATATTATTCTCTTTACGGTGTTGTGTGGAAATTATTTTGCAGAGCCGGACACTGTCCTTGTGTTCAAAATCTTCTATGAAGTATTGGGAGGAGGAACCCGCCTTGCAATGCCGAAGACAATATGCGCGCCGGACTCATCGTCATTGAAGCCTGGTTCAGGGGCTACTGAGGGAGTCCTGGACTGGGGGGTGTCCGGATGGCCGAACTATCACCGGTGGCCGGACTCCTGGGCTATGAAGATACAGGATTGAAGACTTCGTCTCGTGTCCGGATGGGACTTTCCTTGGTGTGGAAGGCAAGCTTGGCAATACGGATATGTAGATCTCCTACCAATGTAACCGACTCTGTGTAACCCTAACCCTATTCGGTGTCTATATAAACCGGAGGGTTTTAGTCCGTAGGACGAACAACAATCATACCATAGGCTAGCTTCTAGGGTTTAGCCTCTCTGATCTCGTGGTAGATCTACTCTTGTACTACCCATATCGTCAATATTAATCAAGCAGGAGTAGGGTTTTACCTCCACCGAGAGGGCCTGAACCTGGGTAAAAACATCGTGTCCCTTGTCTCCTGTTACCATCCGCCTAGACGCACAATTCGGGACCCCCTACCCGAGATCCGCCGGTTTTGACACCGACAACAGGCATGGCAACAACAGGTCTATGTTTATCTTTAGTATCGGGTTTAGTAATTCTAGCAACTTCATCACAGAAATAGATAACATGCCCATCAATATTATCGACCAAGAGATCTTTGACCATAGCAATACTAGGTTCAACTTTAATTTGCTCAGGGGTGTAGGTGTTCTAGTATTACTCTTACGAACCACAGTTGAAGCTTTAGCATGATCCTTTATTCTAACAGGAAAAGGTGGTTTCTCAATATAAGCGGTAGGAACAATAGGATCAACATTATAAGTAATAGTTTTTTCTTCAACTTTAATGGGTTCTACTACTTTCACTTCAATGGGAGGATGATATTTAAACCACTTCTCCTTAGGGAGATCAACATGAGTAGCAAATGATTCACAAAAAGAAGCTACTATCTCAGAGTCAAGTCCATATTTAGTGCTAAATTCATGAAAAGCATCGGTATCCATAAAAGATTTAACACAATCAAACTTAGGGGTTATACCTGACTCCTTACCTTCGTCAAGTTCCCAATCTTCAAAGTTGGGTTTAATTCTTTCTAATAAATCCCATTTGAATTCAATAGTCTTCATCATAAGAGAACCAGTACAAGAAGAATCGAGCATGGAGCGATCATTATGAGAAAGCCGATCATAAAAATTTTGAATAATAATTTCTCTTGAGAGCTCATGATTGGGGCATGAATATAACATTGACATAAGCCTCCCCCAAGCTTGAGCGATACTTTCTCCTTCATGAGGCCAAAAATTATATATATAATACCAAACACGATGAACTAGATGCATAGGATAAAAACTTCTGATGAAATTCCAACTTCAATCGGTTGTAGTTCCATGATCCAATATCACCACATAGCCTATACCATGTCAATGTCTTTCCCTTCAAAGATAAAGGGAAGACCTTCTTCTTGACAACATCCTCGGGCATACCTGCAAGCTTAAATAATCCACAAACTTCATCCACATACATTAGGTGCTTATTGGGATGTAATGTTCCATCTCCTATATAAGGATTAGCTAGCAGTTTCTCTATCGTACCCGAGGGAATTTCAAAGTAAATATTCTTAGTAGGTTCAGTAAGTTGAGGAGCACCTCTTTGCACATCCGGTCGGGGTGAAGATACCCCGAACAAGCCCCTCAAAGGATTATTTTCCATAGTAACAAGTGACAGTAAATTTCAGCACACTATATAAATGTTTCCTTACCAAAGGCGCTTCACTCTCCGGCAACGGCGCCATAAAAGAGTCTTGATGACCCACAAATATAGGGGATCTATCATAGTCCTTTCAATAAGTAAGAGTGTCGAACCCAACGGGGAGCAGAAGGAAATGACAAGTGGTTTTCAGTAAGGTATTCTCTGCAAGCACTGAAATTATCGGTAACAGATAGATTTGTGATAACGTAATTCATAACGGGTAACAAGTAACAAAAGTAAACAAGGTGCAGCAAGGTGGCCTAGTCCTTTTTGTAGCAAATGACAAGCCTGGACAAACTCTTATATAAAGCAAGGTGCTCCCGAGGACACATGGGAATTTCTGTCAAGCTAGTTTTCATCACGCTCATATGATTCGCGTTCGTTACTTTCTAATTTGATCTGTGGGTGGACCGGTGCTTGGGTGCTATCCTTACTTGGACAAGCCTCCCACTTATGATTAACTCCTCTCGCAAGCATACACAACTATGAAAGAAGAATTAAGGTAAACCTAACCATAGCACGAAACATATGGATCCAAGTCAGCCCCTTACGAAGCAACGTATAAACTAGGGTTTAAGCTTCTGTCACTCTAGCAACCCATCATCTAGTTATTACTTCCCAATGACTTCCCCTAGGCGCAAACAATGGTGAAGTATCATTTAGTCGATGTTCACATAACACCACTAGAGGAGAGAGAACATACATCTCATCAAAATATTGAACGAATACCAAATTCACATGATTACTTATAACAAGACTTCTCCCATGTCCTCAGGAACAAATGTAACGACTCACAAAGCATATTCATGTTCATAATCAGAGGGGTATTGAATAGCATTAAGGATCTGAACATATGATCTTCCACCGAATAAAACAACTAACATAACCTACAAAGAGTAATCAACACTACTAGCAACCCACAGGTACCAATATGAGGTTTTGAGACAAAGATCGGATACAACAGAGGAACTAGGGTTTTAGAGGAGATGGTGCTGGTGAAGATGTTGATGGAGATTGACCCCCTCTCGATGAGAGGATCGATGGTGATGACGATGGCGGTGATTTCCCCCTCCCGGAGGGATGTTTCCCCGGCAGAACAGTCCTCCGGAGCCTAGATTGGTCCTGCCCAGGTTCCGCCTCGAGACGGCGGTGCTTCGTACCGAAAGCTTCCTTATGATTTTTTCCAGGGTAAAAGACACCATATAGTAGAAGATGGACGTCGGGGGCCTGCCAGGTGGCCCACTAGGCAGCGGGGCGCGCCCACGGGTGTGGGGCGCACCCTCTGCCCTCGAGGCTGACTGGTGGCCCCCCTCTGGTGCTTTCTTCACACAATATTTTTAATATATTTCAAAACTGATCTTCATGGAGTTTCAGTACTTTTGGAGTTGTGCAGAATAGGTCTCTAATATTTGCCCCTTTTCCAGTCTAGAATTCCAGCTGCCGACATTCTCCCTCTTCATGCAATTTTTTTTTCGGTTACTAGTGGCGCCCCTAGCAAACGGTGCGCCACTAGTAAGTTTGAAATTTTTTGTATTTTTTTGCCTCTAGATCTTTAAAGCCCCGTAACTTTTTTTCTGTTAGGTTTTTGAGGATTTTGAAAATGTTTAACGGGGTTCCCCCGGTTAAATTCGGATGTAACTTTTCGAGTAGATGATTTTTCATATAAAAAACTTTTTAATCCGAGTTCGTATGCAAAAGTTATGCCCATTTTACAAATTCCAGAGGGATTTTGCAAATAAAGTCGAAATTCATACTTGTAAATTTTCCCAACAACTAGACCACATATCACATGGAAAACTTATTTTCTTATATTTTTTGACATTTCCATCATTTTCTTTTATTTTTTTAAAACTGAAAAGGCGGTCCACCGGGGGGGTGCATTCGGTGGATTTTTCGTCAAAACTAGTAATGGCGCACCGTGGGTGTGGTGCGCCATTACTAGTTCAACTAGTAATGGCGCACCACACACACGGTGCACCAAGTTTTGAAAAAAAATAAAAACAAATTTGAAAAAAAATTACTAGTGGCGCACAGAGGGTGTGGTGCGCCATTACTAGTTTAACTAGTAATGGCGCACTATCCCCTGGTGCGCCATTACTAGTTTTGAAAAAAAATAAAAAAAATTGAAAAAAATTGAAAAATTTTTACTAGTGGTGCACCATGGATGTGGTGCGCCATTACTAGTTTAACTTGTAATGGCGCACTATCCCCTGGTGCGCCATTACTAGTTTTGAAAAAAAAATTGTTACTAGTGGAGCACCGTGGATGTGGTGCGCCATTAGTATTTGGACACTAATGGCGCACCAACACATGGTGCATGGTGCGCCATTAGTGTCCATATCATCTATAGCCCTTTTCCTAGTAGTGTGAGCCTAACGGTGAATAACTTCAACAAGTTCTACAAGAGTAGAAGCAAGGAAAGAAGTTTCAAGTCAAGGTCCTACAATGACAAAAGATCTTCTAGTCGTGAGCGCAATTGCTACAATTATGGAAGATCCGGACACTATTCCAATGAGTGTACGACACCCAACAAAAGAAGAGAATATTCTCCAAAGAGAAGAAGTAGAAGAGAAGAATCACCATCAAGAGAAAGAAGGAGTAGAGATGATTGTTATGAACGAAGAACATCCCGGAGAAGCAAGGATTCGGAAAGGAAGGACAAGTCATCAAGGAGCTACACAAAATGAATACATCAAGCTCATGTTGGTGAATGGGTATCCGGCTCCGACTCCGACAATCACTCCGAGAGAAGCTATCACTCCGACTCCGAATATACTCAAGATGAAGGTGTTGCCGGTCTAGCACTTGTGTCAACCAACTCCTACGACATATTTGATTCACCAAATGAAGGACTTGGAAGATTATTCATGGCTAAAGGCCCAAAGGTATCACACCCTGAGTATGTTGATTTCAATAGTGATGAAGATGACTTGTTAAGTGATGATGATTTACTTGTTGACAACTCTAGTGATGAATAATATGATGAAACGTCAATTAATCATGCTAAAACGAAGGACAATGATAAGGAGAAGATTGATCTACTAACTAAATAACTAAACACTCTTAAGTTAGCTCATGAAACTATCTTAGAAGATCATCGAGAACTTTTAAGGACTCATGAGAAGTTACGCTTTGAAAAGCTCAACCTCGAGCAAGAACATGAGTTTTTTAAAAGCAATCAATGATGATCTTCGCAAGAAAAGTTCTTCTTACATTGCCAAGCGTTTACTCTTATCTACTTACATGCCTCAAGTCAAGTCTAGTAACAAGAACAAGAAAGATTCTTCCTCTAGTAGTAACAATAATCATGCTAAATCCAATGTTGTTACTTCTAGTAGTTCTCTTGATTCCACTAATGATTCTCTTAGCCAAGTTACACTTGAGCAAGAAAATAGCTTATTGAAGGGAATTATAGAGAAAGTTGTTTACAAGAGCCTTGCCGGGAGTAAGCAATTCGAGGAAATTGTACGCAAGCAAGGAAGGCACCGGAAGAACCAAGGTGTTGGTTTTGAACGAAAGTTCAATGCCAATGGAGTTGAGTGGGAAGAAGATCAATACCCCAAGACAAAGTTTGTTCCTCAACAAGAGAAGTATGATCCTACTTGTTTCAAAGGGACGCAAGCTCAAGATGATCTTCCACCACAAGAACACAAAAAAAAGGCAAGGACAAGCTTCAAGAGGAGATTGATGCATTTGAAGAAGCTCCTAAGGCCTTGGTCAAGTGGGTTCCCAAGACTACACCAAGTTCTACTTCATCATGTACAACTACAACTCCAAGGATTCCTGTCAAGATGATGTGGATCCTGAAGAAGAAGAACTAGAGAGTTCTTGAGGGTGACTCCGCCAACATATTTCGCTCCTATCATTTTGGCAAGGACAAGTGCAATCAACTTCCACATCTTGCACTAGTTGAAGGAGTCACAAACCCTCTTGTTGGTAAGACAATGGACAAGGTAACCTAATTCTTTCATAGACATCATCTTGTGTGTGCATCACTCTATGTCTATGGATATCCTTGTTTGTTCCTTGTGGGGCTAACCCGTGTAGGTATTGAAAGTGCAACTCACTCCAAAGGATTGCTCCAAATGATCTACATCAACATTGAGCATCCACATCTTCAACACCTACATGAAGTCATCATCGACAAAACCCAAGGTTAGTTCATCCCTCTTAGGGGGGATCTCACATCTAGGGGGAGCTTTACTCTAAGAATTGAGCTAAAGCAACTCTAATGGTGTGAACACAACAATGCTTTATGTACAAGTGGTAACCCCACTTGTGCTTAAACGATGAGTATGACCTATGATCAAATGTTCTCATTTGACTCCTAAGTCAATATACTCGCCAATTGCTTGATAGATGCTAGAATTGTTTGTGCATGCTTTGTCACATATTTCATTTGCCATTTTATTGTGTGAGCATGTTGGTTGCATAATTTACTCATTCGAGGACATCCACTTGTAGTTTTGATTGTTTGGTTTCTGTTTCTTTTGCCAAGTGGATGGACAAGAATGCCTAAGAACCTTCTCTAGCTATCTATGCTTTTCTTGTCTCAAACTCTATTCATGCTACATCACAAAGTTTGATCAAGTCAGATTCGAACCACTCTGTGTGAGGAGCACTCGGAGTCCCCGATTCGTCATAGAGTTAAATTTCCAAAACCTCTTTGTGCGTTTTGGTCATACCGATTTATTCATTCGGTCATACCGAGATCACTAAGTTGATCTAGGTTTTCAATCTCGGTGCAACCGATTTGAACTTTTCAGTCACACCGAGTTGTAGTAATTGCTTGCAGTTATGCATCTCGGTGCAACCGAGTTGTTCCACTCGGTCACACCGACAGGGTCAGGCTATATATACCCCCCGGCCAAAATTTGGAAACTTTTCCGAATCCCTTCGCCCGCGCACAGCCTGCTCTGCCTCCTCGGGTCTCCGGATCGCCCTCCTCGTCGCCAGCGACCTCCCGCCGCTGGTCTCCGCCGCCGTCAATGGGATTCTCCTCCGCCGTTGTCGCCATAGCAAGTCCATCGCCGCATTAGGGTATGGATTTGAATCTTTGTGCTATTCCTAACTCCGATTCGTAGCACATTGCATTGCCATGAATCTTGCCACGTTTGAAATCTTCGTATCCAGCGAAATCACTCCAATAGATTAGTTTTGGATTGAAATCTTCCTATCCAGCAATTCTAGCAGCTTCATCACAGAAATAAATAACATGCCCATCAATATTATCGACCAAGAGGTCTTTTACCATTGCAATACTAGGTTCAACTTTAATATGCTCAGGGGGTGTAGGTGTTCTAGTATTACTCTTACGAACCACAGTTGAAAATTTAGGATGATCCTTTATTCTAGCAGGAAAAGGTGGTTTCTCAATATAAGCGGTAGGAACAATAGGATCAACATTTTAAGTAATAGTTTTTTTCTTCAACTTTAATGGGTTCTACTACTTTCACTTTAATGGGAGGATGATATTTAAACCACTTCTCCTTAGGGAGATCAACATGAGTAGCAAATGATTCACAGAAAGAAGCTACTATCTCAGAGTCAAGTCCATATTTAGTGCTAAATTCACGAAAAGCATCGGTATCCACAAAAGATTTAACACAATCAAACTTTGGAGTTATACCTGACTCCTTACCTTCATCGAGTTCTCAATCTTCAAAGTTGCATTTAATTCTTTCTAATAAATCCCATTTGAATTCAATAGTCTTCATCATAAAATAACCAGTACAAGAAGTATCAAGCATGGAGCGATCATTATGAGAAAGCCGATCATAAAAATTTTGAATAATAATTTCTCTTGAGAGCTCATCATTGGGGTATGAATATAACATTGACTTAAGCCTCCCCCAAGCTTGAGCGATACTTTCTCCTTCACGAGGCCAAAAATTATCTCTACTCCTAATGTCTCACTTGGTAGTACGTGTTCCGGGTTTTATTTTCGTTCCATCATTTTCATCCCACCATTTTCGTCCGATCTTTTTTCAATGATTTTTTTTGTCCCCCTCCCACCACCCCCTCGCACCAAAAAAAACCACGTTCCAATGATTTTTTCACCTCTCTCAACCCCTCGTTTCTCGTCACGCATAGCATAGGGTTCCTCTCGAAAGAGGTGCGCCGCCGCCACCGGATTCCTCCTCCCCGGTGAAAAGTCCTTCCCCTACCTTCTTCCTTCATGGTGAGCGATCTCCAGCCCCCTACCTCCCGCATCTTCGCCGCCAGCCTCCTTCCACGCGCGCTAGGGTAGCCTGCGGCCTACCATCTTTGTGGCGCCGCCTGCGACTTCACCAGCATGTAAATCCCTGTAGATGCGGGGAGCTGGACATGGAGGATTGCCTCCGCCAGGCTGAGGGGTCGACCTGGAAGCCGCCTTGAATGCCCACGACAGATCTGGCCATCAGCGAGTAGGCAAAACCTCCTGGTCCGGCCACGGCCATCCCGACGCCGGATCTGGTGCTCGTGCTATGTTCGTCTCCTCGTGCAACCCCTCCCCCATGTTTATTTTGGTTCGTCCTTGATCCCACCAATGCTGATTTTGTACCTCACGATGTACCACCTCTTCTTATGTTTCTGGATTCTTTTGGTAGCCTCCGTCCTACCCTGCTCTGCATCAACTAACTCGGCGCTGCATGATCCTGGGGCAGCGACGTTGATCGGATGGTGTTCGTCATGTTAGGAAGATGAGTGTGTAACTCGTGGAGTGCGAGCTGTTGCGTGTTAGGAAGTGGCCGTGACCTTGATGGGTTGGGGCTCGCCTCCCACACTTCTCTTCCTCGTGTACAACAACCATGGCGGCCCCTACGTATGCTTGATCTAAAAATCCCTTGAATTCGTTGCCCAAGTTGAATCCTATGACCTGACTGTCTGTCATGGTGCAGGTATCGAATTGTTGATGGAGGCTTCAGGTCGTCCTTCTCAAGGAGCTGAGGCTGGCCATTAAGGATCTGGGGTGAAGGTTGGGTCGAGGCTGTCACCATCCTCCCGTGCATCGCATGTGTAAGGGGCATGTTTTGTTATACTCTGCGTCGAGGTTCTCCTCATTGTTCTGAGGGTCGAGGCCACATTATTCAAACTCTTTGTTTTGTTTTGTTTTTTCTTGGTTTTCATCTGTGATTCAACCTACTTGTTTCAGTTATGCATATGTCGGCAAGACAAGTTTTGCCTGCTCTGCTTCATATCAGTCTCTTCTCATCGCGGCCAGAGCTTGGAAGCAATTCAACTAGGCACCATGACGCTGGATGGAAGTACCACTTCTTGTTGGAAGGTATGTGACTTTGGTTATTCGAATGTACTTTGTCCTATTAATCTGTTGGGCAGCTTATGATTGCTTGCTTATGTGATGTAGGTTCTTATATATGGTCTCTAGAAACACTCGCACGCAGACTCTCTGCCCTCGTTCGCCCGGCGCCGCCCTTCGTCCCTTCGTCGTCGCCGCTCCATGCCTTCGCCACCGCCCTCGCACATCAAAGCCGCCGCCCTCCATCGGACGATCCACTTCAGGAGACGCCGCCGACCCCGTTGAGGACCAGCCGTCGATCACGTCCAGGATCCGACGCCGATCCCCTTCAGGAGCCGCACGCCACCGCAGATCCATCCCCTGAAAAATCGGGACTCTTGAGATGGGCGATCGAGAGGAGAACAAAAGGAGTAACTTTCACCTGCGGCCGCAAAGGGCCTTTACACTGCCGCCGAGAGCCTTTTATGTTCACGTCATCATTTGGTTTTACATAGTCCAGGATTATATTTATCATAATTCAACCTCTTTTACATGGCAGGCCGATGCCAAGGAAGGCGAGGGTCCTGCGACTGGCTGCTGCTAGGGATAGCAGGCAGTAGAGAAGTTTCTTTCTGATTTGAAGTGTGCAGATTGGGACAACTCGCTTTTTGTGAGCAACCATCTGAATGCTAAAATGTCATAAATGGCTGTGAACAGACCGGATATGATTCGTACATCAGGTAAATAGCATGTACCTCTTTTGATTTCACATGTGCAGAGAGCACTTGCCATATGATGTTTGTCCCATCGGCAACAGTATGGATACTATGGAATTCAGAAATAATGTGCTTGAGAATTTTTCAGACTAATGGTAGTGCAATTAGTGATTGCAGAGTTCTAAAATATGTTGACCAAATTGTTTCTTCATTACTTGGTTTAGCCCAAGGCTCTCAAGAAAATGGGTTGTGTATTTTAAGTAATTCTTATTTTGTAAACATATAGTGGAAGCTGCCAATCTTATCTCTCTTTGAGTCCTCCTAAAGGAATTCTTTGGATAATTTCTTCTTACACTAGATTTTGACATGTTGACACTCAAGTGAAATAGTTGTGACCTCAGGTTGCAGACTTGCAGTATCTACCAAAGAATATATGTGAAATCCAAGCAATCATTTCTGACTTCTGAGCGATTTGTGGTAGGGCTCAAGATATGTGGTTTTGGATTAGGGTAGGCCTCAAGATATGTGACTTCCAAGGGAACTGCAAACTCAAGATATGTGGTCTTGGACTAGCAAGATTTGCATCCAGTGACACCCCTACAACAGTTTTCTGGATGGTTTGTTTAGATTTTAATAGATTTGATCCACAATAATTTAATTTTATTAATTATTTTTAATGAAATAGATAGCATAACAGACGCACTTCTTGCAACTTCAATCTCATTGTCTTCTCGAACATGACTTGCAGGACCATGTCGCCACCTGATGGTATAGAGCTCATGAACTCTGTAATGTTCTATCATTACCAAGGTAGTTAATAAATTGTGTGTCTCGTGGTTGTGTTTTTTCCGGCATTCTTTGCATTTGCACTACTTCCTCATTTTCATAGGTTTGTACAACTAAGAAAGATGTTACATTTTAGCCGTATGTTCCATTTTCTTTGCCGTGACTCTGAAATAATGAGCTTTCAACATCCTAGGGTATATTGACATATCCTCTCTAGCTTCCTTCTCTCAGTTATTTTGTCTATGCAGGAGTATTCACAACTTATGCCCTTGTCTCACAAATTTTCTGATATGCAGTGTTGTTAACAATTTCAGGAGGCTAACTTAGAGGAAGATAGAGGAAGGAGCAGGGCAGTTGAGGGGAAGTACATTTCTCACTGGAGGTAACTTACATTATTATATTTCTCCGAAATGTAATTGATTATATATATAGGCTCTCAATTATTTTGTGCTGCCAATGACATACATAGTTTGTGTTAAAATGATTAGGAGTACCAAAAGGCATTAGTCAGTTAATGTGAAGTGTTTCTGTATTTAGAAATCTTGAAATTGGCTCTTTTCATTATCATTTTCATGATCCTAATGTCTATGCGAAGTATTTCTGTATTTAAAAAACTTGAAATTGGCTCTTTTGGTGAAACGGCAAGAAGCACTTTAGCCTCGTTGCATTAAAGACGAGAAGAACATAATATACACATGTGGGTGGATGCAAACATCCCCCCGTAGGGGGGCAAACTGGGCGCAAGCATGAAAGAAGAGGCACATCGGCCAACAAACACCCCTTTCTCCGAATGTACAACCCATAAACTCGGGCCTGAATTCGTAGGCGTGCATCATCGTAGATCTTCTAAAACACTTGGTGCACACTGCATTACAAAGACCTTCTTGCCACAATTGGCTTGTGCTTGTAGATGGATGCCAATTATGGAGTGTGGAGATGAATCAAATGGAGAAATAATTTCTACTCTCTCCGTCCCTAATATAAGATGTTACTACAACCAATATAGATGATGTTACTACAACCAATATATGAGTATATTGGTTGTAGTAACATCTTATATTATAGGATGGAGGGAGTATGTGCATATCCAGTAAAAAATTGATATGATTTGTGCTAACAATCTGGTGTGATTTTGTGGACACATTTTTTCAGATTACTAGACATATAGGAAGAATTATGAAACTAAAATGGGATGTTACTGTTGGCATTTGATGACAAAGTGAGGCCAATATAGAAAAAAACTAAGCTTTTGGGTGAGTACCTTGTGATTTTGTTATGTATTTTTCTGGCTTTAGTATGCAAATGCAGCATGAAATACTTATGTGATTGCTCTTTCCTTTTGCAGGGACTAACCACGGAATATTAGTACTATATGCTGATATTGACAAGCCGCACTATCTTCTCCAGTGGCATGGGCAACGTGTATTATGTCGAAATGTGTGGGATTATTGATTTTATGTCTTTATTTTTACTAATATATATTTATACAAGGACGACAATCAACAAAATGTGTATTTCTCATTCAACCAGTGTCCTCGCATGTAAAGACAAGTAATGCTTCGAGCACATGAGAAAGAAAATAGTACTTAATGATTTTACTATGGGTGGTCGTTTGATTTGCAGGATTTGTACTCTTAGGATTTTTGTGTTGAAAATGTTCAGCTTTTTGTGTTGAAAATTTTCAGCTCTCGCCGCAATGCACAACCGTAGTTAATTTTCTTCTGATGATAGGTACCACTCCATGTTTTATTTTTAGATTCAGTACCATGCATGCTTCTCACGTCAATTCAGACAAAAAACAGGTGTGGTTCCTCGCACTAAGATGACCCAGCAGTGCTCTAGAGGGGTTCCTCACAGACGATGCCTCCTCGAGTTCCACTTCTTTGCTGCTCCCAACTCTGTTATAGTATGAAAATCCTATGAATAAATCTGAATTTTACGATTTGATGCTTTTGCAGACCAGTCCTGGAGGATGTTGCTCGATGCATCCGTTTAGTCGAATGATTTGTCAATACTTCTCTGAATAGGTGACAATTATATATACTGATGGATCTAATTGATACTTTTTGAGTGCATAGTGTTTAAACACATAACCATTCGTAATGTTCAAATGATTAAGTAAGGCAAGAGCTTCTGACTAACCAAGTAGATTTATTCTACAAAGAAAATGTTGATTCTATTTCTCTCACCATATTAACTTTTAGCATAAATGTTGATTCTACAAAAAAAATGTACCACGAATCAGGCATGTGCACGCAAGGGAGGGAAGAGGAGAGAAACATTGACATTTTTCATGCTTTGGACCAACATTTATATCCATAGCTTTTTTTCCGTGGCAATGCATGAGTGGCAATGCATGAGTGTGGTGCTGTCATGGTAGATCCCGGATGAAAGGTGGGTCCAGTATAGAACTAGGAGGTACTAGCACTAAGATGGGAAGGTGGTTGCCGCCCTTGTCCCTTATTGTGGATCAAATACGGCGGTGTCGATCACTGGCTCACTTGGAACATGAGTTAGTGGATTTTGTGATAAGAGTGAGGGTTGAGAGTGAGTGGGATGGGGGTTCCGGTTCGTATGTTCGGTTACAGCTGACTGAGCGGAATAATTTTTCTACTTCACAAAATGTGGTAAATTGGGCATTAAAGATAGCTTTGCAGCAAATTGTATGAGCGAGCGGTTCATATATTTTTTCATCAAGTCATACAATTTTTTAGTTACGATAGAAGGGTAAATGCATTTGTTAGTTTCTTCAAGAGTTAATAACGGAAATGGTGGTGTATCTATTGCATGTCCAACAAAAGACATCATATTTTTGTTTTGTGGTAATGCATGACATTCAATTGTATGTTACAATGTGACAATGGCCCAGGATAAATTGGATCTGCCTTCTTGGCTCAGGGGGCGTCAAAGGCGGCGCACGCCTCCTCCCCCTTGATGGCAATGGCGGATCAGCACGAACACGGGGGGAGGGGATCAGGGCGGAGAGCAGGGGCGGTTGGTGGTGGACTTCTCCTTGGCTGTCTGTGGGGAAGTGCGGTGTGAAGGAGAGAGAGCGACATGGCCAAGGTGAGGTGGGTGTCATCCGGTTTTCAAGGCGAGGGCTCCAGCGAGAAATGTCCCGTACGGCGAGAAACCGAGCAGGAAGTGGAGGGTCCGGCAGGAAAAGTGAAGGGTGCTTCGTGGGATGGGGTTTTTGTGTTGGGACCACGTTTGGAGATAACATGGGATATTCTGGACAGTCACATTTCTCCCCCACACATGGGTTAGATTTGGATGAGCCTGGACTGTCGATGTTGAATTTTGGGGAGGCCGCTGGGTGCCCGTGTGATGTCGGAACACACCCGGACGTATGAGGGAGAAATGAGTTTCGACCTCGGAGACGACCTTAATCATTTGTATGCCCATAGCAACGCACGGGCGTTCTACTAATGAATATATTAAGCGCATCATCTAGATAATGATAGTTTTGTAATAGATGTTTAGTTGGAACATCGCTCAGTTTGTTATATGGACATGTCGTTAATCTTTTATTTTTGTCAATTTACATTGCAAAAATGGACTTCAATTATTCAATAATTGTGTTTGTGTTATATTGTTTGTCCATTTGAAATTTAATATGTAACTTTTGCAAACTATTTCAAGAGCCCGTGGCAACGCACGGGCACTCTACTAGTATATATAATCCGATCACGATGAACCAGATGCATAGGATAAAATTTCTGATGAAATTCCAACTTCAATCGGTTGTAGTTCCATGATCCAATATCATCGCATAGCCTATACAATGTCAATGCCTTTCCCTTTAAAGATAAAGGGAAAACCTTCTTCTTGACAACATCCTCGGGCATACCTGCAAGCTTAAATAATCCACAAATTTCATCCACATAGATTAGGTGCATATCGGGATGTAATGTTCCATCTCCTGTATAGGGATTAGCTAGCAGTTTCTCTATCATACCCGAAGGAATTTCAAAGTAACTATTTTCAGTAGTTTCAGTAAGTTGAGGAGCAACTCTTTGCACTTCTGGTCAGGGTGAAGATACCCCGAACAAGCCCCTCAAAGGATTATTTTCCATAGTAACAAGTGACAGTAAATTTCAGCACACTATATAAATATTTCCTTACCAAATTCCACTTACCAAAGGCGCTTCACTCCCCGGCAACGGCGCCAGAAAAGAGTCTTGATGACCCACAAGTATAGGGGATCTATCGTAGTTTTTTCAATAATTAAGAGTGTCGAACACAACGAGGAGCAGAAGGAAATGACAAGCGGTTTTCAGTAAGGGCAAGCACTGAAATTATTGGTAATAGATAGTTTTGTGATAAGGTAATTCGTAACGGGTAACAAGTAACAAAAGTAAACAAGGTGCAGAAAGGTGGCCCAATCCTTTTTGTAGCAAAGTACAAGCCTGGACAAACTCTTATATAAAGCAAGGTGCTCCCGAGCAAACATGGGACTTCTGTCAAGCTAGTTTTCATCACGCTCATATGATTCGCATTCATTACTTTGATAATTTGATATGTGGGTGGACCGGTGGTTGGGTATTGTCCTTACTCGGAGAAGCCTCCCACTTATGAGTAACCCCTCTCGCAAGCATCCGCAACTACGAAAGAAGAATTAAGGTAAGCCTAACCATAGCATGAAACATATGGATCCAAATCAGCCCCTTACGAAGCAACACATAAACTAGGGTTTAAGCTTCTGTCACTCTAGCAACCCATCATCTACTTATTACTTCCCAATGCCTTCCCCTCGGCCCAAACAAGGGTGAAGTGTTATGTAGTCGACGTTCACATAACACCACTAGAGGAGAGACAACATACATCTCATCAAAATATCGAACGAATACCAAATTCACATGACTACTTATAACAAGACTTCTCCCATGTCCTCAAGAACAAACGTAACTACTCACAAAGCATATTCATGTTCATAATTAGAGGGGTATTGAATAGCATTAAGGATCTGAGTATATGATCTTCCACCGAATAAGCCAACTAGCATCAACTACAAGGAGTAATCAACACTACTAGCAACCCACAGGTACCAATATGAGGTTTTGAGACAAAGATCGGATACAAGAGATGGTGCTGGTGAAGATGTTGATGGAGATTGACCCCCTCTCGATGAGAGGATCGATGGTGATGACGATGGCGGTGATTTCCCCCTCCCGGAGGGATGTTTCCCTGGCAGAATAGTTCCGCTGGAGCCCTAGATTGGTCTTGTCCAAGCTCCACCTCGAGATGGCGACGCTTCGTCCCAAAAGCTTCATTGTGATTTTTTCCAGGGAAAAAGACACCACATAGCAGAAGATGGATGTTGAGGGCCTGCCAGGTGGTCCACGAGGCAGGGGGCGCACCCAGGGGGGTGGGGCGCGCCCTCCACCCTCGTGCCTGACTGCTGCCCCCCCCCCCTCTGGTGCTTTCCTCGCCCAATATTTTTAATATATTCTAAACTTGATCTTCGTGGAGTTTCAGGACTTCTGGAGTTGTGCAGAATAGGTCTCTAATATTTGCTCCTTTTCTAGTCCAGGATTCCAGCTGCCGGCATTCTCTCTCTTCATGTAAACCTTATAAAATAAGAGAGAAAATACATAAGTATTGTGATATAACATGTCATAACAGCCCATAATGCAATAAATATTGATATAAAAGCATGATGCAAAATGGGCGTATCAAAGAATGATACCGCTAACTTGACCGACCAACTTAGCCCGCTCAACAAGGGTAGCTAACATGCTGGCCACTATGTTAAACAAAATAGGGGATGCGTGGTCACCTTGGCGAAGCCCCTTCCTATTTTGAAAATAGTTGCCAACATCATTATTAACCTTGATGGCCACACTACCTCCAGAGACAAAACTCTCTACCCATCGACACCATTTTTGCGAAAACCCCTTCATGCGTAAAGTTTGCAACAGAATGGCCATTTAACTTTATCATAGACTTTTTCAAAATCCATTTTAAAGATGACTCCATTCAACTTTTTATGATGAAGCTCGTGAACAGTCTCATGCAGCACAACAACTCCATCTAGTATGTTGCGTCCTTGCATAAATGTTGTTTGGGTGGGTTTGACAACATGGTCAGCCACCTCATTCAACCGATTAGTTACAACCTTTGTAAATATTTTTAAACTTACATTTAGGAGGAAAATCGGTCGATATTGTTGAATACGACTAGCCTCCTTAGACTTGGGTAGTAGGATAATTTCCCCAAAGTTTAAGCGAGAAATATTAAGGTCCTCAACATGGAGTTCGTTACCAAGTCCGCCTTAATCACATCCAAAAACATTGATAAAACTCTGCCGGAAAACCATCCGGACCCGGTGCCTTGTTGTGTTCCATCTGAAACACTGCAGTTCGAATTTCCTCCTCGGAGAACTGGGAGGTTAGGAATTCATTTTCTACTTCCAAAACTTGAGGGATGTCATGAGTAATAGACTCGTCCATCTCAAAGTTTGTTACAACTGAAGGTCTGAAAAGCTCTTTGTAATACTTAGTAATAAATTTTTTGAGTGGTGCCTCCCCCTCGATACGGCCTTCCTCCTGGTCTAGAGCGAATATACGTTTCTTTCTATGTCTGCCATTGGCCAGCATTTGAAAGTATTTCGTATTATCATCTCCTAGAACGAGCGAGCCTACCTTGCAGTGCTGGTACCATTGAATCTCTTCCTCGCGTAACAGGCGGGCAATCTGCTCATTTAGATGGCTTTTTTGCTCAATCTCCGCAACAGAAAGGGGCCTGACCTCCGCGATTTTATCAATGGAATCAATTAAGATAGATAGAAGCAACTTTTATTTTTTGTATATGCCAGCGGTATGCTTAGCCCATCCACGAAGGAATCGGCGCAAGGCACGGATTCGATTGTTCCATCGTTGGATGGCCGTGTTACCACGAGGTTGACACGCCCACACTTTCTTGACCAGGTCATGGAATCCTGCTCTAGTGAGCCATCCCAGTTCAAATTTAAACTGATGACGGTTAGAACTTGGAGTTGTTTGTCCAAAGTCGGTTAGCAAAGGAGCGTGATTCGATAAGCCCTCAATTCTTTCTACTGCATGTACCGAGGCTAGGGGGTACTTATATTCCCAGTCGGTGGTAACTAGCACCTGGTGAAGTTTTCCAAAGGTTGGAGTTGATCGGTTATTGGCCCAGGTATACTGTCAACCCGACATAGAGAGTTCCCTCAAGTCTAGGCTGTCAATAACAACATTGAAGAGGAATGGCCACCTAGTGTCAAACCGATCATTTTTTTCCTGCTGATATCAAAGAATATTGGAATCCCCCCCTATCACTAGTAGAAAAAGGGCCTATAGTCCCGGTTGGTGAGGGCCTTTAGTCCCGGTTCATGAACCGGGACTAAAGGGTCGGTACTAATGCTCTGACCCTTTAGTCCCGGTTCAATCCAGAACCGGGACAGATGGGCCTCCACGTGGCCTGTCCGCTGAGCCCAGGCAGGAGGGCCTTTGGTCGCCACCAACCGGGACCAATAGGCATCCACGCGTCAGCATTTATGTGGCTGTGGTTTTTGTTTTTTTTTTTGAAAGGGGGGGGGTTTGGGGGGTTTTGGGGGGTTAATTTAGGTGTTTCATATATTGTGCTATAGCTAGCTAATTAATAGAGAGAAGTGTCCTCTCTTTTGTCTGTGCTTGGTCGACGCTACGTACCATACATACGTATAGAGAGGACTAGCTAGACACGCTAGCAAGCTAGTAAGCAAACAGAAGATCGTCATGAACATATATGCATACAGAGAGAAGTGATATCGACCACCTCTCCTTCTCCGAGAGATTGGTCGAACAACAAGTTCTCGTATATCTATCCGACACTACCGGCTACATATATACAATAATTATCTTTTATAAATATATAATCTCCTAACATACGGACGCGTGGTCCACATAGTATTCTCCGTCTTCAGCGATCACGTGGTCAAGAAATAATGCCGCCAATTCCTCTTGAATTGCTCGCATGCGATCTGGTGCTAGGAGTTCATCCCGCATCCGAAACATCTAATTTTAAGAAGGGGATCAATACATATATATATATATATGAATGAATGAAACTCAACACAAATGATGGTAATAAAATAAAATTGTGAATATTGTTATTTACGCACTTCATATTGTTTGTCGGAGTAGCCCCGCTCACAGGTCGTGTGGCGGATGGACTCGCAAATGTAGTATCCACAGAAATCATTCCCTTGTTCCTGCCACAACCACTTTACAAGAAATAGAGGCCAATCAAACTGATAATTAGCAAGCATGCTAAATGGTATTGATGAAATTAGCGCTTGAATCACTAGGAGATGCGTGGAATATGCTACTATATAGTACTTACTTTCGGGTGCCTAAATTGCAGGTTCTTCGGTAGTCCTGGAGCTTTTTTGGTGAATTTTCTCCAAGCCCTGCCATACAAAGAAAACAATTACTTGATATCAGAAATGAACAAAGTTGCTGATATGGTGGATAATGATCGATTTAACTTACTTCTCGAGCAGTTCAGTCATGTCCGCATACTCCTTGGGATCTTTTCGCTTCGAGTCTAAGACAGTTACTACTCCCTTCTCAAGCTTAATCTCTAGGAGAATATAGTGGTAGCTGCGCACACATGCATAACTCATCAATATTACATTACTATAACCTGGACTAATAAGGAAACCGAATATGCCACAAGACAGTAACACTAACTCGAAGTTGTAAGGAAAGAGTATTATATCTTTGTGTTCATTTATTTCCAACGATCGTAGCAAGTTGGCCTCGGTTTCTTGGGCACGATATTTAACCTCAGTTGCATCTATGAGATACGTGTTAATGAACCCAGTATCTCCTACTTGTCTTTTCTTCAATTCGGCGATCTTCAATCTGCATAATATAGTGAGGATAATTATAAATACATGCAATGGAAGGGCTGAGTTATATAGAGAGACTTACTGACGGAAGTAGTACTACTTACAGACAGTAGCAGGTGACCGTTGATTTATCGATGGCCAATTGATTGAAAAACTGATAGAAATCCTCAAATGGAATAGGCAACAGTTCAATTCCATGGAGGTCATGCTCCTTTTTAACTCTCAAATACAAAGTACTCCTCCTCTCAGACTCTTTGCAGGTTTTCATGTACCAATCATGCAATCTTCGCATCATCGTTGATAGAGAACTTTCATCTTTGACGAGAGGCTTCCCGTACTCGTATCTTTGTATCTGCACCTCCAAGAAATCATAATGTACATCGTCGGGCAGGTAATCTGCAGGATTGCCATAACCGGGCACCATCCTCGGATTGACGATGTCGCTAGCAGGCACCTTGAGCGGGGGGCACGATTGCTTCGCTTGTTCGCCGAGCTGGGCAATTTGTTTCCCAGCTCGTCGTTCTTTCATCCTTTGATCACTTTTAGTACTTCCCGACCTCTCCGCTTCGGCAAATGCCTTTCCAATAATGCTCTCATAGTTGCCTTTCGGCGGAGACTTGGGTGGTTTTGTCAGGGCAGCCAGAGTGCGCTTCGCTTTCACCGGATCTACCTTCTCCTCCGGAGGTGGATGTCTCTTTGCTTGCAACCCTTGAAACCAGTCATCCACTTCGGTCTGCGTGATCTTCGCATTTTCCTCCTGTTATAGGGTCCAAGGATCCGCCGGCCCCAAAGAACCAAGTCCGGCAACGGTCTGGCCAGTTCATTGTCTCTGGTTCGATCCCTTTATCATGCAGATCATTCTCAGCCTTGGCCCACTTAGGTCGGGCTAAGAGGTAGCCACCTGACCCCGTGCGATGGTGAAGCTTCTTCTTCGCAGCATTTCTCTTGTTTGTCGCCGACATCTTTTTACTCTTTTCCGATGTCTTGTGGGCCACAAATGCGGGCCAGTTATCTCTGATCTTCTCATATTTGCCCTTGAATTCTGGTGTCTCATTTTTTTCGACATACCTATTGAGGTCTTTCTTCCAATTCCTGAATAGGTCTGCCATCTTCTTCAGAGCAAAAGACTTGATTAATGGCTCTATAACTGGCTTCTCCGGATCATTCTCCGGCGGTAGGGTGAAATTTGACTTCAGCTCAGTCCAAAGATCATTTTTCTGCATATCATTGACATAAGACACCTCAGGGTCTTTGTTCTTAGGCTTATACCATTGGTGGATGCTAATCGGGATCTTGTCCCTAACCAGAACCCCGCACTGAGCAACAAATGCCTTCTTTGTTCGGTAGGGTTGAATCGGTTGGCCGTCCCGCGCGATTTGTATGATCTCAAACTTTTCATCCGAGCTCAACTTTTTCTTCGGGCCTCGTCTCTTTACCGAAGTTGTGCTCGATCCGGAGGGCTAGAAAAAAGAACAAAGACGAGAGTTAATTAATATGTGTACATATATACCAAAACAATGAATGCATCAATTAGCTAGTCAGCACAGGCTTAACTAATATATATACCTGGCCGGACTCGGTTTGGTGATCACCGGAGCCGTACTCACGGTCTACTTCTTCACCCTCTCCTTCTTGCACCGGCATTGGGTCATCGGAGCCATGTAAATAGCCAGCTGCTTCTTCACCCTCTCCTTCCAGACCATCGTTGTTGTTGAGAAACATCAACGAGCAGACGGCATCACTTCCTTGTGCGATTATGTCCCTCAACAACGCTTCTTGTGCTTCGTCTCGGGGGGTGTCCATAGTTTCTACAAATATTTACAACATGGCAATTATTATTCAAACATGACAGATATGGATATATTAGTGGCAAACGTAGAACTAGCTAGCTAATCACAATAAGGAATCATATTAGTGGCCTCGACGCTGCTTCTCTAGGGTTTGGGGTGGCCTCAACAACGCTTCAAGGATTAGGGGGTGGCCTCGAGAACGCTTCAAGCTAGGAGGGGGTAATATCGACCCCCCCCCCCACGTGTTGAAGCTATCGGGAGGGGGTCGGTGTTGAACACTACATCTATGTCCCACAAGTGACGTGGGCATCGACGCCCGCGGTAGGGTAGAGGGTCGTGGATCGCCGAGCAGTCGAGGCTCAAGGGGTCGAAGATCGCCGAGGGGTCGGGAGGTTGCCTAGTGTCAAAGGATTCAACAAAACCATGTCTTCATCATTAGGCGAAAGTAACAGGTGCATGATGGTACGAAGCTCTCCAAAGTTATTTTGGAACGGAGTCCCAGATAGGATAATTCGCTTTTTGGTACAAAGTTCAGCAAGAACCTTCCGAATATCGTTATTTGAAAGGCCTTTGCTGAGATTCGTACAAAAAGGCAAATTATCCTATCCGGGACTCCATTCCAGAATAACTTTGGAGGACTTCGTACCATCATGCCATGGTTACTTCCGGCTAATGATGAAGCCATGGATTTCTTCAATACTTTGACACTAGGAACCCTCTCGACCCCTCGGCGATCCTCGACCCCTTGAACCCTCGACCCCTAGACGACCCTGGAACCCTCGATCCCTCGACCCTAGAACCCTCGATCCCTCGACAACGCTTCAAGGGGGTAATATCGACAACGATGAGATACATACACGGGAAATTAATGTTATCGGGGAGGGGGTATATCGACGACCCCCCCCCACGTATTGAAGTTATCGGGAGGGGGTATATGGACCCCCCCCCCCTCGTGTTGAAGTTATCAGGAGGGGTATATCGACGATGACAGAGGAGAAGATCGAAGAAAAAAAATATGAAAAAAAAGAGGAGAAGAAGAAAGGAATAGAGGAGAAGAAGAAAAAATAGAATATTTTCTATTTTTTTCTTCTTCTCCTCTATTTCTTTCTTCTTCTCCTCTTCTTTTTCTTCTTTTTTCCTCTTCTTATTTATTTCTCCTCTTCTTCCTCTCCTCTACTCCTTTCTTCCTCTTCTTATTTTCCTTTTTCCTCTCCTTCTTTTTCTTCTTCTTCCTTCTTTCTAGCTAGATATATAGAACTTTTCTAAAAATGTAACTTTTGCATATATAAAACTTCTTCTTCTTCTTCCTTCTTCCTTCTCTTCTTTCTTCCTAAATATATAAAATTTTCTAAAAATGAAACTAACCTAAATTACATACATTCATACAAAAACATGTGAAAAAATACATAAATACATATATGAACATACATAAGAAATACATATATCTAAAAAAATGCATATATATGAACATACATAAGAAATACATATATCTAAAAAAACGGCGGCGGCGGCCGGGCCGGCAGGGGCGCGCGGTGCTCACAAGGCGTCGTCGGGGCAGGCAGGGGCGAGCGGCGGGCGGCGTC
>NC_041382.1:20856286-20864408 GCF_002162155.2 Triticum dicoccoides
GAACCAACCGGGACTAATGCCCCCCGAACCGGGACTAATGCCCCCCTTTAGTCCCGGTTGGTGCCACCAACCGGGACCAAAGGCCCTGTGCTGCCCCGCGCCGAAAAGTTTAGTCCCACCTCGCTAGTTGAGAGAGCTCGAGTGTGGTTTATAAGCGCTGCTGCGCCCACCCACTCGAGCTCCTCTCAACTGCAGGCTTTCGGGCCTAACCGTGCTATCTCTGCCTGTGGGCCTACTGGGCTCCCGCGGGCCTGAATCCTGGCCCATGGTAGGGTTTCTAGTCGTATTCAGGTCGTGGGGGCCCAGTAGGTGGCACTTTTTTTTGTTTTTTTGTTTTCTTTGTTGCTTTATTTATTTTATTTTGTTTCTACTTACAACAAAAACCTTATTGTTGCTATTTTTATTTTTTTCCAGTTTTTTGGTTTTGCTTTCTGCATTATTTATTTTTTGTTGTTTTTTGCTTTATTTTTAAATTCTTTTTGCTTTTAGTTTTAGAAAAATTATAAACTTTCTGTTAGTGCCATTAGTTTTCAAATTTGAAAACACTTTTTTTGTTTTCTTTGTTGCTTTATATATTTTATTTTGTTTGTACTTACAACAAAATACTTATTGTTGCTATTTTTAATTTTTTTTCAAGTTTTTTTGTTTTGTTTTCTGCATTATTTATTTTCTTTTGGTTTTTTGCTTTATTTTTAATTATTTTTGCTTTTAGTTTTAGAAAAATTATAAACTTTCTGTTAGTGCCATTAGTTTTCAAATTTGAAAACACTTTTTTGCTTTATTTATTTATTTTATTTTGTTTCTACTTACAACAAAATACTTCGGTTGGCGAGGTTTTCAAATTCATAGTTTTCAAATGAACTCTGAAAAAGTTGGCATAGCATGTGCATGTACAAAACGGACAATGGTATCATACTCGTCTGTTACAAAGTTGGCATGGTATCATCATAATAGTTGCGGGAGAAAGTCTTCACTTTTTCTTCGCTTGTGTCGTTTGCTTATTGCGCCGTAACCATGAATAATGTTCATCGTTTATCAGGATGCTTGGGTCAGCCTTGACTTTGAAGGGGGGAATTTCATGAAACTTTTCATACTCTTCAGACATGTCTGTCTTGCCCTCCACTCCCAGGATGTCCCTTTTTCCTGAAAGAACTATGTGGCGCTTTGGCTCATTGTATGATGTATTCGCTTCCTTATCTTTTCTTTTCCTCGGTCTGGTAGACATGTCCTTCACATAGATAACATGTGCCACATCACTGGCTAGGACGAACGGTTCGTCAGTGTACCCAAGATTTTTCAGATCCACTGTTGTCATTCCGTACTGTGGGTCTACCTGTACCCCGCCTCCTGACAGATTGACCCACTTGCACTTAAACAAAGGGACCTTAAAATCTACTCCGTAGTCAAGTTCCAATGTGTCTACTATGTAACCATAATATGTGTCATTTCCCTTGTCGGTTGCTGCATCAAAGCGGACACCGCTGTTTTGGTTGGTGCTCTTTTCATCTTGGTCAATCGTGTAAAATGTATTCCCATTTATCTCGTATCCTTTCCAAATCATTACAGTCGAAGATGGTCCCTTGGACAACAAGTAAAGCTCATCACAAACAGTGTTGTCACCTCTGAGACGTGTTTCCAACCAACTGCTGAAAGTCCTGATATGTTCACATGTAATCCAATCGTCGCACTGCTCCGGGTGTTTGGAGCGCAGACTGTTCTTGTGTTCATCGACATACGGGGTCACCAAGGTAGAGTTCTGTAGAACTGTGTAGTGTGCTTGAGACCAAGAATATCCGTCCCTGCATATTATTGAGTCCCTTCCAAGCGTGCCTTTTCCAGCCAGTCTCCCCTCATACCGCGATTTAGGGAGACCTATCTTCTTAAGGCCAGGAATGAAGTCAACACAAAACCCGATGACATCCTCTGTTTGATGGCCCATGGAGATGCTTCCTTCTGGCCTAGCGCGGTTACGAACATATTTTTTTAGGACTCCCATGAACCTCTCAAAGGGGTACATATTGTGTAGAAATACGGGCCCCAGAATGACAATCTCGTCGACTAGATGAACTAGGATGTGCGTCATGATATTGAAGAAGGATGGTGGGAACACCAGCTCGAAACTGACAAGACATTGCGCCACATCACTCCTTAGCGTTGGTACGATTTCTGGATCGATCACCTTCTGAGATATTGCATTGAGGAATGCACATAGCTTCACAATGGCTAATCGGACGTTTTCCGGTAGAAGCCCCCTCAATGCAACCGGAAGCAGTTGCGTCATAATCACGTGGCAGTCATGAGACTTTAGTCCCGGTTGGTTCCACGAACCGGGACTAATGCCCCCCTTTAGTCCCGGTTGGTGCCACCAACCGGGACCAAAGGCCATGTGCTGCCCCGCGCCAAAAAGTTTAGTCCCACCTCGCTAGTTGAGAGAGCTCGAGTGTGGTTTATAAGCGCTGCTGCGCCCACCCACTCGAGCTCCTCTCAACTGCAGGCTTTCGGGCCTAACCGTGCTATCTCTGCCTGTGGGCCTACTGGGCCTCCCGCGGGCCTGAATCCTGGCCCATGGTAGGGTTTCTAGTCGTATTCAGGCCGTGGGGGCCCAGTAGGTGGCACTTTTTTTTGTTTTTTTGTTTTCTTTGTTGCTTTATTTATTTTATTTTGTTTCTACTTACAACAAAATACTTATTGTTGCTATTTTTATTTTTTTCCAGTTTTTTGGTTTTGCTTTCTGCATTATTTATTTTTTGTTGTTTTTTGCTTTATTTTTTAATTCTTTTTTGCTTTTAGTTTTAGAAAAATTATAAACTTTCTGTTAGTGCCATTAGTTTTCAAATTTGAAAACACTTTTTTTGTTTTCTTTGTTGCTTTATATATTTTATTTTGTTTGTACTTACAACAAAATACTTATTGTTGCTATTTTTATTTTTTTTCAAGTTTTTTTGTTTTGTTTTCTGCATTATTTATTTTCTTTTGGTTTTTTGCTTTATTTTTAATTATTTTTGCTTTTAGTTTTAGAAAAATTATAAACTTTCTGTTAGTGCCATTAGTTTTCAAATTTGAAAACACTTTTTTGCTTTATTTATTTATTTTATTTTGTTTCTACTTACAACAAAATACTTCGGTTGGCGAGGTTTTCAAATTCATAGTTTTCAAATGAACTCTGAAAAAGTTGGCATAGCATGTGCATGTACAAAACGGACAATGGTATCATACTCGTCTGTTACAAAGTTGGCATGGTATCATCATAATAGTTGCGGGAGAAAGTCTTCACTTTTTCTTCGCTTGTGTCGTTTGCTTATTGCGCCGTAACCATGGATAATGTTCATCGTTTATCAGGATGCTTGGGTCAGCCTTGACTTTGAAGGGGGGAATTTCATGAAACTTTTCATACTCTTCAGACATGTCTGTCTTGCCCTCCACTCCCAGGATGTCCCTTTTTCCTGAAAGAACTATGTGGCGCTTTGGCTCATTGTATGATGTATTCGCTTCCTTATCTTTTCTTTTCCTCGGTCTGGTAGACATGTCCTTCACATAGATAACCTGTGCCACATCACTGGCTAGGACGAACGGTTCGTCAGTGTACCCAAGATTTTTCAGATCCACTGTTGTCATTCCGTACTGTGGGTCTACCTGTACCCCGCCTCCTGACAGATTGACCCACTTGCACTTAAACAAAGGGACCTTAAAATCTACTCCGTAGTCAAGTTCCAATGTGTCTACTATGTAACCATAATATGTGTCATTTCCCTTGTCGGTTGCTGCATCAAAGCGGACACCGCTGTTTTGGTTGGTGCTCTTTTCATCTTGGTCAATCGTGTAAAATGTATTCCCATTTATCTCGTATCCTTTCCAAATCATTACAGTCGAAGATGGTCCCTTGGACAACAAGTAAAGCTCATCACAAACAGTGTTGTCACCTCTGAGACGTGTTTCCAACCAACTGCTGAAAGTCCTGATGTGTTCACATGTAATCCAATCGTCGCACTGCTCCGGGTGTTTGGAGCGCAGACTGTTCTTGTGTTCATCGACATACGGGGTCACCAAGGTAGAGTTCTGTAGAACTGTGTAGTGTGCTTGAGACCAAGAATATCCGTCCCTGCATATTATTGAGTCCCTTCCAAGCGTGCCTTTTCCAGCCAGTCTCCCCTCATACCGCGATTTAGGGAGACCTATCTTCTTAAGGCCAGGAATGAAGTCAACACAAAACCCGATGACATCCTCTGTTTGATGGCCCATGGAGATGCTTCCTTCTGGCCTAGCGCGGTTACGAACATATTTTTTTAGGACTCCCATGAACCTCTCAAAGGGGTACATATTGTGTAGAAATACGGGCCCCAGAATGACAATCTCGTCGACTAGATGAACTAGGATGTGCGTCATGATATTGAAGAAGGATGGTGGGAACACCAGCTCGAAACTGACAAGACATTGCGCCACATCACTCCTTAGCGTTGGTACGATTTCTGGATCGATCACCTTCTGAGATATTGCATTGAGGAATGCACATAGCTTCACAATGGCTAATCGGACGTTTTCCGGTAGAAGCCCCCTCAATGCAACCGGAAGCAGTTGCGTCATAATCACGTGGCAGTCATGAGACTTTAGGTTCTGGAACTTTTTCTCTGGCATATTTATTATTCCCTTTATATTCGACGAGAAGCTAGTCGGGACCTTCATACTGAGCAGGCATTGAAAGAATATTTCTTTCTCTTCTTTCGTAAGAGCGTAGCTGGCAGGACCTTCATACTGCTTCGGAGGCATGCCCTCTTTTTCGTGCAAGCGTTGCAGGTCCTCTCGTGCCTCAGGTGTATCTTTTGTCTTCCCATACACGCCCAAGAAGCCTAGCAGGTTCACGCAAAGGTTCTTCGTCACGTGCATCACGTCGATCGAAGAGCGGACCTCTAGGTCTTTCCAGTAGGGTAGGTCCCAAAATATAGATTTCTTCTTCCACATGGGTGCGTGATTCTCAGCGTCATTCGGAACAGCTAGTCTGCCGGGACCCTTTCCAAAGATTACGTGTAAATCATTGACCATAGCAAGTACGTGATCACCGGTACGCATGGCGGGCTTCTTCCGGTGATCTGCCTCGCCTTTGAAATGCTTGCCTTTCTTTCGACATTGATGGTTTGTCGGAAGAAATCGACGATGGCCCAGGTACACATTCTTCCTGCAGCTTCCCAGGTATATACTATCGGTGTCAAGTAAACAGTGCGTGCATGCATGGTATCCCTTGTTTGTCTGTCCTGAAAGGTTACTGAGAGCGGGCCAATCGTTGATGGTCACGAACAGCAACGCCTTTAGGTCAAATTCCTCCTTTTTGTGCTCATCCCACGTACGTACACCGGTTCCATTCCACAGCTGTAAAAGTTCTTCAACTAATGGCCTTAGGTACATATCAATGTCGTTGCCGGGTTGCTTAGGGCCTTGGATGAGAACTGGCATCATAATGAACTTCCGCTTCATGCACATCCAAGGAGGAAGGTTATACATACATAGAGTCACGGGCCAGGTGCTGTGATTGCTGCTCTGCTCCCTAAAAGGATTAATGCCATCCGCGCTTAAAGCAAACCATACGTTCCTTGGGTCCTTTGCAAACTCATCCCAGTATTTTCTCTCAATTTTTCTCCACTGTGACCCGTCAGCGGGTGCTCTCAACTTCCCGTCTTTCTTACGGTCCTCACTGTGCCATCGCATCAACTTGGCATGCTCTCCGTTTCTGAACAGACGTTTCAACCGTGGTATTATAGGAGCATACCACATCACCTTCGCAGGAACCCTCTTCCTGGGAGGCTCGCCGTCAACATCACCAGGGTCATCTCGTCTGATCTTATACCGCAATGCACTGCATACCGGGCATGCGTTCAGATCCTTGTAGGCACCGCGGTAGAGGATGCAGTCATTAGGGCATGCATGTATCTTCTCCACCTCCAATCCTAGAGGGGATACGACCTTCTTTGTTGCGTATGTACTGTCGGGCAATTCGTTATCCTTTGTAAGCTTCTTCTTCATTATTTTCAGTAGCTTCTCAAATCCTTTGTCAGGCACAGCATTCTCTGCCTTCCACTGCAGCAATTCGAGTACGGTACCGAGCTTTGTGTTGCCATCTTCGCAATTGGGGTACAACTCCTTTCTGTGATCCTCTAACATGCGATCGAACTTCAGCTTCTCCTTTTGACTTTCGCATTGTGTCCTTGCATCGACAATGACCCGGCGGAGATCATCATCATCGGGCACATCGTCTGGTTCCTCTTGATCTTCAGCAGCTTCGCCCGTTGCAGCACCATCGTGCACATCGTCTGGTGCATCTTGATGTTCAGTAGCATCACCGTATTCAGGGGGCACATAGTTGTCATCGTACTCTTCTTCATCGCCGTCTTCCATCATAACCCCTATTTCTCCGTGCCTCGTCCAAACATTATAGTGTGGCATGAAACCCTTGTAAAGCAGGTGGGTGTGAAGGATTTTCCGGTCAGAGTAAGACTTCGTATTCCCACATATAGGGCATGGACAACACATAAAACCATTCTGCTTGTTTGCCTCAGCCACTTCGAGAAAATCATGCACCCCCTTAATGTACTCGGAGGTGTGTCTGTCACCGTACATCCATTGCCGGTTCATCTGCGTGCATTATATATAATTAAGTGTGTCAAAAATCATTACAGAACATCATGAATAGATAATTATAAGTGACCAAATTAATAGAAGTTCATCATCACATAAAAACCAAAGTACATACATAGTTCTCATCTAACAACATAAAGCTCTGCAGAGCATCTAAATTAATTAAACCATACATTGAAACTATGTAAAACATTTCAATGAGAAAACAAATGCGATCATAATCGCAACCAAGGTAACAACTGATCCAACGGCATAATGATACCAAGCCTCGGTATGAATGGCATATTTTCTAATCTTTCTCATCTTCAAGCGCATTGCATCCATCTTGATCTTGTGATCATCGACGACATCCGCAACATGCAACTCCAATATCATCTTCTCCTCCTCAAGTTTTTTTATTTTTTCCTTCAAGCAATTGTTTTCTTCTTCAACTAAATTTAACCTCTCGACAATAGGGTCGGTTGGAATTTCCGGTTCAACAACCTCCTAGATAAATAAAATCTATGTCACGTTGGTCGGCATAATTTTCATAAACAATAAATGAACCAATAGTTATGAAAAGATAATATATACCACATCCGAATCATAGACAGGACGAGGGCCGACGGGGGCGGATACCAAAACCATCGCACTATATAAGATGCAATAATAAAAGTAAGAAAATAATACAAGTATCTATCTAAACATACAAGTAAGAATGTGTTTCCTCTCAGAAAGAAGATAAGAACAAGAGGCTCACCACGGTGGTGCCGGCGATGAGATCGGCGCGGGTGATCGACGGCGGTGAAGACGGGGACGGGGCGTGACGGACCGTTAAACCTAGATCAATCTTGAGGAAAACGGAGCTTGGCGGTCGAGCTTGGAGAGGAGAAACCTTAAGTACTGTGGCTCGGGCATTCCATCGAACACCTTGTGTGCATAGGAGGTGAGCTAGAGCACCACCAAGCCCTCTCCCCCTCGGCCAGAAAAAACAGAGCAGTGTGCTCTGCTCTTGCGCGAGGGGCTATATATAGGCAGCACCATTAGCCCCGGTTGGTGGCATGAACCGGGACTAAAGGGAAGCCTTTGGTCCCGGTTCATGCCACCAACCGGGACCAATAGTGGTGGGCCAGGAGCCAGGACCATTGGTCCCGGTTTGTCCCACCAACCGGGACCAAAAGGTCCGGACGAACTGGGACCAATGGCCCACGTGGCCCGGCCGGCCCCCTGGGCTCACGAACCGGGGCAAATAGCTCCATTGGTCCCGGTTCTGGATTGAACCGGGACTAATGGGCTAAACTGGCCTGGACGAAAGCCCCCTTTTCTACTAGTGTATTAACATGGGATGGGGATTTTCTCGGCAGGTATTAACAAGTTCTTTAAGAAAAGCCAACTTAAACTCCTCCTGAGCGGCGCCATATACAGCCACCAGGCTCCAAAGGAAGTTGTCAGACTTATTTCGAAGGTGAAATTTAATATGATATTCCCCCTTTGACGTGGACAAAAGTTCCAAGTATGT
>NC_041382.1:20864596-20888549 GCF_002162155.2 Triticum dicoccoides
TCCTCCCAGACGACGGTAAGATGTGCCATTCATAATCGTAACCACATGAAAATTGGTCAAGACCACGTGTTAGGAAGTCACGTTTTCCAGACTCAGAGATGGCCACGAAGTCCAACGCATGATCCTTTACCCAATCGGCGATGTGTTTATGTTTAGCCAAGTCACCAAGACCTCTGCTATTCCAAAACATGCCTCTCATGATGAACCATTTTTTTGTTTAGAGACCTTTCATATCTTTGATGGGTGCCCTCTTTTCTTCACTAAATTAGACTTGTTCTTTCGTACCGATGCGACAAGCTCATGCAACATAGTGCCACTTGTCATAACCAGGTAGTTTTCCTTTTTTTCGTAGATTCGTTTATTCAAAATGTTTTATCTCTTAAACCGTGCGTCCAAATCTCGAACCGTTTTCACCTTTTGGATTCCTCGCACCGAGATCTTCAAAACTAGATCCCATGTTGATAGGTTTTGATGAACTTTTTTCACGAAAAAAACCGGACGAGAAAACCGAACCGGGAGCACGGTTTTTCCCCTTTCTGAAAGAGGCACGCCTGTGCCTCTCGCGAAACCACAACCATGGCTCTCGTGGAAGCAAAACCATACCTCTCGCGGAAGGAAAAAAACATGTTTTTTTGTTCCTGAGGAGGCACGGCCGTGCCTCTCATGAAAGCACGTCCATGCCTCTCGCGGAAGCAAAACCGTGCCGCTTATGAAAGAAAAAGAAGGTAAAAACGTGTTTTTTTCTGTTCCCGAGGCACGGCCGTGCCTCTCGTGGAAGGAAAAAACAGAAAACGCATTTTTTTTCCGTTTTCGAGAGGTAGGGCCATGACTCTCGCGAAAGTACAACCATGCCTCTCGCGGAAGCAAAACCGTGCTTTTCGCGGAAGAAACAAAAACAGAAAACACATTTTTCTTTTCATTTCCAAGAGGCACGGCCGTGACTCTCGCGAAAGCAAAACCGTGTCTGTCGTGGAGCAAAACCGTGACCCTCGCGAAAGGGAAAAAATGCATTTTTCGCGGGAAAATTTTTTGAATTTATTTTTGTCCAAAAGTTCATGAAGACCGGTGGAAGACCGAAACGTCGAAAAACCCGGAATAAACCATTTCAAAAGCCAAAAACGTGTGCGAAAAATAAAAACAAAAAACAAAATTCAAATGGAGCGTCCAGAGCGCGACATGTGGCGGGCGGCTGGGAGCGCATCAAGTGGCGCTGATTGTTGCGAGGCTCCCGAAGAAGCGCTCGTTAATTAGTTGCTCCCGTCATGAGCCTAGCCTCGTAGTCGTAAGCAAAGTGCGTCTTTCCCTCAAAAAAAAAAAAAGGCAAAGTGCGTCTTAACGAGGGAGTAGAAGCCATTGGAGGATGCTGCCGTGGCGCCGAATGCCCGAACCAGCATGATATTATGTGTACAACTGTGGATATCACCTTCGCGTCCAACTGAAGCAGGGGGGCGGCCAGTTGAGTCTGATGGAGAGAACCGCAGCCTGTACATACCAGCCGGCGCCAGGATTACAAATTCATAATCCGACGTTAAGCGCTGGCATCGCGATCTCGTGCATCCAAAGCAGTGCGCGCCACTTGATGCATGGATCCCTATCTAGAACAAATTACAGGAAATTCCGTATGAATCCAAAGCAGTTGCATGCATGGGTACGTACGCACGCCGTGATAAGGCATTGCCATTTTTCTTCTTTTGCGGGGGTGCCATAAGCCATTGACTTGACATGATAAGGCACACCCTGCTGGATCATATGTGTCTATAAATATCGTCCGTCATCTCTGTTCATGGAGAAAACAGGAAAGCAGCCATAGCCTTCCCTGCAAAGACCTAGCTACCACACAAACATTCTCCCAACTAGCTACGTACCCATCCCTCTCAAAACAAGATGTCGACGGTGAAGGTTGGCATGTTTGGCGGGTCCAAAGGTGATGTCTGTGACATCACCGGATTGTCAAGTTTTGCGCCATCGAGCCTGAGGAGCATGGAGATTTGGAGCACACCGGGTCACGAAGGGGTCATCAACGCCATACGCTTCACCTTCATCGACAGCAAAAACAACGCGATCCCGGTTGGTCCATGGGGCACCCCGCTCCATGGTCAGAAAAGCCAGGTACTCCATCCATGTCAAAATACACTTCTCCGTCATAATTAATACTTCATGAATGTACATCCCGGGATTAATATCTCCATTCATGTATACATTATGCCTTGTGATCATGCGTGCAGACTATTCACTTGACAAATGTGCGTGTCATCGAGCTCTCCGGCTACACCAATGACCAATACATCACCTCACTATCCTTCCGCACCACCGACGCCCCAAGGCATCATGGACCATTCAGAAAAGTGAGGCCAGCAACCAGGTCCGACACTTATTTCCGCGTCCCTCTCATGCATGGCTCTATCGTGGCCTTCTGCGCCCAAGCCGACGACCACCTCAGCGCCATTGGTGCCTATCTCAAGAACTGAGCCCTCGTATGTTTATATACCCAGCCTAGCTGGTTACTCTATATATGTGTGTACATGTTTGTTGTTGTTCAATAACACGGTGGCCCCGTCGGTCAACGTGCAATCTACCCAGCCTAGCTGGTAACTATACGTGTGTGTGCATGTGCTTGGTCGTGTGATGTTTAATATGATGTGTGTGATGTTTGATATATTGGTTGAGCTTGTAATAAAAGGTTACGGAAACTAAGTAAGGAATCCCGCTAGTATTGCATATGCAACTTTTCTTAGAACCTAGAATTGCACCCGTCTAGCAGGAATAGAGATCCGACCACGCTCCGAAAAGTTGGGCTGCCTATGTATTTATTTATTTTCTCGGAGACTTCATTGATGCAAGTGATGTGAGCCTTGTTGGACAGCTAGATACCCTTTGGCACACGTGTGCCATCAAGCATGTGTGACACCGTGTAGCGTGACAGTTGCATGCTATAGCTAGGGAAATCCTATTTTATGCTCGTAAAGGCAAATTATTTTTACATCATCTATGAAAGTCAGCAAGACATATTATAGAATGGATTACATCTTAATGGTATCTATTCCATTAGTGTTACAACATCCTAAAATTATGTGTCGACTAAGATTATAACAAGAAAATGTGTGAATAAGAAATGACATATGGTACAAAATGAAGAAATTATACTATCTTTATTTCTAGGAGGTTATCTCTTAGCTAAGGGTATACAACAGCTTTTTCTTCAAGATGAACATATTTACTTCGAACATATAAATAATTATATTTAAGTTTTTGAAGCTTTTCATTCGGCTCTATGTTAATTTTGCCAATTGTTAAACTGATTTGTAAAAAGAAAATTAAATTTACTAAGTTTTTTTCAGTAAGGGGCATTTCATTGAATTGAATTATCGAGTTGATACAATCGCATCAAAAGAAGGCCCAGCCTCTGCATAGCTAGATGCACACAGCCAACAAGTCCAAAGGTCCGAAAACTAAAAATCGAATTACATCAAAGTTTAGAGTAGCCTATGTCGTGGCAAGCTCTATCCGAAGATCACACTACCATCCATGGGGGTAGAAAACCTTCCGAACCGTACGCTTCAGCCGTGTAGACACCATCATAAAAAGGTCCCTGTCCTCCGGCCTCTGCAGGATAGACCAAGCACGGAGCCATCGCGTACATACATATAGGAATAACCTGCGTAGAAGATGAAACACATTTATTATTAAAATCCACATCATTCCTGGTAAGCCATAATGCCCAGCATAAGGCAGCTGCCCCCCACAAGAATGTGTGCAGAAAATTGTTTATCTATCCCCCGCAACCAGTTCCCGAACATGTTACGTGCACTACGTGGGGGGTATAAGTTTGAAGCTACTTGAACTATGGCCCAGACCGTCCGAGCAAACTTACACTCAAAGAATAAGTGTTTAATAGACTCGTTATGTTGGCAAAAGACACATTGCTTGCTACCTTGCCAGTTGTGTCGTGCCAAATTATCTCTAGTTAAGATGAAACCACAGGAGTATCTTCATCCTTAAAGGAATCTTGAGCATCCACAATTTCCTGTTATCAACCGAAACCTCACTATAGACCATTGCATCATACATGGACTTGACTGTAAACTTGCCCTTCTGATGCAACTTCCATCGAAAGATATCCGGTTCACCTGACAGCTGAATAGCCTCTAGACGTATGAGTAATTCATTCCATGCTGTCAGACGAGGTCCTAAAAGGTCCCTACGAAAAGAAATATCAGGGTTTTCTTGTCCCAAAACTTGTTTGATCGTGACAAGTTTATGTCTTACGATCCTGTACAAGCTAGGGTATTGCACCATGAGAGGGGTGGTCCCTAGCCAGGTGTCTTCCCAGAATCGAACCTGAGAACCGTCCCTAACCGAGAATGTTCCAAATTGGAAAAATAATTCCTTGGCCTTCATTACCCCACTCTAAGAAATGTGATTGACCAGGTTTCCAATAGACCTGAGAAATAGCTTTGGATCCCACGTACTTGTTACGAATGATTTCCTGCCATACTTCATTCTTAGTGAGTAGTTTGTACACCCAATTGCTGAGAAGAGCAATGTTTTAATCTCAAGGTCTTGAATTCCCAGTCCCCCTTGACTGTTAGGTCGACATAATACAATCCACCTAGCTAGTCGATATTTCTTGGATTCGTTATCACACTACCAAAAAAATCTAGATCTAAAGTAATTGAGACGCTGAAGAACTCCTTTTGGGAGGTGAAAGAATGACAACATGTATAAAACCATGTTGCTGAGGACAGAGTTGATCAAGATTAATCGCCCCCCCCATAAGACAAGAGTTTCGCCTTCCAGCTGGCTAATGGATTATGAAGTCTCTCTTCCACATGCTTCCACTCATCGGTAGTTAAACGTCGATAGTGTATGGGGATCCCCAGGTACCGAATCGGGAATTGGCCAAGCTGGCAGCCAAAAATCTCAGCATAGTCGGGTGCCGATTATGTGGCATCACAAAAGCAAAACAGTTCACTCTTATGAAAATTAATTTTGAGGCCAAAAAGTTCCTCAAAATCACATAATAGCAACTTGAGATGTCTTGCTTTCTCTAGATCATGATCCAAAAACAAAATAGTGTCATCCATGTATTGTAGAATAGACAAACCATCCTCTACCAAATGAGGAATGACACCGCTGACTTGACCGGCCAACTTAGCCCACTCAACAAGGGTAAATAACATGCCGACCACCATGTTAAACAAAATAGAGGATGCGGGGTCACCTTGGCGAAGCCCCTTCCTAGTCTGAAAATAGTTGCCAGCATCATCATTAACCTTGATGGCCACACTACCTCTAGACACGAAGCTCTCTACCCATCGACATCATTTTTGCGAAAACCCCTTCATGCGTAAAGTTTGCAACAGAAATGGCCATTTAACTTTATCATAGGCTTTTTCGAAATCTATTTTAAAGATGACTCCATTCAACTTTTTATGATGAAGCTGGTGAACAGTCTCATGCAGCACAACAACTCCATCTAGTATGTTGCTTCTTTGCATAAATGTTGTTTGGGTGGGTTTGACAACATGGTCAGCCACCCCATTCAACCGCTAGTATTGCATATGCAACTTTTCTTAGAACCTATAATTGCACCCGTCTAGCATGAATGGAGATCCGACCACACTCTAGAAAGTTGGGCCGCCTATGTACTTAGTATTAATCTTCTTGGAGACTTCATAAGCTGACATTGACGCAAGTTATGCGGGCCTTGTTGGACAGCTAGATTCCCTTTGGTCCACCTACGCATTCAAGCATGTGTGACACCGTGTGGCGTGACATTTGCACGTTGTAGCTAGGTGAATCCTGTTGCTCAAAACAAAAGCCAAAGGAATCCTATTTTATGCTCATATAAAGGCAAATAAGAACATCTACGCCGATTGATAAGATTGTCTTTTCTTATGTATTTTTACATCATCTAGAAAAGTCATATGGTACAAAATGATGAAATTATCTTATCTTTATTTCTAGGAGATTATCTCTTAGCTAAGAGCATACAATTTTTTTTCTTTGAGATGAACGTATTTACTTCAAACATATAAATAATTCGATTCAAGTTTTGAAGTTTTTCTTTTGTGCTATATATTAATTTTGCCAATTGTTAAACTGATTTCTAAAAATAATTTTAATTTACTATAATTAAAAGCATATTTCATGTATTTCTGAAGAATCAACGTTGACAGTCCACATCGGCAGCTGACACATTTAGAATTGCTTCATGTGGAGCATACCTATTTCACACTATAGGCGGCAATAGGAACTCCCTACAGCTAGCTCATGACGTCTCCTCTTCAATATAATTCCACTATAAACACGAATGCCTTCATGTCTTTTAAATATATTCTATGGTTTCAAATTTATTTAGATGTTTGCCTTAATTACGGAAAGCTCTTTGAAACAAGTCCAATAACTGATATATTTAAATTATTGATGAATGCTAATACAAAGTTAAGAGCATATGAGTCATGCAAAAATCTCATTTATCAATTTACAATAACTCAAAAGATCTTCCCTTGTTATTAACAAAGTTTGAACACATTGTTATAGATACAAAGTTCGCCCTCAAACAGTAAGAAGCAAAGAATGGAACGGCGCCTAACAAGGTTTTCCGCGTCAGAGCTAATGGCAGGGGCCGCGCCTGAACCGCTGAATAGGAACACACAATTGAAATGTATCACTCACTGCGAGCATTTACATGGCGATCAACGGGATCTCTCTCTCTCTCTCTCTCTCTCTCTCTATTAGGCACTTAATGATACGGGGCGTCCATGCTACATGGGCCCGCCAATATAAGCTCCCCGCCTAGGTTTTTGGAAGCTTCTGGTCTGTTTTTTCTCCACCAAGTCTAGTTTTTGGAAGGTTTCAAGCTTTCTTCTTGGTTTTCAGCCGGTTTTTCTCTCAGTGTTTTTTGACAAGTTTTAATTTGATCTTTTTCATTTTTTCATTTGGATTGTTTTCCAAATTTCGTGTTTTGTTCATATCTGTGGATTTTTTCAAAGTCATGAAGATTTTTACAATTCATTGACATTTTCAAATTCATGAACACTTTCTAAAATTTCTTAAAAAATCAAATTCATGAGCTTTTTATAAATTCATTCTTTTTTCAACCCGTGTCATATTTTTGAAATTGTGAACCTTTTCACTTAACAAAAAAACGGGCGACCAGTTTTTTACTTGAGACATCGGAGAAGCAATAGTAAAAGGTGATTGAAAATTGAGCGAAGGAGAATGTACGAGCTAATGGGCCGGCCCCTGACAAGGCTTTCCGCGTGAGAGCTAACCGTGTGGGCGGCGCCTGAACCACTGAATAGGAACACACAATTGAAATGTATCGCTCATTGCAAGCATTTACATGGCGATCATGAACAAAGGGATCTCTCTCTCTCTCCCTCCCTATCTCTCTCTCTCAGGCACTTAATGATACGCGGCGTCCATGCTACATGGGCCCGCCAATATAAGCTCACCAACCTAGGTTTTTGGAAGCTTCTGGTCTGTGTTTTCTCCACCAAGTCTAGTTTTTGGAAGGTTTCAAGCTTTCTTCTTGGTTTTCAGCCGGTTTTTCTCGCAATGTTTTCTGACAAGTTTTAATTTGATCTTTTTCAAAAAAAACCATTTGGATTGTTTTCCAAATTTCGTGTTTTGTTCATATCTGTGGATTTTTTCAAAGTCATGAAGATTTTTACAATTCATTGACATTTTCAAATTCATGAACACTTTCTAAAATTTCTTAAAAAATCAAATTCATGAGCTTTTTATAAATTCATTCTTTTTTCAACCCCGTGTCATATTTTTGAAATTGTGAACCTTTTCACTTAACAAAAAAATGGGCGACCAGTTTTTTACTTGAGACATCGGAGAAACAATAGTAAAAGGTGATTGAAAATTGAGCGAAGGAGAATGTACGAGCCAATGGGCCGGCGCCTGACAAGGCTTTCCGCGTGAGAGCTAACCGTGTTGGCGGCGCCTGAACCACTGAATAGGAACACACAATTGAAATGTATCACTCATTGCAAGCATTTACATGGCGATCATGAACAAAGGGATCTCTCTCTCTCTCTCTCTCTCTCTCTTCCTATTTGGCGCGTAATGGTACGCAGTGTCCATGCCATGTGGGCCCGCCCATATAAGCTTCCTAGCCTAGGTTTTTAGAAGCTTCTGGCCTGTTTTTTCTCTACGAAGTCCAGGTTTTTGAAGGTTCCAAGCATTCTTCCTCGTTTTCAGCCGGTTTCTTCTCAGTGCTTTTTGCCAAGTTTTTATTTGATCTTTTTCATTTTTTCAATTGGATTTATTTTCAAAATTTGTGTTTTTATCATATTTGTGATATTTTTCAAAGTCATGAACATTTTTACAATTCATCGACATTTCAAATTCATGAACACTTTTTTCTTAAAAAAAATCAAATTCATGAGCCTTTTATAAATTCACGCTTTTTTAACCCATGTCATATTTTCAAAAATGTATACTTTTTCACTTGACAAAAAAACGAGCGGCCAATTTTTTACTTGAGAAATTGGAAAAGCAACAACAAAAGATGACTGAAAAATGAGTGAAGAAGAATGCGCGATCCAATGGGCAGGCACCTAACGAGGCTTTCCGCGTGAGAGCTAACGGCAGGGGCTGCGCCTGAACCGCCGAATAGGAACACACAATTGAAATGTATCGCTCACTGCGAGCATTTACATGGCGATCGAGAACAAAAGGGATCTCTCTCTCTCTCACTCTCTCTCTCTCTCTCTCTCTCTCTCTCTCTTTCTCTCTCTCCCCCTCCCTCTCTCTGTTCCTATTAGGCACTTAATGATACCCTCTCTCTCTTTGTTCCTATTAGGCGCTTAATGATACGCGACGTCCATGCCATGTGGGCCCGCCCATATAAGCTCCCAGCCTAGGTTTTTGGAAGCTTTTGACCTGTTTTTTCTCTACAAGGTCTGGTTTTGGGAAGGTTCCAAGCTTTCATACTGGTATTCAGCCCGCCTTTTTCTCAATGTTTTTGGCAAGTTTTTATTTGATCTCTTTCGTTTTTTCATTTGGATTTGTTTCCCAAATTTTTTTATTTTTTTCATAATTGTGTTTTTTTCAAAGTCACAATCATTTTTACAATTCTTGGAGATTTGCAAATTCGTGAACACTTTTCAAAATTTCCT
Organism: Triticum dicoccoides; assembly: GCF_002162155.2. Taxonomy (NCBI): domain Eukaryota; kingdom Viridiplantae; phylum Streptophyta; class Magnoliopsida; order Poales; family Poaceae; genus Triticum; species Triticum dicoccoides. The sequence goes on from NC_041382.1 coordinate 20,873,734, forward strand.
AAAAAAATTCAAATTCACGAGCTTTTATAAATTCATGCTAAACTTGTGTCATATTTTGAAAATTTGAACTTTTTCACTTAACAATAAAATTGGCCGACAGTTTTTTACTTGAGACATGGAGAAGGAACAGTAAAAGGTGATTCAGAAAAGAGCAAGGGAGAATGCGTGAGCTAATGGGCTGGCGCCCGATGAGGCTTTCCACGTGAGAGCTAACAGCAGGGGCGGCGCATGAACCGCCGAATAGGAACACATAACTCTAATGTATCGCTCACTGCGAGCATTTACATGGCGATCGCGAAAAAAGGGCTCAAAGTGGGCTAATCTGGTACAATAGTCCGGTTTTGGAATCTGCTATTTGTGTTTTTTCCTATTTGTATTCTTTGTTGTGTTTTCCTTGTCTGGTTTTCCTGTTTTTTCTTCATAATTTATTTATTTTCCTTTTCCTTTTTCCTTTTCCTTCCTTTTTTCCTTTTTGACATTCATCGCCTTTCCTTTTTCTCTTTTGAATTCACAAACATTGGTTGAATACACGGTTTTTGCTGAAATTGTGAAAAAAATAATTAATTAATATTTTTGATATTTGCGATTTTCGTTATTCATAAAAATAAATGATTTTCAAAACATTGCTCATACTCAATTTTTTTCCAATTCATCAACTTGTTTAATTCGTGAACATTTTGAAAAAACATTGAGTACGCAAAACATTTTTCATATTCACGAACATTTTTCGTATTTGTGAACACCTTTTGATTTTGTGAACATGTTTTTGAATCCATGGATCTTTTTCAATTAATGAAAATAATCGTATTAACAAATATTATTGGATTTTGCAAACATTTTTTAAATTCGCAAATATTTTTCATATGTAAAAATTACTCATGAATTCATGAAAAAAATTGGAAATTTTTGTGAATAAATTTTTGTATACGTGAATATTTTTGGACTTTGCGACCATTTTTTAATATCTTCAAAAAACGTGAAATAATAAAAACTAATGATTTTGAAGAAAAAAATGTTCACGAACTTAAAAGAGTTCTTGAATTGAAAAATAATTCACGAATTTGGGTAATGTTTGTGGATTGACAAAAAAATCATGAATTTCAAAAAAGTTCGTGAATTTGAAAATGGTCCATCCATTTGAAAAAGGGCAAATCCTGAGTAGGATGTCCCAATCCGAAAATCCATATCTGCACCCGAGCTCATCTGCACCCGCGCTGACGAAAAAAATCATAGTAGAAAAATTCAGAAAAAATCCATTTTTTATGCGGTAGAAAATTTGATGCGTGAGGTCTGCTACAATTATCAAGTCAACTGGAGATATGAGGAGCTCTCAGCAAAAAAGACAAATTGGGGGTTTGTAAAAATGTTTAGTGTTCATGTATTGTTTTGGCCCAATTTGTCTTTTTTGCTGAGAGCTGCTCAGTTGTCCAAATGACTTGAAATTTGCAGTGGGCCTCACGCATCAAAGTTCTACCGTCAAATTTTTTTGGATTTTTTTAAATTTTTTTCATTTTTACGAATTGTTTTCTAACAGGGTGCAGATGAGCCTGGGCATCGAAACACCCTACTCCAATCCAAAAATCCATATCTGCACCCTAGCTCATCTGCACCCGCGCTGACGAAAAAAACAAAACAAATACTAGAAAAATTCATGACGTCCCAATCGCCCTATTTTATGAAAAAAATTATTTGAAAAGGTCCACAAATATAGAAAAGTTCATGACTTTTTTTGAACCCGTTGACTTTTCAGAAAAATGGGACAATTTCAGAAAAAAAACAAGAATTTTAAAAATTTGTTCATAGATTTATGAATGTTCTTGGATTCAAAAAATTCACGTGTTCAAAAAAAGTTTGTGGATATGAGAAAAATTCATGAACACAAAACAATTGACAAGTACAACAAAAGTTCATACAATTTGAATTTTTTGTCAAATTGAAAAAAGCATGCGAGTTCTAAAAGATATTGCGAACTTTAAAAAGTTCATGAGCTCAAAAATAGTTCAGGGATTTGAAAAAATTTCATGAGTTGAAATAAAAATCACTGGTATTTGAAAAAAGTTCATGAATTTGGAAAAACTTTGTGTATTTGAAAAAGGTCGCAAATTTTAGAAAGTCCATGAATTTGAAAAATACACACATTTGAATACAAATTTAAAAAAAAGCAAAATAAAAAATGAAAAAAGGAAAAAAATGAATAGAAAAAAATAGGTCGGACACTTCTAGAAGCTTACCAAAACTGGCCAAAAGCTTCTGGAAGTTTCCTAAACTGGCTGGGAATAATTCAAAAAGAAACCAGTGCGACCCATTGAATGTAATGAATTGCAGAATGAAGGAAAACCTAAATGGGATTAGCCCAAGAAGGAGGGGTGTATGTGCGAGTTTTGGAAATGCCTGTAATTGGCGCTGAGGATGCCATATAGGAGTTGGGATAAATGTCGACCTACTCGTTGAATAGGAATTGCCCACAAAATGGTGGTTCTACATAGACACCCTTTTGGTTCGTTGGGCTTCACTATTCTGGTCTCATATCGGCGAGCCCAACGGTTAAGAGTGACACCGTGGACCATGGTTGTTATTTTATTGGTATCCTGCCATAGCCCATAAGGTGGGTAGCTCCTATTTGACGCCTTCGGTATCTGAACATGTCACTGGCGCACATGCGTCCCCGCTTGTGGGCCGACCAATAAGAAGGCAAGCACTCGACTGGGTTCCTTGGTCACTAGATCATGTTTGAGTGGTCAAGGTTGACCAGCTCTTGACTTTTGGAAAAAAATCAGAAAAAAAATAAAAAAATCGTGAATTCCAAAATGTTCACGGATTTTAAAAAATTCACAAACTTAAAAAAAGTTTATAAATAAGAAAACAGTTCATCAATTTTTTAAAAGTTCATAAAATATGAAAACAAATTTCACAAATTTCAAAAAGTCCAACAGTTTTGGAAAAAAGGTTCATTGATTTTGAAAAAAGCTCATTGAGTTTAAAAAAGTTTATCTATTTTTGAAAAATCTCATCAAATTTTAAGAATCATGCATTTTGTAAAAAAGGAAAAATATTTAAAGAAAAATACAAAAAAGAAAAGGAAAAAAGAAAATAGATCAAAGAAAAGAGGGGAAAAAAGGAGATAAGCAGTCACAAGAAGTGAGTTGTCCTGTGGTTAGTGCAGTTTAGATAGAAAGAGTAGGTCGCGAGTTCGAATCGGCTCACGGGTGACTTTTTTGCAGGGGAGCAGAAATAAGAAAAAATGGAAATTGTGCTGGCCGAGCGTAGAGGGAGGGGAGCCACCGTTTCCAAGGCTGGGCATATAGTATGTCACAAACAGCGTCTCCGGTCAAGCACTTTCAGTTTGAGGGTAATGTTGTGCTTTGCGTTCAGTTTTCCTCTGTAAAGGACGTTCAATTTAAACCTGCCACGTGCTCTTTATCGAAAAAAAAACCCAGCAAAGGTTGTTTTTGGACGGACCGTCGGGTGAGTCTGAACGTTTTTTTTCGAAAAGGGGACTCCCCGGCCTCTGCATCAGAGCGATGCATACGGCCACATTTATAAATAAATAAAGTAGTTCAACAATGTCTTGCAATGTGTTGTAACAAAGGAGGCTGGCTCACAAAGAGCTAGCAAAATAAAACAAGGCCCAGAAGCCACAACCGGCTGGCATAATCCCCTTGTTAGAGTCCAGACCAAAATGGAGCTCTCCGGTGCGTTTGGATTCTGGACCGTCCGATCGAGCTCCCTGACGCGTCCTGGCCGTCGGATCGCGAGATGGAGCGATTCGGACCATCCTATCAAGATGGAGCGTTTCTGGCCGTCGGATCGGGTTAAACACTGCCACCACCAGTAATTCCCATGCTCCACTGAGGGCATTCTCATCTTTTTACACACACACGTATAAAAGGCAGTCGTCCGTGGTGGAACCCTAGCCGCATCTCTCCTTTCCCACTCCTCAGCCTTCACCCCTCGCCCCGACTCCTATCTCTCTTCCTCCCGTCCCCCACGCCGCCCTGCTTCCTCTCCTCACGTCGCCGTCGACCACCCTCCCCGCCTACCGGCCATCCTCTCCGCCCGCCGCCGTCGCAAACCATCCTCCCCGTCCGCCGCCGCCTCGCTCTCGTGTCCACGCCCGCGCCCGCGATTTCCCCCTCCCTGCTTTTGCCGCCGGCGCGCGTCCTCTCCGTCAGCCCCCTCTCGCCACCCCCGACACCCCTTCTCCTCTAGCGCCAGGAGGGAAGGACCCACTCCCTCGTCCAGGTGAGCCCCTCGTCGTCCTCGAATTCCTCTGGTTTCTCTGCTGTCCCCGGTTATCTCTGAGTAATCTCGTGCTTTCCTTTTCTTGGGGATGATGCAGTTCTTGACGGACGAGGGGGCCATCCCAACACCCGAGGAGGAGGAAACGAGGGCGCAGGTCATCCGCGAGCTCAAGAAGGTACTGGGACATGGAGATTCCGGCTTGGAAAAATCGGACATCACGGGCATGTGCGTCAGGCCGGAGTTCCTGATTTGTTCTGTTTTCGCTTCTTCCTCTTGCAGATTGTGACGGATTGGACCAAGGCGGTGGCCTGTGAGGAGAGGGTTCCCCCGAGGCGAGTGACGGCTGTGGTCCTGACCTATGTTTCTTACACGTTAGGGGTAAGCAAGAACGCAAGATATTTGCAAATGTGTGGCCATGGTTTCTTTGAATATTTGCGAAAATGATTGTTAGTTCCACGCAATTTGGAGCCGCTGTCCATGTGAATCAAAACCTACTAGCAGCGTTTTACTTACATTTTGATTTTACATTTTCTATGGTCTTCATATACAAGACGAATTTAAAACGACATCTCATTTGAAACTCCTATAAGATCAACATATGCATCTGCAATTGATGAAGTTTCATACGATTGGTGGACTGGTAGAGAAGTAGAGTAGATAATGTGATAGCTCTTTTGTCGCAGCTAATATATGATTGATTAATGGCCACATGAGAGATTACTAAAGAACAAAGCTCTCTGTCACTTCATTTACACGATCCTCTTAGCAGCCCACAAGATGTCTGATGTAACATGATTATTTTTAGGCATAACTCAACTTTTGAAGGACATTGTTCATTATAATGTTTTCTAAGTATCAGTTTTCAGGGATGATTGTAGCTGGATCCAGTCTATAGTTGTTCTTGGAGACATACTGAGTTCATCCATTCCACTAATTAACTAGAGCAAGTTGAGCCAAGATGTAGAAGTTATTTATTCTTGCTTGCTTTTTCTTGTGTTTATATTCAGGCCTAACTTCACCAATCTGTTGTTCCTTTATTTTCTAACTCTCATATGTATATGTTTTTCTTCAGGGTTTGGACATCAATGCTATTCTCAATTTTGTGGCTTTCGTACCGTTCTCTTGGGAATGATTGTTCTGTGTGATCTATCATGGTTATTCTCTTCAACATCCAGTCCTATGCTAGCAAGAGTGATGACACAAGTGGACATGCCAAGCAAATATGTCCTGCTTGGATCATATATGCTTCTGTAACAACACTGATTCAGGTAGACAGTTATAAATTTGCTACAAATAAAAATAAGCTTTCTATACACTGATAAATAGAGCATTGGTGCACTCGCTCAATTCTATAATTATTCATATTTATGGCTTAGTATAGTATACAAGTGATTTTTTATCTGATTCAAAACACTACACTTTGTTGCTGTTGCAATCAGAATAATGGTCTTTCTTTTAGATATCATTGAAGCTGCCTAAACAACATGTGCTTTTGCGGATACAGATTGATACCTCATGTTAATTGGCTGGTGGCAGTGGCGACGCATCAAGGTGCAAGGCAGCGGCGGCAAGTTCATACTACGGGAAAGGAAGATCTCCTACTATTTTTTATGCTCCATGGCATAGGTGAGCTACCACTTTCTTCCCACATGTTTGTGCTGATCAATTAACACCTAGAATGAATTGTGATTGCGATAAGTATCTATAGATATTGGCCATTGGCTACATTTGTCAGTACCATCATTCTACTCGCTTATGTAGCAGCCACTAATGTGGTTCTATGTTGCTTCTTTGCAGACATTTGATTAAATCAAAGGCAACAGGGCTATCTGATATGTTATCGGCGTCTAAAACCCATCTTAAGTTTTGTATCTCTTGATTCGGTCATTTACTCTGGTAAAAAGTGTTAATGATGGAGAAATGGGTGAGTTAAATAATGCAAACCAGCAAACTATAGATGGATTAGTTACGTGTGCATCTAACCGAAGTTTGTATATCATGATGATCATCACTTCTAAGTGAATACTGTCTATTACCAGTCAAATGTACCTATCTATTCTCTTTGCCTTTCACCTGCCTTTATATAATGTCTGTCACCGGGTTAGTTAAAACGGACTGTATGGGGTGCGGCTGGCAGTAGGTGTCTCGCCTCCTCTGATTCACCCTGTTGCACCTCTTTTCCATCCTCTGATTCACCCTACTGTGCAGTAGGTGCCTCGCCTCCTCAGCACTCAACAAGAGCCAAGGTGAGCTGCTGTCTGTTCTCTACCCATAATGTTTTTCCATTTTGTATGTTTTTCTCCATAGTTGTTAATTAGTTAATCCCGCACTGGATTGGGTGGTAGCATTGTCTACTTGATGCTTACCAATGGAATCATCTGGGCTAAGAAAATGTACTCTATTTTGATCTCTCTACCAAAGAAGCTGCCACTGGAAGCCACTTGACTCTACACTGACGACCATGCCATCCTATATTCTACCATTATCTGTATGAATTGTTATATAAGTTTTGCTCATCTTTTGTGAACTTACTTTCCATGGACGTTTTGTGTTAGCATCCCAGATTGCTAAATGCAGAGTCTTGTTGTTGTATGTCTCACACAATCTCAATATTCTTGCTAATTCTGGTTGCATCCTACCAAATGTTTAAGTGAATACTACTATCTATTTGCCAGTTAGATATACTTACCTGCATGCTCTGCATTTCCGCCTAATTCTATAAAACGTCTGCTACCGGGTTAGCTAAAACGGACCATAAATAAAACAAATAAAGATGTAGGTAGGCCGGGGTGCAGTATGCCATGGATGCACAATACTTGGCAATTGTTTGAAATTCTCTTTATGTAGCTATAGTCTACAGTCATACTGTTGTTGAGATCTTGCTGCCACTGAATAATCAGTTCAAGTGATCAGTTATATTGTCATTCCAAGTATCTTCTTGCAATATTAGTAGCTTAGAGAATAAAACCCTCTGTTTTTTACCCTCTCTCCACTTTTATTTATTCAGAAGAGATGCTGAAACAAATTCAAGAGGATCGAGATGTGCTTATGTTCTACCATTTTGCTTTCAAGAGGGGAAGATAAAGAGGAGGCATGGTGAAGAGGAGAAGTGGAAGAAGGCCATCAACTATGCACCTACCAGCTCTTCCTCGCCTGGGTACTACCGCACATGCATTTTCTGATAAGCGAAAGAGGGAGGCATGATGGGCAATATAGCGCAGTGGATGTCACTTTATAATAAGTTGGATTTGTGGTAAGTTGAATTATGTTTCCTTTGTTTGCATACATCATGTTTCATTCTTATATAACCCAGCCACCCAGGTTGCTCTCTCTCTCCCTCTCTCTGATGTCAACTTGATTTCCTCATTTTTTTTAGTACTGTAGGCTTTGCTTATCAAATTGCAATTGTTTATGGTGATTTTTATAATATATGTTTCTAATCTAATCTCTTTGTGCTGAATTAATTGTTGTGGTCACAAGTTAATCTTTTGGCATGTCTTCACTGAAGGAGGCTTGTGGGTTTACCTTAAGCATCTTATCTTAAACAATGGTCAACATTAACTATTCAGTTAGGCACCCAGTAGAGGTTTACCTATCATTGTATCAAAGAGCTTACTGTTTCCATTTGCTCAGCAAAGTTTTGAGATATTCCATCATAACTATCTAATTGTAATGCTTTTATGATGCAGGACTAATATCTTGTGATGTGGCTTTCTTGTATCCCATTTGCCCTGCTGCTCCTAAAAGAGATACCATTTTGTTGGTGTTTACTGGTTAATCCTTTTGCATATTTTTATGGATGGATACTCGATGTGCTCGGTTCATATCGTTGCTGATACTTGCCTTCTCTTGCTGATTTCCCAAATCATGCACATAGCTATTTTAGTATGGGTTAGGCAATATCCCTTTGTAAAAAAAAATATGTATGTCACCTTTTGTATGAGTGAAATATTCATCAGCATTGTAGTGGACATATGCTCTTTGTACTAAGTTTGATGTTTTCTACTGAACCATATTTAGCTTGTAATGGATTTCGATTCTTTGTACAAGACTAATGCTTACCTGAGAAATAGCGGATGTTGGATCATTGCCTTAGACAGTCTTCCTCATGTTTCTTTGAGAAATCTTTTTTTGTACCACCTTCATTGCAATTCCTCATGTGTCTTTGAGAAATCTAATGCTGGATCAGTGGCTCAATTTTTCCTTTTGTATCTATTTGGCGCCGCTCTACCTATATCTTTTTTTGTACCACCTTCATTGCAATTACGAGTACAACGTTTGGTCGGACATAAGGTTGGACTGCTTTGAGTTGTTTACATGGCTCGCTTTGAGTTGTTTTAATTTTGATGAAAATGCCTGTTGGATTGTTACATTGTGATGTTGTTCTTGCATCTTTGATTTGATACCTTTATTACCAGGTTGGATACGACCGCACCCGGCAGGGGTGCGGGGGTGCGGCAAGCTCCAGGTTCATCGCTCGCCAGGTTCCTCTTCGGTCATCGCTACGCATCTCAGCTCCGGTAACCAGGTCAGACCTCACCTACGCACATCATATGGTTATTGCTCCTTCTGAGCCCTGCATATGAGCCCGCATCTCAGGAATTTCTTGGATCTATTCAGGTCGCGGTGGCTGACGATGACAACACGGCAGCGGCTGGTCCCCCTTCGAGCTCGCGCATCTGATCCGCCCAGAGGCGTCGCCATTGAACGCAGGAGGGCCGTATTGCAGCCAAATTCAAGGACAGCCGCTGCTGTGGCCTGTGGAGTTGCAAGTGGAAGGTACTTTCTCAGGCCTTCCATATCTGATTTTGAGCATTTTTCTCCATAGACATTAGGTCGAATTTGTGATCAATCGAGTGGACAGCTGTTCGTTTGTTAGCTATTGAAATATCGTTTGTGGGTGAATGAATCTTTTTTCCGTGCATATATTTTCTTTTGGAGATGTTGCCATTTCTTGACTGGTTTGTTGTCATGCGTGCCTCCATGGCCAGGTTGGGGTGGCGATGGCAGCTGCAGCGGGACGGGCGGTGTCTGCAACAAGCAGTTCCTCATCTTGGCATCTGATGAAAATGATCATCTGGTGACGAACACCTCATCCTTCTCTTCTTTGTATGTGCTGCTCCCATCGCTCGATTCAGTTTCCTTTGACGACGACAAGGGTCTACGTTGAGGGATTTTTCACGGGGTGCTCAATATTTCACTGAAAAAATATTCGGTTTCATCCCGGCACAAAATGTTGGTGCCTAATGCTAAATTCTGCCTGGGATACATAGATATATGATACTAGAAGTTATTTCAGGATATGATATCTTGCTGGGGAAATCGTACTTTGTAGTGTGTACTGTCTGCCTGTCAAATTGTTTATTGTTAGTGTTACAGGCTCTGTATAAAAGGGATTTGGGTTGTTTAAAGTTCCATTGAAAAGAATGTTTATTCACTCCAGGTCTAGATACAATATGTTGTGTCATACTAAAGTCTACCTGCAAAATACATGACCTATAGATGATATAGCTGTTTTGGTACAAAACTAAGAGTTGAATTGTACTATACGTTCGCTGATCCGTTGGGCTTCAAAATGAACAAGTGGATCTGATTGTTAGATTTTAATTCAATTTTGAAAATTGTTGTAGGTATATATAGTACAGTTTACTTTCTTTGTTCTCCTGTTGCCACTAACTAAATCTTTTTGTTTCTTTTTTTCCTTTTGCTCAGGGCCCTCGCTTGAGTGAGAGTAGTGCCAGTGATTCCCAAGGTAATTCACCTCTGAAAATCAGCTATCTACTATTGGTGTCAACATATTGCTCCAAATTCCCATAATCTAATTAGTGTTCTATGCAGACCAACATTTTGGGTTTTGGCTAATCTCCCAATGGTTCCTAAATAGTAATCTTGTCTGACCATTGACCTTTTGAGTTCTGCCTTAAAAGAGCATCTCCATGCAAATATATAACATGACGGTCTTGGATTCTTATGGGGTTGATAATTTAGTTTTTATATGATCGTATGAGGTCATATTTTATTCGAGCAAGTATGGCATATATTTGTAGCACTAGGACGTTGCAGGTACAAAAAGGGAAAATGTTAGAACTCTTAGAATTAGCATGTAAATTTTGGATGAGCAAGGAAATTTCTAACTGGAGATTTCTGGTACTTAACTTTACACCATAACGAACCTGGAGATTTCTAACTGCAAGGCAATTTTTTTATTTTTATAGCGAAGAACAGAATCTATGATGTTCCACTGAGAGAATACAGTTAAAGGTAAAAAAGGAAAAAGGAAATAGGAAATCCATGCAAGTAATTAGTCTAATATCATGTCGATCTGCCACGACTTTCTTGATTGCTTGATCTGTAGGTTCTTGAGGGCGGGTGCTGATCTGGCGGGGATCAAGGAGCTGGCCAGAACTACACCTACTATTGCATCAGCATCCTTGCAAGCCCACCTCGAAGAGGAGCACCCCTCCGAGCCCCACCCCGCTGTTTGTACCCCTAGGTAACCTGATGCTTCTTGGTTATTAGTATGCTTTGAGTTTGAGTGGCCTGAAGATAAAGTTTGCACAATGTTCTGTTCTGTCATATGGCCTTTTGATATGGATAAAATGTTAGCTTTTGATATCAGCCAGAATTATATTGCCCACCAGCCTGAAAATGTGATAAATAAAAGCCTACAGTGCGTGTTTATTTGTGTTTACAGGCTTTGTTGTGCAGATAATTTACTCTTTGTTCCATCAGATCACAATTTGGTAGTGTTGTGACCTGAACCTTGACGCTCTCTTGCTGCTGCTGCTGTTGTTGTGACCAACTGTTGTGAAGTCTCAAAAATGAGAAATGGTTGCCCATCAGTTGGGCTCTTGATTTTCTGCTTGGTTTTGTGAAATACATTTTGATTAGGGTTAAGGTTGGCCCTCGGTCTCAGGTTGCTGCGTCGTCCTCGTCTTCGGCTTGCAAGGGATTGGATCCGGTGTGATTGATTCTTCCACTCGCAAGGTGGGTACTTCCTCTGTTTCGATTTCTTCCATGAGTTTTGGTTTGCCTTGCCGGATTGCTTCGCGTCTATACACGATTATACCCAAAGCTCACTTTCCTTTCTTAACTCATATGGGGTGGCTCTTGGACCCGTCTGTCCTGTTTAGGTTATGATGGCCGACGAACAACTCCAAGTTCACGGGTCACCGGGCTTGCCGGGTGACGCTGGCTCCAACAGTTGTCTGCGAGGATTTGCCCAGGTCAATTGACATTTGTCGTGGCCCTTCTCTGTTTTTACTTGGAAAAATATAGTCCGTACGTGCCTCAGCGATTTTTAAAATCAAAGGAAATGCTCTATGCAGAAAAATACATATCTAATCTAGGGGTATATGTAATAGCGGTAGATAAATAATAATGTTTAGATTCAGGCAGTATACTACAGTCTGCCTTCCGGAGAGGGGGCCTATGCTTGCTGAGTTCTTTGTATGGTGCCTTCAGGGAGGCTGCGCGGTGCCGAGCGGATGTACGGCGAGGTCTTCATAATGGCGTCAAGTTACCCTGCGAGCGGTGGTGGTCACCTCTGTGGCAGCTGCGCAAGTGGGCGGCGGTGCTGGTGACTCGAGGAGGACGACAAGGAGGTTCTGCCCGTCAGCCATGGAGCCGCCGTCCGCCGAGGTGTCACCGCAGAGGAGCAGGTGGGCGGGGGGAAGCTCGCCTCGGTGTGCGCAGGTAAGCAGGGGTGCAAGTTGGCAGCTGTGGTGCAAGCTGAGCCCTACGACGGCTGGGGCGCGCGGTGCCCCCCGGCGACGGGGGAGACGGTGGCTGGGCGCGCAGTGCCCGCGGGCGACGGGGTGGAAGACGGGTTGATTAGCAAGAGAATTAAAAGGATAAGGGTTTATTTGCAAAATTATAAATGAACTAAGCTGAGGACAAGTTTTCCCGGACGGATAGATTATTTGATACATATAAGTATTGTGCTCAAGAAAACTTATTTATCTGCTGTTGCATACTTCGATATCACCTATGGACATGCCTTTGAATGTCAACATATATCTGCTTTATCATCCCCAACATCCAGGATACATAGACGGGGATGACGTTGCTCAAAGGCAAGCACACATTACCATGTTGAAGGAGTTATGCCTCAAATATCAATGCTGCCTCTTTGTGCTATCACTACTAGGCCCTCTTTATTTTGTTTCTGTGTATCTGTGCCATCCTTGGATCAGTATGTTGGCACACACAGTACATCAATGTATATATCAAAGTGCAATCACATGTATAAATAACGTAAAATGATATATACCTCATAATACTCAGCGGAAACAATCAAACGGGTGTGGAGTCCCATCAACGCCATCGGCAAGTTGAGTGTAGACTGTAACCCTGTATTGTAACTCTTACCCGTCGAGGAAATATCTGCAACATAATATGTTGCAGCCGTGTAGGTCAGTACATTGAATGTACCGGCAAGATCACAACATGAGAAAACAGATGGTAAAACTATTCTATATGCAATATGGCTTTGTGGCTCTGTATCTGAGTTTTGTTTGCGTAAAAGCTGGTTTATTTTCCCTACATCAAAGGAATAAATGAAGTCTGTACTATAGAGTTTTCTATCATGACATGGTTCCGCCAACCGATGTCTCATAGCCCAAAATCATCATAAGTTGCCCACAATTAAGTTATCAATCCGGTGTTGAGAGTTCCGAGATAGATCCAAGTCCAGATGCTCAAATTGTCCGTAACCGGGGACACGACTAATCGATTAGGTTTTAACCCTCTGCAGAGGTTTGTACACTTTACCCGCAAGATTCGATCCCTCTTTTTACGTTCTCGCACTTCAGGGTGTTTGAGAACAAGACGACCGAAACATGGTCTTCCGAAGAGTTTCTCTGACCACTGTCTGGTGCTCATCCAATCCTACCGTAGTTCTACATCTGCTAGCACCATCCCAGCTAGAGTCACAACTAAGGTCAACCAAGCCAGAGCCCATAGTGACTTGCGGTTGCACAGGTAAGCTTCCGGGCATGAAGTATTCTTCCGTCTCTTTGAGTCTGGGTTAAGCTTTCCGCAAGATGTCATGGCGCTTCTCCATGCATCCCGGCCAACCACTGGTTTCTCCAGGGTGCTCGTCAACCGTCCTTCACCCAGTAGTGTGTATTGAATTCTTGTCTTGAGTCTTAAAGTCTTGAGGCCTTGAAAATGCAGTCCTTGCAGATGCCATCATGGAGTTGTCGTCATTGACGTAGAGTCCTTCTTCACACCACTCTCGAGCACTCATACCAACCCCGTCTACTATAGCGTAGCATTAAAATAAATGACGTCCCGGGCTTGGTAACAGGGTGATGGGTTCCTACCTCATGCATACTACTCAACTACAAGAATTCAGTATCACTACTGGAGGGTGGTTGCAAAGATGCCACTAAATGCAACAAAACATAGGTATGAAAGCATGGTCAAAGTGAACTTGCCTGGTAATACTTGATGAAGATAATAAACACTCTCGGAAACTTGATAAAACTATTCGTCACTCCGATGTAAATCTATATAGTCAAACGTAGCATTTATATAAGCAAACATCCCAGCAAATAATTCTAACACTCATAATAAAACCAACAAATAAAAATGCAAATCAAGGGACACCAAATAAAAACAAAGGAAAACCACACAACAAAACTTTTCTTAACAGAACCTAAGCATGGGTTTTGCTAACAAACAGAAGGGAAAACATCATGCAAACTAGGAGCAAAAAGAATCACATCAAAAGCTATTATAGAACTCCTATTATGCCCATAACAATCCTAGCAAGAAGAAATAAAATAAAAAAAATTCTATTTATTGTAAATAAAAGTTCATGTTCTAAAACTACAGAAACTAATCTAAAATAAACTATGACATAGGTAAAATAAAAATTATTTGCTAAATAAAACAATAGGAAAACAGTAGCTAGTTAAATAAATAAGAACCACATGATTTTGATTGAAACTATTTTTTTATTAAATCTAAAATGCCCAAATAAATTCCTAAGGTTAGGTAAGGTCAAAACAAAGTAGTGACAAAAAGAATCACTAAAATAAAATAATCCTAACTCATTTTATAGCAGAAATACTAATCTGTCTAAAACTAAAATAAAACAATTTCTAATAATTTTAACATGACTAGACATATTTTATACAGAAACTACAACAAATTTGCAAACTAACAAAAAAAGAATCAATTAAAAATATTAAGTAGATTAAAAGATATGGATTTTACAAAACTGAAACTATTCTATTAAAAAAACAGAAACGAAAAAATTAACTAAAAAGAAACCGGCGCTAATGGGCCTATCTAACGCTCAGGCGTAATATAACTAAAACGCGCCCAGGAAAATAAACCGAGTCGGGCCGGTCTAAACTAAACCTAAATAAAACCGGAACTAAAACCGGGTTTTTAGAAAAAAACATACCCCTTCGCTACTTCTAATCTAACGCGTAGATCTTAGATCGGACGGTGGCGGGGATCTCCGGTGACTCACCGCGGTGGTCGACGGCGACGGCGGCTCGGGCGGCGACGGCGCGGTGGCTCCGGTGGTCGGGGACGTCGGCGGAGGCCTCCGGCGGGTG
>NC_041382.1:20888793-20899211 GCF_002162155.2 Triticum dicoccoides
CGGGATTCCGGCGAGGCGGCGACGCGGTGGCGTTGCGGGTTGGCGTGGGGAGGAAGAAGGGGGTGGGGTCGGGGTGTCAGCGGGAGAGAGAGGGGGAGATTCGGTCGGGCGACCGAGGGGTAGGAGGTTCGGGCGCGGCGGCTCGGGCGTGGGCCGGCTCGGGGGTTGGCTGGGCCTGGGGCTGTCCCGCTGGTGGGCTGTCGGCGCTGGCTGGGCCGGTTGGCCTGGCTGGCGCCTGGGGGGGGGTTCTCTCTTTCCCTTTTTTTTAAACAAACAGAGAGGAAAACAAAATAAAATGAAAATATTATATAGGCATATAATATATCAAAATTTTCAGAAAAAGATTTCCTACATGATGAACACTATTCTAGCATTAAATAAAATACACACAAATTTAAATAAAGCAAAGAGTGCTTTTGGTCCAATAAAATCCAACAAAAATCATTTTTTAAAATACCAAAATGACTTCAAATTAATTTCTCTCCAATTTTCTGATGTAGGGAATCATGTTACCCTATTTTCCATATATTTTGTTTTTGGAGAAAAATATTTTGAATAAAACTCAAATAACTCCAAATTGGAAATAAATTCAAAGAACTTTGGGATTTAATTCTTTTATTTCAAAATACTTTCAAATGACTTTCAATTTGATTCTTTTTAACTTCCAACTCATATTTCATATAATTGAAGAAGTCATTTTATCTTCTCTCATGAAAATCATTGAGTTGCATAAAGCTTTGAATTTGAAATATTTTCAAATGAAATTCAAATCTTTTCAAAACCCTTTTTCATTTAAAATGGAAGAAGTCATGTCATCTTCACTCTAGGGTTTTGTGTTGGAATGAAATTGAATTCATTGAGATCCAAAAGGGGCAAAGGGAAAGTTTGGGAAAGTCATTTCATTCCCTCTCATTCAACTTTCAAAAAGTTTCAAATCCCACTCAATTTCACTCAATCAATCGAACAAACAATCAAACAACAAGCATAGTTATTTATTTAATATAACATTCCAAAATTTAGAATTTTGGGATGTTACACTGACGAGGATTTACTCACGCTGGATCTGTACAACTATGGACTATCCATCCAGTCTTTTATTTAAGCTTTGAAATGAGTGAATTGGATGCTGGGTTTGAACGATTGTGTTCCGTGACTTTTCTTGATGTTATATTATCTATTTTGAACTCTTCTCTGAAGGAGTACCACTATATTTACTTTATTGTGTTTGCCATTTTTTATACTTGAGTGCTTCGGCGATTGTGTAAATAGATTGAACATAAATATACCCGGCAGCTAAGCTGCCGGGTGCGACAAGCCGCATTTCCTATCTAGTATAGAGAGGTAGGTAAACTAATCGCCTATCCTATTACATGACCGCCATCCAAACCGGTTGAAGATATCCCGCACTACCATCTCCCACCGGACAGATCCAGTAACCAAACGCTCCCTGGCCTTCGTCGGAGTGAGTAATGACCACATACGGATTAGCGCAGTAGCCCGGAATACAACCTGCAAAAAATGAATAGTTGTTGTTCTGTTAAAAGCCAAATCATTTCTGCAGTTCCAAATTGCCCATACCAACGCACATGCTCCTACTCGAATTTGTCTAGCTGTTTCGGCCTCTATACCAACAAGCCACGTTCCAAAAAACGACCTGACCGAATTCGGAGGAGTAATGTTAAAGGCAATTTGTACCGAGCGGCACAACACCCTCGCCAACGGGCAATCAAAGAAAAGATGCTTGATAGTTTCATCCCGATCACAGAAACTACACCTAGTAGAACCTGTCCAGTTGCGCTTAATCAAATTATCTTTCGTTAGAACGACTTATTTATATACAAACCACATAAACACTTTGATTTTCAGAGGAACCTTAACTCTCCAAACATGTTTGGAACTAGGAATAACACTAGAGTTGATGACATCAATGTACATCGACTTGACTGTGAATTCACCAGATTTAGTAAGCTTCCAACACAACTGATCGGGCTGATGAGTAAGCTGAACCTCCATCAGTCTACTCACCAGATGAATCCAAGCCTCCCACCGGTCACCAACAAGCACCCTCCTAAATTGAATGTTAAGAGGAGTGGATTGCAAACTCGTTGCAACCAGAGCATCCCGTCGCTGCACAATACGATAGAGCGACAGATACTGAAGTGCCAGCGGTGTATCACCGAGCCAAGTATCCTCCCAGAATCTAGTGTTATTGCCATCACCGACAATGAACTTTGTTCTATTAAAGAAAATAGCTTTGACCCTCATTAGCCCATTCCAGAAAGGCTATATGCCTACGGCTCGGCTGGTCATGGGGCGGCCAATATGGTTTGGGCCTGCTATGAATTCACAAGACATACACTCTAGAGAGCAATACAAAAAAGTGGAGAGGCTACAAGTACAAGTGCAGGGGCTTGGATCAGAGCGGGAGGCTTGGATATGAGAGTTTTCGGCTTCCCTCCTTCCTCTAGTCCTCGCTCAATTCTCCATTGACAAGCTTACACTCCCTCTGCAATTCAGTGATGTAATCCGAACCTAGCTTGTTCCAATTGAGTGAATTAGAAGCCGGATGCTCACAAGTATCATCACGGCACTGTCAGCGCACCTGTCACGGGCAGAAAAGAAACAGATAGCATCGAGAACGTACTTGAACCAATAGGCGACCTGTATTAGTCCATTCATCACTAGTAGCGTGTTTGGCCTTGTTTCGCCGACGGCTTGAATATTGCTGCCGGGTTGCCGGCCGGCCACTTGATGCGTGCTGCCAGGAGGTAAACCCCGTCTTTCTAGGCTGATGACGCGGCGAGAAATGCTTGTTTAGAAGCAACTTGCGGTGCGGCCCTGTCCATTGGATATTGCAGTTTGGTTCAAATGACACGATCAATCTCCCCACCACCAATCCACCAAAGACCAACAACCATGAGCTTGCCTTTTGTTCACCTGTGCAGCCCATGCTGGGGTCTCTCGCGATAATGTAAACATAGATTCCCAAGAAAAGGCCGTCTATCGACACTGTTTAAAATAAGATAGGACAAGGCCCGCGACGTGTTACCGCACCTTGTTTTGTCGATCCCCTTGGAACGTGTAGCGAGCTGTTCAATTTCAACAAATCTGGGTCGACATATCGGGGTATTTCAAACTTATCAGTGCAAATGATCAGATGTAGGCCATTTACTTACTAAGGTTGCATTCGGTTACTGCTTTTCAATCATGGACTATTAATGTATAGTAGCGTATATAGTCAAAAAAAAATTGTATAGTAGCGTCAGTTTTGCACCTTATTATGTAGGTAACAAAGCCTTGAACACTCCACAACTACCGATGACACTTTTTTTTCGGATCAGAGGGAGTACCAAACATCAAATTTAGAAGATCATGATATTGATCATCAAACATGCTTCACACAGAATCTGAACAAAACTTGAACATATGATGTACCCGGATGAAGCATCATCTTTAGTTCGCTCAGTAGGTTTAGCAAAAGTAGCTTCAAACAGGCAAAGGCATGTCGATTTTTAACATGCAAGGACTCAGAAAGCAGCACGATTGGCTTCATCAAAGGAACTGCTTTTGCATTATCTTAAGCTTCTCACCATACCACACAATCATACTGATGCAGTTCTATTCACTTGTCTAAACTTACTTAAATACATTTTACTTCAGTTAAACAAATGGCCCGTTGAAGTTAGTGTTACTCATGCAGGAAATTCTGAAGATTGGGTCTTGCCGTAAGGAAAAATGAACTCACAAGAAAATTTCCATCTATAAAGAGGAGGTGAATATAATGTTGTGTGTTCCCGCCAAAAAAAAAAGAATTTTTGCGGGGAAAAAAGAATATAATGTTGTGTGCCCAAGTTATCCATAGACCAGCAAAATTCCTAGCACTCTTCCAAAATAAATTCCAAGCACGCTATGCAAGGATATATAGTGAACCATGGCCAGAAATGTCAACAAGAAGATGCATCACATGACACCAATTATTGATAAGTGATACATAATTCAAATTTACAGAACCAAATTGAGGATTTGTGTACCCTTGCGCGGCAGTGATAAACTACATTGAGGTAAAGGCTTAGCAACGTTTAGGATTCACCAGAGCGTTACACAGAATCGACGGACCAGAGGAAAGCTGCATCTGATCATGTTTTGCTGGCTGGAAGTCTCTGTGCCTGAATGAACACACCTTCTTTAACTTAGAAATTTCTCAATGGATTCTTTTATCTGTTTGTACAATTTCAGAGCTCAGTGGTCAATGCCTAAGGGAGCCGAGATACTCCTTCGGATTTTGATCCCTAGTAGCATGTTATCTGCAGAGTCAACAGGGCAAACACTTAATTGTATTAGATACATTTGCAGCTGACATCAACAATGACGATCCATAAGAAATTCTTGGAAGGAAATGAGTGGCATAAATGACGATGTTGATTAAAACGGGAATTGTTGAAATAGAATATAAGGAGGAAATGGGGTACATACTCATAGTTTGGTCTGATTTTATCAAAGTTTTTCGTGCCCTCCACTGATTTAAACCATTTTTTCAACTGTGGGCAGTTCAGAATACGCCGACCCTTCAGTTTTTTCAGTCCATTGATACTCTTCGGCAACTGTTCCATAGCATGGCATTTTTGGAAGACAAGTTCCTGAAGAGAGGTGAGGCTTCCAAGCCATTCCGCAAGTGCTGTGATGCTGGCACAGTCCGTGAAATGCATCGATTGGAGGGAGGTGAGTTGTTGCATGCTATCCGGCAAAGAGTTGAGCTGTTCGCAGGACACGATCTGCAGTTCCTTGAGAGAGGCGAGGCAACCCAATTCTTGTGGAAGTGAGCTCATGCTGTTGCACGCAGAGAAGCGGAGTGTCTGGAGTGAGGACGGGGCCAGAAAGACTTCTGGTGAGCTAGCAGCCACATTGTTGCAGTTGTGGATAGTTAATTTGTGGAGTCCAGGAAGGTATTGAAGCAAACTCCAACCAGCTAGAGGCACATTGCAGCTTTGGACCTCCAGTTCAGTTACTGGGGTAGAAGGGCCCTCCACAACATGTCTGCTGTCGTGGTTCTAAGCCTGACAGTAGAGTGGGGGGTAGGTATGGAGAGGCAAGGTCCTAGCTATGGAGAAGTTGTAAGCACAAAGGATGTACGAGTTCAGGCCCTTCTCGGAAGAAGTAACAGCCCTACGTCTCGGAGCCCGGAGGCGGTCGAGTGGATTATGAATGTATGGATTACAAGGTGCCGAACCCTTCTGCCTGTGGAGGGGGGTGGCTTATATAGAGTGCGCCAGGACCCCAGCCAGCCCACGTAGGAGAGGGTTTAAGGTGAGTTAAGTCTGGGGCGTTACTGGTAACGCCCCACATAAAGTGCCTTTACTATCATAAAGTCTACTTAATTACAGGCCGTTGCGGTGCAGAGTGCCTCTTGACCTCCTGGTGGTCGAGTGAGTCTTCGTGGTCGAGTCCTCCAGGCCAGTCGAGTGAATCCTCGTTGGTCGACTGGAAGGCGACCTCTTCTAGGGATGTCCTAGGGTAAGTTACTTGGAACAGGTCCATGACCCTACCCTAGGTACATAACCCCATCATTAGCCCCCGAATGGATTGAGGCTTCGAGTGAAGAAGGAGTTGATGTCGTTTCCGATTAACCTTTGCGCTCTAGTTGTGCGCTGTTCTGGATCAAAGAATCTCTTCGTTGACAGGGAGCAATTTGTCTTCGGTCGACTCGATCCATTCTATTTTTGCGTCAAGTGATCTTTCGAGCTTCGACGATCTCCGAGCGACGGATCGCCGGAAACACCGCGTCTGACAGACTGATTTGTTGCTCGCGGATTCCGCGGGGTGCGAAATTTGGGGGCGCGCGCGAAGCGGGGCAGACCGCGGCGTTCGGATGGGACGGGGCATAGACGCCTCGATCTCCGCGCCGCCTTTTTCGCCACGTATCCAGTCCTCATAACTGCTCCCAGATATGATTAGATCGACCGGGCCCACATGTCAGCCACTCGGAAGGGACCTTATAAATGTGCCCGGCGAGGATTTCTGTGCTGCGCCTCAGCATTCTCCCTCTCTCCCTCTGCTTCCTTCCTCCCTGCTCAGCGTGCTCGCTCTCGCCCCCGCACCACTTCCCTTCGTGCACCTCACCGGCGACCATGGCCAAGGAGAAGACGGCGGCGCTGGAGCGTGCCAAGAAGGCGTCGGCATCGGAGAAGGCGAAGGGGAGATCCACCAGCCGCAGAGGGTCCTCGTCCAGATCCCGCCTGCCGAAAGGCTGGGTCCAAGGAGACTGGATCCAGTCGACCATCACGGAGAAGGACCTCCTTGACATGGCCAACGAGGGCTTGATCCCTCACGGAGCTGCGAGGTTGCCGGGGAAGGAGTGGCAGCCACAGCCAGAAGAGGGTGAGTGTGTGCTTCTGGCCACTCATGTTGATCGTGGGTTTTCCTTGCCGCCAAGCATTTTCTTCCGTGGCTTCTTGAATTTCTTTGGAGCGCAGCTCCACCACTTTACCCCAAACTCCATTGCCTATCTTGCTGCATTCGTGTCCATGTGTGAGGGTTTCTTGGGCTGTCGACCGCACTGGGGTTTGTTCAAACGTATCTTCACGTGTCGCTCTCAGACCGTGAAGAAGGCGAGCCCAGGTGATGAGAAGACCCGAGTCGTCCAAATGTGTGGGGGCCTGGGGATTCAGGTGAGGAATAATAGCACCTTCCCGCCCATGTCCTTTCCCGAGTCCGTCAGAGGCTGGCAGTCGACTTGGTTCTACTGTCAGGTCCAGTCGACGCCAGGGCAGTCGAGTGGACTCCCTCCGTTTACCATGGACCGAGTGAACAAGCCCTCTCCTCTGAAGCTGATTCCGGAGGAGAAAGCCGACGTGAAGATGTTGATGGAGCGCGTGGTGCAGTTGGTTCGGGAGGGGGTGACGGGCATGGATCTTCTGGAGGTCTTCCTCAGGCGTCGCATCCAACCCCTTCAATTCCGGAGCCACTGCATGTGGTTGTACTGTGGGCCCGAAGACGAGACTAGAGTCCATCCAGAAGAAGTCGACGATGCCACTCTGGAAAGATGGATGGTAGCCGTTACCGGAAACAGGGACAACCCGCGCGGAGCCAGAAGGATTCCTCCACTCGACCACAACAGCGACCCAAACAAGGTACACTTGCTCTGCTTTCCATTGTGTCCTTGTCGTATTCAATTCTGCCAGCCCTGCCGACTGGTCGACTGATCCTTGTTTGGGCATCTGCTAGGCCTTCACCGAGCTGTACTCGATGCCCAATGGGGCACAAGCTTCGACTGAGGAAGGCGAGGCGAGCGGGGGCGAGGCGAGCGGGGGCGAGAGCCAGGAAGAGGAGGAATGGGACTCGGATGCTGCAGGGGATGATGACGACGATGATGATGATGAAGGTGATGAAGATGACATCGAGGACGAGGAAGAAGAGGAGGAGGAGGTCGTTCCACCGCGCTCAGAAAGGCGGTCGAAGCTTGTCCACGACCCTTCGACCGAACGTGGTAAGGGGGTTGCGACCGCCACTCAGTCGACCAAGCGCCCTCGGACCACCTCTCCGGCGCCGACTGAAAAGGCGCCGAAGCAGCCCAGGGCGGCCTCATCGAAGCCGACCAAGCTCCTGCCGAAGATGAAGGTGTCCATCCCCACCATATCAGGGTAATTGTGTTGCTCATATTTTCTTATTCTGTGCGAACTTTATCTCTGGTCGACGCTGAAGTTAGTCGACTGATCCTTTGGAGTTGCAGTGCTGCTACTTCTGAGACCTCGGCCCGGGCCGATGACCACGAGATGGAGGATGCGGCAACTTCGAACCCAGGTATTGTATTCTTAACACCGTTTTTAGTCGACTGACTCGCGACCTCTGATCCTGATTCTTCTTCGCAGCTCCGCCCCATACTGTTATCGATCTTCCTGACGACGACGAGGATGAAGAACCACTGGCACGCAGGAAGAGTCGGAAAACGCCCGCCAGTAAGGTGCCTCAGGATGCGACGGCGCCTGAGACTCTGACTGTGGAGGAAGAGAACACCACTCGACACACGGTGTCCTTCGCGAATCCACTGACGAGTGCTCAGCAGCCCTCCCTCTTCACGACTCACCACGTCCCAGAGGACCAAGCTGGTGCAGCGAAGGAGGCAATACGCCAGGCGGGACTCATGATGGAGCAGCTGAAGACCATCCGGGATGCGAGCCAGGCAGCTTATGACGCCAGCTCTGCCCTCCAAAGCAATGTCCAGGTCAGTCGACTGCTGTTTGTTCTGTTGGATATGCTACCAAAAACTTTTCTTTTCCGGGATTTATATTAGTCACCCACTGGGTGTGTCGAATAAACTCCGTGTTAGCGGGGGCACGCTGAGTGCACCCGCTGGGTGTAGTCCCCAAGGCTAAGGTCGACTGCTGGCAGTCGGCCTTAGGCTTTATGATGTCAATCTTTCTGCCAGTCGACTGGTCGACTGGATTTCGCAAACCGGTGGGGGCACGCTGAGTGCACCCACTGGGTGTAGTCCCCAAGGCTAAGGTCGACTGCTGGCAGTCGGCCTTAGGCTTTATGATGTCAATCTTTCTGTCAGTCGACTGGTCGACTGGATTTCGCAAACCGGTGGGGGCACGCTGAGTGCACCCACTGGGTGTAGTCCCCGAGACTGTGGTCGATTGCTTGCAGTTGATCACAGTCTTAGAGAATGCGTCTCGCACACTGTTTTTTTTTTGAGGTCGACTGGTCGACTTTGTCTTCAACAGGATTAGTGGGGGCACGCTGAGTGCACCCACTGGGTGTAGTCCCCGAGACTACGGTCGAATGCTTGTGTTCGGCTGTAGTCTTAGAAACGTGTGTTTTTCCCTTTTCACTCGGAAGTGAATTATTTTTGACATTTAGTCGATTGGTTCTTCGCAGAACTCTTGTGATCTTGTGACTCGCTACTCAGAACTGGAACAGAAGCATACTCAAGTCGAGCTGAGCTTGAAGCTGGTTCAGGAGAAGCTGACAAAGGCAAAGGAGGAGACTGAAGGTATGTTTGGTGAGACCCTGACGACTGCTTTTCCTCTTGCTTGTTTCAACATCTGATCTTGCTGTGTCTTGCAGGTAAGGTAAGGGAGGCCCAGCAGAAGAAAGACCTTGAGCTAGCTGAGAAGATCAAGCTTGCTGACGAGAAGTTAGCTTCAGTCACCAAGCTCGAACAAGACAATACCAATCTGAAAACTGCTCTTGGGATTGCCAACAAGGAGGTCAGTCGACTGAGAACTGACAAAGCTGCCCTGACCGACCAAGTCAGCAAATTGACTGAGAAGAAAACTGAACTGGAAACCTTCCTGAGTGGCCTTGCCAAGAAGCTGTTTCTTATGCTTGAAGGTAAATCTCCATGTTTGGCTAATATTTCCAATTGTGGCCTTTTCCATTCGACTATCTCCTTGACTTAGTGATCACCCTTGCAGAATTTTGTCAAAACTTTGAAGAAGAAACCAGCCGACTGGAGCCAAACCTTGACCCCGTCAATTCTCCGGTGAATGACGAAGTTGCCATGGATGTTTTCCGACTGGAGTCTCGTGTTGCAGCTGTCGTGGACTATCTCGCAAGGCTGAAGGCCGCCACATCTCGCATCGACTCGACGCTCTGGCCTGAGGAGACGCTTCAGAATGACCTTGAGTCGCTGATGGCCCGCTTGAACACGATCCCTGGTCGAGTGCAGGAGTGGAAGAAGTCCTCGGCTCGGTGTGGTGCAGATGTCGCTCTGTGTCTGGCCCGAGTCCACTGCAAAGATGCACGAGAGGAGAAGCTGGCGGCCCTTCGGGTGGCCAATACCAAGAAGCACGACTTCAGGTCCTTTATGGAGACTTTCCTTGCAGCTGCCACTCGGATCGCCGACGGAATTGACCTTGATGAATTTGTTGCACCTTCCAGCCCTCCACAGGAGGGGTAAAAAACTTCTTCTGGCTCGACTCTTTAAATTCGCCTCGGTATGCCGAGTGGAATTGTAACCGACAAACTTTAACAGGCTTGACGCCTGAGCACTTTCGGTTCCTTTAGATATCGATTCAAACTTGAATTTGGCGCTTGAATATGATTGCCTTCGGCTCAAAATGTCTTTTGCAGGTTCAAAGCAAGGTGCCTGTGCTTAGGCGAGCACTTGGACTGCAGCTAAGCCTCCGAGTGAGAGGGTCGCTCTTCACTCGGTAGGATTTTTGTAACTTAGGCGAGCGCAGGACTGCAGCTAAGCCCCCGAGTGAGAGGGTTGCTCTTCACTCGGTAAGATTTTTATAACTTAGGCGAGCACGAGGCTGCAGCTAAGCCTCCGAGTGGAAGGCTGGCTTACCACTCGGTAGGATTTTGATAACTTAGGCGAGCACGAGGCTGCAGCTAAGCCCCCGAGTGAGAGTATTGCTCTTCACTCGGTAGGATTTTGATAACTTAGGCGAGCACGAGGCTGCAGCTAAGCCCCC
>NC_041382.1:20900181-20915236 GCF_002162155.2 Triticum dicoccoides
AAGCCTCCGAGTGGAAGGCTGGCTTACCACTCGGTAGGATTTTCACAACTTAGGCGAGTGCTTGGACTGCAGCTAAGCCCCCGAGTGGAAGGCTGGCTTACCACTCGGTAGGATTTTGATAAACTTAGGCGAGCACGAAGCTGCAGCTAAGCCCCCGAGTGAGAGGATTGCTCTTCACTCGGTAGGATTTTTATAACTTAGGCGAGTGCTTGGACTGCAGCTAAGCCCCCGAGTGGAAGGCTGGCTTACCACTCG
Organism: Triticum dicoccoides; assembly: GCF_002162155.2. Taxonomy (NCBI): domain Eukaryota; kingdom Viridiplantae; phylum Streptophyta; class Magnoliopsida; order Poales; family Poaceae; genus Triticum; species Triticum dicoccoides. The sequence continues at coordinate 20,900,437 of NC_041382.1, forward strand.
GTAGGATTTTGATAAACTTAGGCGAGTCCTTGGACTGCAGCTAAGCCCCCGAGTGGAAGGCTGGCTTACCACTCGGTAGGATTTTGATAAACTTAGGCGAAACGGATTCGCAGCTAAGCCTCCGAGTGGGAGTCTGGCTCACCACTCGATAGGATTTTTACAAACTTAGGCGAAACGGATTCGCGGCTAAGCCACCCACTGAGGGGGAGTTTTTATGTGGACAAAAATAAAAAGTGATGACACAATTATTTCTAAACCCATGAACTACAGAAGTACTTTATTGCAACTCATCCGAGTGATAAAACTTAAGTGTAAAATGGGCGGAGTAGCTCCGCGTTCCAAGCTCGGGGCTCGTCGATATTATGCTCGACGTTGTAAAGACGGTACGCCCCGTTGTGGAGAACCTTGGTGACGATGAAGGGGCCTTCCCAAGAAGGAGCAAGCTTGTGTGGTCTGTGCTGATCCACTCGGAGAACCAAATCCCCTTCCTGGAAGGCTCGACCTCTCACATTTCGGGCGTGGAAACGGCGCAGATCTTGTTGGTAGATGGTCGACCGGATCAGAGCCATCTCCCTTTCTTCCTCTAAAAGGTCGACTGCGTCCTGCCGCGCTTGTTCAGCTTCTGCTTCGTTGTAGATTTCGACTCGAGGAGCATTGTGGAGAAGATCACTCGGCAAGACTGCTTCGGCTCCATAGACCAAGAAGAATGGAGTTCTTCCGGTCGACCGATTGGGCGTGGTCCGCAGTCCCCAGAGTACAGATGGAAGTTCGTCGACCCAAGCTCCAGCCGCGTGTTTGAGATCACGCATCAGTCGCGGCTTCAGTCCCTTGAGAATCAGTCCATTAGCTCGCTCTGCTTGTCCATTCGACTGCGGATGGGCGACTGATGCGTAGTCGACCCGTGTGCCCTGGGAGTTGCAGAAGGTTCTGAATTCCTCTGAGTCAAAGTTCGACCCATTATCCGTAATGATGCTGTGCGGGACTCCATATCTGAATATTAGTTCCCTGATGAAGCTAACAGCAGTACCGGTGTCGAGGCTCTTGATTGGTTTAGCCTCGATCCACTTGGTGAACTTGTCGACTGCCACCAGTACATGCGTGAAACCACTTCGTCCTGTTCTCAAAGGGCCGACCATGTCCAGCCCCCAGACTGCAAAAGGCCAGACGAGTGGGATGGTCTTCAAAGCTGACGCAGGTTTGTGCGACATATTCGAGTAGAACTGACATCCCTCGCACTTATCCACTATCTCCTTTGCCATCTCATTCGCCTTGGGCCAGTAAAATCCGGCTCGGTATGCTTTGGCCACGATGGTCCGGGAGGACGCATGATGACCACAGGTCCCCGAGTGAATATCATTGAGGATGAGTCGACCTTCTTCTGGTGTTATGCACTTCTGACCGACTCCAGTCGTGCTCTCTCTGTATAATTGTCCTTTGATGACGGTAAAGGCCTTAGATCGTCGGACGATCTGTCGAGCCTCTTCCTCATCCTCCGGAAGCTCTTTCCTCAAGATATATGCGACATACGGAATCGTCCAGTCGGGAATGACTACCAAAACCTCCATGATCAAGTCGACCACCGCTGGGACTTCAACTTCAGTCGGATCTGTGGCACTCTTGGGCTGCGGAGTTTCTTCGGTGAAAGGATCTTCTTTGACTGACGGAGTATGTATATGCTCCAAGAACACACCACTCGGAATGGCTTCTCTCTTGGAACCTATCTTTGCTAGATCATCAGCTGCTTGATTTTTCAGTCGGGGTATATGATGGAGCTCCAACCCCTCGAACTTTTTCTCCAGCTTCCTCACTGCACTGCAGTATCCAGTCATGGCTGGGCTTCTCACGTCCCACTCTTTCATCACCTGATTGACCACTAAATCCGAGTCGCCATAGACCATTAGGCGACGGACGCCGAGTGAAATGGCCATGCGCAACCCATATAGGAGGGCCTCATATTCTGCCTCATTGTTGGAGGAATCAAAGTGAATCTGGAGCACATATCTGAGCTTATCTCCTCTGGGGGAAACCAGGACAACCCCAGCACCGGAACCATCCAACATCTTAGAACCATCGAAAAACATGGTCCAATGCTCCGAGTGAACTTCAGTCGGCTGCTGTTGTTCGATCCACTCGGCGAGGAAATCTGCTATTGCCTGGGACTTAATGGCTTTCTTTGCCTCAAACTTGATATCAAGGGGAAGAAGTTCAATCGCCCATTTGGCCACTCGACCAGTTGCATCTCTGTTGTGCAAAATCTCTGATAGTGGAGCGTCGCTGACGACTGTGATTGAATGGTCAGAGAAATAATGAGCAACCTTCTTTGTGGTCATGTATATTCCATACACAAGCTTCTGATAATGAGGATATCTCTGCTTGGATGGAGTCAAGACTTCAGACAAATAATACACTGGGCGCTGAACTTTGAGAGCTTTTCCTTCTTCTTCCCGCTCGACCGTTAGCACAGTACTGACGACTTGTCCTGTGGCTGCGATGTAGAGCAACAGAGGCTCTTTGCTGATTGGAGCAGCAAGCACCCGCTGGGTGGAGAGCAGAGCTTTTAGCTCGGCAAACGCTGCATCAGCTTCTGGAGTCCACTCGAACTTGTCAGCCTTCTTCATCAGTCGGTAAAGAGGCAATGCCTTTTCACCGAGTCGTGAGATGAATCGACTTAATGCGGCCAAGCATCCAGTAAGCTTCTGGACATCGTGCACTCGCACAGGGCGTTTCATTCGGAGAATAGTGCCAATCTTTTCTGGGTTGGCGTCGATTCCCCGTTCGGAAACGAGAAAACCGAGTAACTTGCCGCCAGGAACTCCAAATGTGCACTTTGATGGATTGAGCTTGATATCATACCTTCTGAGGTTGGCAAATGTTTCGGCGAGGTCAGCGAGCAGGTCGGAACCTTTTCGTGACTTGACAACAATATCATCCATATAAGCTTCCACATTCCGACTGATTTGAGTGAGTAGACACTTCTGGATCATTCGCATAAATGTGGCTCCGGCATTCTTGAGGCCGAATGGCATGGTGATATAGCAGAAGCACCCGAATGGAGTGATGAAAGCTGTTTTTACTTCATCGGGCCCATACAGACGGATCTGGTGGTACCCGGAGTAAGCATCTAAAAAAGACAACCTCTCGCATCCCGCGGTCGAGTCAACAATTTGATCTATGCGAGGGAGAGGAAAGTGATCTTTCGGGCAGGCCCGGTTGATGTGCTTGAAATCAATGCACATTCGGAGCGACTTGTCCTTCTTAGGAACCATGACGACATTAGCGAGCCACTCGGAGTGGTATATCTCTCGAATAAATCTTGCCGCCAACAGTCGAGCCACTTCTTCACCGATGGCCTTTCTCTTCTGGACGGCGGACCGTCGAAGATGTTCTTTGACTGGCTTTGCAGACGAGTCAACTCTTAGGCGATGCTCAGCCAGTCCCCTGGGAACACCTGGCATGTCAGCGGGCTTCCATGCAAAAATGTCCCAGTTCTCACGGAGGAACTGGATGAGCGCTTCTTCCTATTTTGGGTCGAGTGTTGTGGAGATGCGGGTCGGAGCTGCTTCGGGGTCGGTCGGGTGAATGTGAACAGGCTTCGTCTCACCGGACGACTGGAATGCAAACTCTGTGGCGGGCTTCTTGGATCGCAGCAAGTCACTCGGATCTGCGTTTTGCTTGTATTCTTCGAACTCGACCGCTGTCACTTGGGAATCGGCAATCTTGGAGCCCTTCTGAAAGCACTCCTCCGCCTTTTTCCTATCGCCGGTGACAGTGATCACACCTTTGGGACCGGGCATCTTCAATTTGAGGTACACGTAACGTGGTCGAGCCATGAACCGTGCATAGGCTGGTCTCCCCAAAATGGCATGATATGCACTTTGAAAATCCACGACCTCAAACGTCAACTTTTCTTTGTGAAAATGCTTTGAATCGCCAAACACTACGTCCAAAGCTATCTGGCCGAGTGACTCGGCCTTCTTCCCTGGTATAACTCCATGAAAGCTCATGTTACTAGTGCTCAGTCGGGACATCGGAATGCCCATACCTTTCAGTGTGTCTGCATACAGTAAGTTCAGCCCACTTCCACCATCCATCAGCACCTTTGTCAGTCGAGTGCCTTCGACAACTGGATCGACCACCAAAGCTTGCCTCCCAGGGGTGGCAATATGAGTCGGGTGATCAGATTGGTCGAATGTGATGGGTGTTTGAGACCACTTCAGATAATTTGCCTTTGCTGGGGCAACCATGTTAACCTCTCGGTTAATCACTTTCAGTCGACTTCTGCTTTCCACATCTGCGAAGACCATCAGAGTGGAGTTGATATGCGGATATCCTCCCTCACTATCCTCTTTGTCTTCGGCCTTGTCCGGCTCCTTCTCCTTGTCCTTAGACTGTTTTCCCTGAAACTGCTGGATCAGGAGTCGACATTGGCGAGTGGTGTGCTTTGGGTAAATGATATTCCCCTCTTCATCTTTCTTCGTGTGAATATGACACGGCATATCCATCACGTCGTTCCCTTCTTTATCCTTTACCTTCTTGGGGTTCCAGGATCCTTTTGGTTTCCCCTTAAACTTTCCTTGAGTCACGGCCAGAGCCTCTCCAGGAGCTACCGGTTCAGCCTTCTGCTTCTGTTTCCGACTGGTGTTTCATTTTTCCGACTGACTCGGCTTGTGCTTGCCGCTTCGGAGTCGGTCTTCTTCTTCGCCGTTGGCGTACTTGGTAGCAATCTCCATCATCCGACTCAAGGTCATGTCACCAGTTCGACCAAATTTCAAACTCAGTTCTCTGTTCTTGACACCATCTTTGAAGGCGCATACTGCCTGATGGTCAGAGACATTTTCCACAGTGTGGTGCAAAGTGATCCACCTCTGAATATACTCTCTTAGAGTCTCATTGGTTTTCTGCACGCAGACTTGCAACTCTGTCAATCCCGCTGGTCGCTTGCAAGTCCCTTCGAACGTTCTGACGAACACTCGGGACAGATCTTTCCAAGTGTAAATGCTGCTAGGAGGCAATTGAGTCAACCATGCCCTGGCAGAACCTTCCAACATGAGGGGCAAATGCTTCATGGCCACCTCGTCGTTCCCACCACCGATCTGAACTGCCACTCGGTAGTCTTCAAGCCAAGTTTCAGGCTTAGACTCACCAGTGAACTTGCTGACTCCTGTTGCCAACCTGAAATTGGGGGGAATAACTGCGGCTCTGATAGCTCTGCTGAAACATTCAGGACCAGAAACATGTACTCGACTGCTCGTGGGCACATCTCTGTCGAGTGCGCCACGATGGGCTCTGTTCCGGTCGACCAACCCTTGCACGATAATGGATCGCGCGTCGAAGCCTGGCTCTCTGGGGTCAACTGGAACCCTACGCCCTGTACTGTACTGACGCCTATCATCTGGCTGCCGAGGAGCGTAAGACCCACCCCTCGGAGGGGAATAGGGCACTCGACGCCTATCATCTCGGTCGAGTGTGTCGCCATATTGATCTCGCCGATTCTCACGCCCTTCGCGCCGCGGAGGCGATCTGGGGCTGTGAGCCGACTGAACCGTATTCACAGTGACAGATCGACTGTGAATTCTGTTGCGCGACTGAGACACGGCTGAATTCTGATCTCCTGCTGCCCGGAGCAGATCCCTGATCTGCAGCAAACCTCTGCCAGCCTCTGACTGCGAAGGCTGAATGGACTCTGCTATACGGGTCGCAGCTGCTAAATTCTGAATTGGGGTTCGATATACCTGAGTCGGCGGGAAGAGTTGACGTCGACTGGTGTCGGGGACTCGTTGCCGCGCGCGCTCGTCGAGTGCTCGCTGAAGGTTCTCCAGTCGAGTGCGCTCGGCCAAATTGGCCAGACGCGCCTCCTCCAAGGCACGAGCCTCGGGGGTTTCTCCTGCGATGGGAATACGCAGGGGATCCTCGTTCCTGCGGCGAAGCTCTTCTCTTTGCAGAGAGTCGAGTGGCTCGGGCTGGTACTCTTCGTAGCCTCGTGCAGGGTCGCCGCCGTCGCCTGCTCCACCACCACGGGCGAAGCCAGGAGGACTGTGGGGCCCGTCGACCATCAAGATTTCCGCCGCTGGATCACTGCTTCCGCACTCGGATGCAGTCTCTCCGGAGCCAGTCGACTGATCGAACAAGCCGTAGAGAGATTCGTTGGGCTCGATTGCCGCAACTTGTGTAGTGGCCGACTGGCGAGCCACCGCGTGACTCACCCATCGCTGAAGCCTCGACCGGCCTGAGCGCTTGCGCTGGCGGGAGACCGGGAGGGTGGAAGACGGAGGAGCCGACCGATACTGGGTCGATGGTTGCCGCAGCAGAACGCCGCGGACACATGCGCGAAAATGCGTCGCACCGCGGACGGGGAGCGCATCTACGTTGAGTGGAGCCTCTTGGAGCCATGCGGAGTCGTCGGCGATGAAGGTGAGAGTGCCGAGACGGATCTCTTGACCCTCGATCAAAACTCCAGCAGACACCATGATGAAAATACTCGGAAGAATCGCAACTTCTCCACAAAATCGCTAAAACACCGGCCCCACGGTGGGCGCCAACTGTCGTGGTTCTAAGCCTGACAGTAGAGTGGGGGGTAGGTATGGAGAGGCAAGGTCCTAGCTATGGAGAAGTTGTAAGCACAAAGGATGTACGAGTTCAGGCCCTTCTCGAAAGAAGTAACAGCCCTACGTCTCGGAGCCCGGAGGCGGTCGAGTGGATTATGAATGTATGGATTACAAGGTGCCGAACCCTTCTGCCTGTGGAGGGGGGTGGCTTATATAGAGTGCGCCAGGACCCCAGCCAGCCCACGTAGGAGAGGGTTTAAGGTGAGTTAAGTCTGGGGCGTTACTGGTAACGCCCCACATAAAGTGCCTTTACTATCATAAAGTCTACTTAATTACAGGCCGTTGCGGTGCAGAGTGCCTCTTGACCTCCTGGTGGTCGAGTGAGTCTTCGTGGTCGAGTCCTCCAGGCCAGTCGAGTGAATCCTCGTTGGTCGACTGGAAGGCGACCTCTTCTAGGGATGTCCTAGGGTAAGTTACTTGGAACAGGTTCATGACCCTACCCTAGGTACATAACCCCATCATCTGCTACCTTGGTTCCTCCATGAAGACATCACCTGGTCGCAGTCTGATATCACCAACCTCTGAGCTCTAGGCGGGAGTGGTCCAAGTACCAATTTGGAGCATTTCTGAATCACCAATTCATTGGTGTACCATGTGGTGTTGAACATTTCCAGGCTATCCATATCATCTAGTTCAACCTTATTGAATGGCACTCTGTTGCCACCACTCAAGTCGCCGGCATCGTCTATTCTTGTGATGCTGGCCATCTTTCTAAGAACAAGCTCTTGCAGGCTGGGTAATAAACGGAGTGGTGGCAGACTCAAGCACCTCGGAAGGTCCTCCATAATAACCTTTACAAGATTAGGGAGTTTGGAGGATGTCCACCAGGCTGGGAAGCACGTTTCTCCATGATAACCATGTAGCTCAAGGTACTGCAGATTAGGTGGTGGCACTAGTTCTCCTAACAGAGCAGTGTCATCCACGGATCCTTCGGAGCACTTAGTCCAACAAAGCTTCAACTTTTCGAGCTCTTGCTTCTTCATCAGTTTCATATCATGTGCTTCCCATAGATACTTCACTTTCTCAGGGCAGATTATCTCCAACTCTTTGCAACTTACATTATTCAGCTGAAAAAAGTCTGTGTGAAAATGATCATCAGTGTGAACCACAAACTGATAACTTTCAAGACCCTGGCAGTTCCTCACAATTAGCGACTTCAGGGAGCCCATATCAGCCATCCATTTGTCTACTCTCTTCAATCTTGCACAGCCCGAGAGATCCAGTGTATGTAGCTTATTAAGCTTAGCTAGACTTTCAGGTATATCAACGAGAAATATGTTATGAGATAGGTCCAAATACTCTAGACTGGAAAGGCCACTGATACATTCAACGTACTTGTTGAGATTTACATCTTCTGGTAGTTGGTAAAAAATAAGATTGAAGAACATGGATAAGTTCAAATACCGGAGTTCGGGGAGTTTGCCCCAGACATCTTTTAGCCCCGAGAGATGGTGCCAGTGATCAGCAAGATGACAACAAGGCTGTGACAAGTTCAATCTCTTGACATTAATAAGGCCACCAAGAACTTCCACAATCCCTTTGAAGCATGACCAGAATGATAAGTCCAAATACTCCAACTTCTTTAGATTGCCGAATGATACCGGAAGTTCTGTTAGTCCGTAGCAGCGTGATAAATCAACATGTAGCAAATTGATCAAGTCCCCAAATGACTGAGGTAGATTCACTAGTCCGGTGCAGCCTGATAAATTGATATGGCACATATTTGTTAGATCCCCAAGTGATTCTGGTAGAGTTTCTAGCCCAGAGCAACCTGCTAAATTCAGATACCCCAAGTGCCGCAATTGACACAAAGAATCTGGTAGCTTCTGAAGGGAGCTCTCCTTCAACTGCAAGACACGTAGGTGCCTTGGAAATGAAAATGATTGATCACAATGCAGCGCCCGTATACTGGATAATAAAGCCAATGTCCTTGGCTTGTAGCCATGATTAGTGAGCAATGCATAGCGAAAATATTCATTCGGTTCACTTGCACTTGCACTTGCAACATCCAGAACAAACACCTCATTATGCATAATTTCTCTTGCGAATTCATGAAACACATCGTTCATAGTGAACAGGATTGCATCCTTTCCACTAGCCTGCAATAAACGCGCAACTAATTAAGCTGCATCAACGAATATCGTTTCAAACATGTTATTTACCTTTCTTTGTGAATGTTAAGAATAAATAGGGCCTTTGTATCTCTAATATAAAATGCTAGGAAAATTTATGTACAACTCACTCTGTAAACTCCGTAGTTTGAATACATTGGTTGAAGGAATGACATGCTCAAGAGGCTACTAATATACTCCTCAGCAAGCTGTGTGGCAGACGATATGTGAGTGGACTCAATAAGGCCGAGTGCAATCCATTGATGAATCAGGTCATACTTAAGAATACTGTGACCCATGGGGAATATCCCACAGTAAGCAAAGCATAACCTCATATTGACTGGCATAGTTAAGTAGGTTAAGTGCAAGATCGGAAGAATGGAGTTAAATGAAGGACTATCATCTTCATCAGAATAATCGTCCCTGATAAAGCGGACCGCTACTTCCCAAAATCTGGCGTCTTTGTACCGTAGGATCCACCCAAGTGCATAAATTACTAATGGTAGACCCTGGCAGTTGAACGCAATTGTGTGTAGTATAGCATTCAACCTTTGCCAGTCTGTTCTTTGACTGAAATAAGTCTTTAACTTGAGCAACTTCATGCAACTCTCAGGAGAAAAGGTACCTAGTGTGAACGGTTCGTCAGTGGTGCCAATGATCATCCCGATTTCTCGGCTCCGGGTGGTTACCATCACCGTCACCTTGCTATCCTTGTCTCCTACACTGAGCATACTCTTCAAGCACTCCAACTGAATGGAATCCTTCTCCCGCAGATCATCCAGAATAAGGAGTATCTTCATACCATTAAACAGCTCTCGAAGGCGCTTCTTGATGTACTCCATGTCCCCAATTGGGCTCTCCGCTTCTCCTGATAGCTGAGAAATTATAGATTGTCCAATTCTATCCAAATCATATTTATATGGCACATTTACCCATGCCCGAGAATGATATTCTTCATGGAATTTGGGGTGGTTGAAAATCCGATCCACTAACGCTGTCTTGCCTACGCCCCCAATCCCAACAACAGCAAGAATGATGGGTCCTTCCCCAACGTCTCTCTCACCTAGCAAATGGACTATGTGTTTTACTTCAGCATACCTTTCTACAAAACTTTCCTGGTACTCATCTTCAGCTGCTGTTTCTGGCACATCAATAACTGGCTGGATGTTGGCATCGGAATCGGCTGGAGTAAATCCGAAATCATGCGACTCCTTGTGCATGTCCACCAGTTGATGTTTCATCTCCTTCATCTTGTTCGATATGCGATGATCCTTTTTCCCAAGGCAGTGAAGCATCTTTGTCATCTGCAATTTGGATCAATTCCAATCATTTGGTTAGCAAAAACCAAAGTTCAAGTCGTAGGGAGGGACAAAGTGTAGTACATACCGTTCCAGCCGTTGCTGTCCTCGTCTCTTGCAACTCGTCGACCATGTCTTGGACGGCGTAGGCTTTCGTCCTGACCTGCCTCAGCCACCCGCGCACCAACTCCTCTTTCTCCGACCGCAACACAGCATCCCTCATCACCGCCTGTATGTCCTCCAGCGTCTTCATCATTTCCTCCAGGCAGCCCTCGACGTTCAGACCCTTCGTGGATTCATCTCCCATGGCAGATCTGAGCTTTTTGGCCGTATTTTCTAACATGGCCGAGGTAAGCGTCCCCTCGACATGAGTCATGGCTTCCTCCCTTCGTGTCTGCGCCATCACCCCTCAGCCTCTCCAATGAGCTTTTTGGTCGATGATAGAATGGTGTGGTGCGGCAGGTAGAGAAGACGCGCGCGTCGCCTTAACGTGTATGCTTTGTGGAGGGCTGCCAGCCTGTGGATCCAGCTGCAGCTGCAGCTCTAGTCGCACCGACGAATATTTATTTGTAGTAATTTTAAAATACAACTAGCAAAAGTGGCCATCGAAGTGCGGTCTATTTAAAGGATGGCCACTTTAGTGAGGGCAGGGCCGGTCCATACATATTCGGGTGGGGCGAGACGGCAAAATGGGGCCCTTGTGGACAAATAAAAATTTATAACATATTGTATTTCGAAAGCAATTCAGTACATAGCATAGATTGATGGTCTAGAGAACTACATCATAATAGTATGGAAACAATATAGTTCTAGAAAAGATCGCTCGTCTAAGTGGCACAAAGAGACCATCATCTCGCTCTTGTAAGTATGAAAACCTTGTCAAAACTGATAGCAACTTGAACCGTTTGTGTTTTTTTTTCACTTTCTTTTCTCAGGGATAAACAGTTTTTAAAACACACGTCACCAAACAATTGCAGAAAAACTGTCAATACAGGAAACAAAAGCACCTAAATATGGGCATATGGCTTGAAATTGTCGATGTAGCTTCTAAGATCTGCAAGGCTGCAACAGTCATTCCCTGCCACCCCCCCCTTCTCATCCCTGGATCCAATGAAGCTTTGAAGAACAGACCAAGAGAAGAGTAGAAACTAGGAAAAGAAGAATTGCAGATGCCAGATGGTGCAATCAGAGACGGAGAGGCAGTCTGTTTAATAGCGAATGAAAAGACTACTTGATTAGGCGAAGGAGGGAGATGTACCATCTCTGATGCGGTGATGCCTCAAACGTCTATTGATGGGGAGCGTCAAGGATGCAATGAGAGATGATTGGAGAAGGGAATAGCACCATCGGTCTCCATTAATGGATGCACGGGAGCGGCACCTCGAATTTGGAAGTGCACGGGAGCGGCGGCGCTGTTCTTTGGGATTTGAGAATTTGGGGGAGGAGGCGAGGAGACCGGAGGAGATGAATGGATTTGTTTATTTTTTGAGGCAAAGGAGATCGATGGAGTGCTGCTGCAGCGTAGGGAACTAGCGATGGATTCTGTCCGTGAGTGCTAGCTACGTGGTGGGCTTGGGCCTTCTTTTTTTCTTCTCTGGACCTAATACGTATACTGTACTCCTACCGGCCGGGGCCCCTACCTCCCAGGGGCCCAGGGCGGTCGCCCCGTTGCCCCGGCCTATGGGCCGGCCCTGAGTGAGGGCTGCCAGCCGGTGCGACTAGCAAAAGTGGCCATCGAAGTCGACCTGACCGCGTTACCCACCCCAACCAGTCCGCCTTTATCCAAGGTCGGTATTTTTTGGATGGGGTGCTTGTCCTTCATAAAGTCCTCCATGAGGTCCGCGCCAAACACCTCAGGGCGGTATTCCTAAAGATTGATTTTCATAAGGTATATGACACTGTTAGCTGGTCCTTCCTTCGGGAAGTTTTGCTTCGGAAGGGCTTCGACGACCGTTGGATCACCAGAGTCATGCAGATGATTTCCTGCGGTCACACGGCCGTTAACATCAACGGCGAGATCGGCCCTTTCTTCCCTACCCTTTCTGGGGTTAGACAAGGCGACCCCTTCTCCCCGTTCTTGTTCAATATGGTGGTGAACGCTCTTGCCGCCATCCTGGATAAGGCGAAGGCTGCTGACCATATTCGTGGGATCACCCCCCACCTTGCCAGAGGCTCCGGGATTTCCCTCCTCCAGTATGTCGACGACACCATCATCATGGTTGAAGGCTCGGAGGCGGACATCTCCAACCTCAAGTTTCTCCTCCTCTGCTTTCAACAAATGTCTGGCCTTAAGATAAACTTCGACAAGAGTGATGTTATGGTGATGGGCTACTCTCCTGCGGAGTGTCTGGCCATTGCCAACCGGCTTAACTGCCGCCTGGGCTCCTTTCCCATGACCTACTTGTTGGGTTTCGTAGTAATTTCAAAATTTTTCCTATGCAAGATCATGGTGATGGCATAGCAACGAGAGGGGAGAGTGTTGTCCACGTACCCTCGTAGACCGTAAGCGGAAGCGTTATGACAACGCGGTTGATGTAGTCGTACGTCTTCACGATCCGACCGATCCAAGTACCGAACGTACGGCACCTCCGAGTTCAGCACACGTTCAGCTCGATGACGATCCCCGGACTCCGATCCAGCAAAGCTTCGGGGATGAGTTCCGTCAGCACGATGGCGTGGTGATGATGATGATACTCTACCGGCGCAGGGCTTCGCCTAAACTCCGCGACGATATGACCGAGGTGGAATATGGTGGAGGGGGGCACCGCACATGGCTAAGGAACGATCCGTAGATCAACTTGTGTGTCATGGGGTGCCCCCCTGCCCCCGTATATAAAGGAGCAAGGGGGGAGGCGGCCGGCTTAGGGAGGAGGCGCACCAAGGGGGGAGGCCTACTCCCACCGGGAGTAGGACTCCTCCTTTCCTTGTTGGAGTAGGAGAGAAGGAAAGAGGAGGAGAGGGAGAAGGAAAAGGGGGCTGCTCCCCTTGTCCAATTCGGACCAGAAGGGGGGCGCATGCCTCCTTCCTTTTGGCCTCTCTTCTCTATTCCCGTATGACCCAATAAGGCCCATATACTCCCCGGCGAATTCCCGTAACTCTCCGGTACTCCGAAAAATACCCGAATGACTCGGAACCTTTCCGAACTCCGAATATAGTCGTCCAATATATCGATCTTTACGTCTCGACCATTTCGAGACTCCTCGTCATGTCCCCGATCTCATCCGGGACTCCGAACTCCTTCGGTACATCAAAACTCATAAACTCATAATATAATTGTCATCGTAACCTTAAGCGTGCGGACCCTACGGGTTCGAGAATTATGTAGACATGACCTAGAACTATTCTCGGTCAATAACCAATAGCGGAACCTGGATGCTCATATTGGCTCCTACATATTCTATGAAGATCTTTATCGGTCAAACCGCATAACAACATACGTTGTTCCCTTTGTCATCGGTATGTTACTTGCCCGAGATTCGATCGTCGGTATCCAATACCTAGTTCAATCTCGTTACCGGCAAGTCTCTTTACTCGTTACGTAATGCATCATTCCGTAACTAACTCATTAGCTACATTGCTTGCAAGGCTTATAGTGATGTGCATTACCGAGAGGGCCCAGAGATACCTCTCCGACAATCGGAGTGACAAAACCTAATCTCGAAATACGCCAACCCAACATGTACCTTCGGAGACACATGTAGTACTCCTTTATAATCACACAGTTACGTTGTGACGTTTGGTAGTACCCAAAGTGTTCCTCCGGTAAATGGGAGTTGCATAATCTCATAGTTACAGGAACATGTATAAGTCATGAACAAAGCAATAGCAATATACTAAACGATCAAGTGCTAGGCTAACGGAATGGGTCATGTCAATCACATCATTCTTCTAATGATGTGATCCCATTAATCAAATGACAACACATGTCTATGGTTAGGAAACATAACCATCTTTGATTAATGAGCTAGTCAAGTAGAGGCATACTAGTGACTATATGTTTGTCTATGTATTCACACATGTATCATGTTTCCGGTTAATACAATTCTAGCATGAATAATAAACATTTATCATGATATGAGGAAATAAATAATAACTTTATTGTTGCCTCTAGGGCATATTTCCTTCACTACTTGGGTACGCCCATTAGTGACTCCCGGCTCACCATCGCGGACTTGCGCCCGACTGTGGCCAAGCTTCAAACGCGCATCGAGCCTTGGCAGGGGAGGTGGTTATCAAAGGCAGCCTGAACAATTCTCATCAACTCTTCCCTCTCCAGCCTCCTCTTGTTTCTCATGAATTTCTACAGCCTCCATGAGACTCTGCACCATGAGATCGCCAAAGTCCAGCCTCGTTTCTACTGGGCAGACGACAACGATAAGCAGAAGTATCATATGGTCAGTTGGCCTGACATTTGCAAGCCCAGGGAACAAGGAGGCCTTGGCATTATGTGCTCTAAGCGCACGAATATCGCCCTCCTATCTCGTTGGCTTTGGTGCATTTCACAAGGTCACGGTGGCCTCTGGCTCGACATCATCCGGAACAAATACCTGCTCGGGCAGCCCCTCGCCTTCTGCCAGAGATCTGGCGGCTCCCAGTTTTGGCAGTCGGTCGTCCAGGTCCTTCCGGTTCTCCGCATCGGGACTTCCATCTCGGTGGGCTCCGGGGCATCGACTTTGTTCTGATTTGATCGGTGGGCCGGAGACGCCCCCTTCGCGGCGTGCTTTCCGGCCTCTTCTCCATCTTCGTCGATCATGTGATCTCCGTCGAGAGGGCCCTTATTGACTTA
>NC_041382.1:20915458-20916629 GCF_002162155.2 Triticum dicoccoides
CTGACCAGGTGCGTTGGCACCTGGAGCCTTCTGGCCAGTTCTCCATGAAGTCTCTCTACCTGGCCATCGCTCCCTCCTCCGCCCCATCCCCCTTACGACGGTGTGGTCCATCTGCCTGCCTCTGAAGATCCGGATCTTCATGTGGCAATGGATTTGCGGCCGGGTCCCATATGGGGTTGAGGTTTGCAAGCGAAATGGTCCGAGCACTGGCATCTGCCCGCTCTGCTGTGTCCCCGAAGACTCGAAACACATCTTCTTCTCCTGCGTGCTCGTTCAATTCGTTTGGAGCTGCTTTCGCGAAGTGGTCCACTACTAGGGAAAACCTTATACACAGAACCTTAGCAGCAGCGTGGTTTAAAAACAGACGCTACTGCTAATTAGCAGTAGCGAGCTTCAAAAAAGGGCGCTACTAATATCTAAGTAGCAGTAGCGCTCTAGGTGAAACGAGCGCTACTACTATAATTGCCACGGTGTTGCCTCCGGGCTAGATATATAGTAGTAGCGCCCTTCTAAGGGACGTGCTACTGCTAAAGTACTTAGTAGCAGCGTTTTTCTTCAAAACTCGCTACTGCTAAGTATCACCGCAACTAATTAAGTTTAGTCCCATACTGCTAAGCGAACAAGGTGTTTACCACCTTAAATATGTTACTTCTCAACCTATCTCGAGCACTTGGTCTTCATTGAACTATATGTGTATGATTTGTGGCTGCAATATGAATCCTCGCCTGTACCTATACAGGTACAGTGAGGATTCATGTTGACTATTTAGATTCTACACAAAAAGATTAATGATGACCAATGTATATTTTTGATGATTTTATATTGCTTAGACTTAGAGCGTTTTTTCAGGACAAAGCGTTACTGATATTGGGATAAACAAAAGAAATAACTGCTTCCATTAGTAGTAGCGTTTTTCACTAAAACGCGCTATAGATAAGTTAGCTATAGCGCGTTTTCCTTATGAGCGCTACTGCTACTTCGACTTAACCACCCCCCGCTCAAAATTTCGCTAAGTCCTCCTTTCACCCCCCCGGCCTGTTCCCCTACTCCTGTCGCCGCCGCCCGAGCCCGAGCCTGCCCTCGCCGCCGCCCGAGCTCGCCCTCAACCTCACCGCCGCCGCCCGCCGCCGCTCTCGACCACACCCTCGCCGCCTCCTCGCCCGCCGCCGCT
>NC_041382.1:20917007-20921941 GCF_002162155.2 Triticum dicoccoides
GGTTCATAGATAATGATTTTTAGTAGTAGTGGATATTAATTAGTAGTAGTGATGGTAAACTAGTTGTATAATTAGCAGTAGTAGATGTTAATTAGTAGTAGATGTAGTAGTAGATGTTAATTAGTAGTAGTAGATGTACTAGTTTCTTTCTATTTATAGTAAGTTTATATTTAGTAAGAACGAGTTGAATTAATAGAACTAGTTTAGTTTTAGTTGAACTAGTTTAGTTTTAGTTGAACTAGTTTAGTAAGTAAATTAATAACTAGTTGAACTAATTTATTTTTAGAAAGAACTAGATTTTTTTTATTTATAGTAAGTTTATATTTAGTAAGAACTAGTTGAATTAATAGAACTAGTTGAACATGTCATATTTGTTGTTATTTTTTAGTTTAAGCAATTATTTCATGTTTTGGTTACACCTCCGAGTGGCCTATGTTTTGCCGGAGTGTTGATTAATTTCCGTTCCGGCAAAGTTCAGGCGCTCGATATGTCCTTTTTTAGCAAAGATCATGCCGGATTTTTCCGTGAATTCTGGCATGACTTGTGCTAGAATATGTACAAGTTTAATCTTTGAATTATGAACGTAGGAAATGTCGTACTCGGACGACGACAGTCTCCCGGGGGAGTGCAGCTGGTGCCACGACGATCGAGGTATGTGCGACAGGTTCGTTGAGCTGGATGAAGATCGGCGCTTCAGCATTAAGCTCGAGGAGACCTTCGATGTTGAAACGGTACGCAACAACGACAAGTGTTTTTTTCGTAATTAAGCATGACTTCAACTATTTCAATGTCTAATTTTCATCTTTTACAATTCGACTAGCTTATCCCATGCCATGCAAGACGCTATGTCTTGGAGAGGATGGGTTTTGAAGACCATGAAAATTTTCAAACAAAGAAAATACACCTAAGGACCCATCATGATATGGATTTTGAAGTAAATCTGTGCAATGCTCAGAGCGTAACCCATTTTGGTTGCCAAAATTGGGAAGCACTTTGCAAAATGTATGGTTTTTATGAAGGTATGATTGTCACCATGGATCTTGGTGATCCTGACATCGAGCAAGACAATATGGACATTTGGGTCCTTGTTGATACGCTTCCGATTGTACCGCTATGTGAGTTTTTCAAACATAGTTATTTACTAACTTATATTGTTTATTTCAAAATAGTTGACAACTTATTTCCATTGACAGTTTATTTTGATTCCTCAAAGACTGTGCGGAAGATGGTAGACAAAACCCGCTACACCGATGGCTCCGAATTAACTTATAAGGAGAAAAATCATCTGATCGTATTTTGTACTCTTCTCGAGGATTACAATAACTATTATCGAACTCCTCCAAATTATGGTGAATATGTGCCACTAGTGCACGTGTTGAACCACGGTAACTTCTCTGGAGATACCCTGGTAAGATTTTTTACTATTACGACATCCGTGCATCTTTTGCATACTTCTAAAACTAGTACATCATTGTTAACTACGAAGTTATTACTATGTTTTTCAACAGAAACTCCCGATGGATTGTGTGCCCCATCTGATGTATCTGAATGGTCGCCTTACAGTTTTGAACATACTGCCAGGTAAATCTAGGGAGCTCAACTGTGCATATCGGATTTCTAAAATCGGTGAACACATGTTCATCAAAGAATGGAAGAAATGTATGAACATTCGCAAGGAGGTTCTTGGAAGTAACATTCAGCGAAAGGCAAGAATTGGAGACAGGCTAATCTCCATTCTCCATAATGGAGAGTCAGGGGCTATCTTGTTGTTTGCTATTTTACCTTAGAAAGTGTAGTAGGTCTTAATCGAATGTAGTAGGTCCTATGAGGTACAATATGTTTATTATATGGTAATGTGTTAGAGTTGATAATGAGGAGTACTTGTGATTACGACTAGTGACCAATTTGCTAAGTTGATCTTGAGGAGGTGTTATATGACAATGATGTATTATGATGATAAGTTGTTAATGATATGATGATGATGATGATATTATTATATCATTGGGTGAAAGAACCGCGGATTAGTTTCAAGTGGATGTCCCATTATGATGTAAAAACAGTCTCTAAATTCCTGTTGTATGAAAACTTGTGTAAAGGTGTATGAATACAACATGAAATAAAAAAGAAATAAAATACTAAATAATAGTAGTAGCGCGGGCAAGGAGAAGCGCTACTACTAATTACCAGTAGGGCTCTTCTGGAGAAGCGCTACTACTAAGTCAATTTAGCAGTAGCGTGGGTCTAAGCATGCTATTGCCAAGCTTTAGCTGTAGCGCCTTATCAGTAGCGCTCCTGCCCGCGCTACTGATAGGCCTAAAACCCGCGCTGCTGCTAGGCTTTTTCCGACTTATTTGCCGAACTCCAGAACTCCCCCTTGACGTCTCTCCACATTAGGTGGCTTGAGATTGGAGTCATTGCTTGGACCCTCTGGACGATCCGCAATAAGCTTGTGATCCAGCGCACTCGTCTGCGATGAGCTACTGACGCTATCTTCAAACTCTCTGGTTTCTTGCAGCTTTGGCGGCCGCTTAGCCGCCCTCAAGACCGCGACGCCATCTCCGCCTTCATCGCCGACCTACGCTCGATGGCCGTCTGTCTATCGCCGCCACCCCCGCCGGAACCTGACTAGACGCTTGTCCCGCTCTCCGGCTTTTTTCTTTTATTTTGTCTGGGCTTGTTGAGGTGTGCCCTCAGCAGAACCTCTGTACTTATGTGTGAGACTTAGGTGTGTGTGGACTAGTCCTTGTATGTGTGCTCCCGGGCGGTTTGCTTTATTTATAAAACGGGGCGAAAGCCCTTTTCGGTTATTTAAAGGATTTATAAGCGGGAATAGAAAAAGTGGTAACAGAAGCACAATGAGGCATCAAGGCGGCGGGTGGCGGCGTTCCTTCATCTATACGTGGTGTTACGAAGATGATGCGTGCTAATTTACTCCGTTGATGTGTTACTCATTAGGTTTAACGGACTGTCGATGTGTTGCTATAGGTTACAATGCATATAAATAAATTAAATAAATGATTAAGATCGTCTCCAAGGTTGAAGCTCATTTCTCCCGCCATGCGTATACATGTGCCTAGCAGGCTCTTCAAAATTCAACTATCTGGACGGTCTGGGCTTCCCCAAATCCTGACCACGCGAGCCCTACACAAAAACCCTATCCCACGATGCACCCTTTTGTTTTTCTGCCGGACTCTCCCCTTCCTGCTCAGTTTCCCGTCAGAACCCTCTCCATTATATCCAGATGACGCCCACCTCGCCTTCACCATGGGTTGACAGTGCAAAGAAATGTCGTGTGTTACTACGGGCAGAAGGCGAGAAACGCCACAAGCATGTTACAACAAGCACTAAAGTTCTTCTGCCATATCCCACCTTTCCATTGACCACTGTGATTCCCTAGCATGCTTAAGTTTTGACGATCTAATGGGAAGGCCAAATTAAAGCACTTCCAAAGAGAAGAAAATGAATGATGCAAGAATTAGATGTATTTGTTTTAATTATAAGAAACATCATATTGGGCCGATAATCCCCTTTCTTCGATGTAATCTCATAAATAATGGAAAGAGAGCCATGATGGACTCTCTTCGATGGCAATCAATTAGTTGAAACAAAACTTAAGCAATACCACTAACAACTAACTAAAGTGAAAAATAAACTCTATGAAGGTGCAAAATCTTGTATAGAAAGAAAAGAATAAAATCCTTTTTGTTTAGAAAAATAGACCCTCTTAAATGCCATCCCACGAAAAAAACCCTCTTAAATAACATCCCACGAAAAAACCCTCTTAAATAGCATGTCCGCTCGAGCGCAGGGCCTGGGATACCAGACGCTGCCACCCATCGGTCCACAAAGCCACGGTAGCCACCTCCATCACGAGGAATGGCCGAGAAGCTGGAGCATGGCTAAATGGAGTGGTTCCAGACGCCGACTGTGAGGAACATCTCCGCCCAAGTGTTGGCCCATGACCGTCGCTGCCACCTACTGCTCTGAGATGTTGCAGTCGCCGCCGGTGCCACCCACTGCTTTGCGATGCCGTTATGGCTTCCACCAGCACGAGGAATGTCTGAGAAGCTATTCTTCATTTTATTATTGCTCGCCAGATTATTTTCATTTCAACAACCGTCATACTCAAATTTCATATTCTATGCCAAACTATTTAATTCCAAGAAACACAAAGAGGTTTAATCGACAATAATTCTATTACCGACATACATCAAATTTCATATTCACCGGTCGCCGCCTCCGTGGAGGCTCCTGCGACACATCTACAACAAAAGGACCGAGTGTGGAGGAGCGGAATCGATCGGATGATATAGGGAAGACGACTTAAAATCGTTGGGGGAGAGCGTGACGCTGCAGCTCCTCCACCTCCTCCTTCCCGCCTAGTCCTTGAGCTACTGCAGAGTGGGCTGACGTTGCTATCAGGGGTCAGGGTCGCTCACCATGGCGGAAGAAGTGTGTCATCCATAAATAGGTCACCGCCTCTGCCACGAGTAATGGCTGAGAAGCTCGGTCATGACTGAATGGAGCGGATCCAGACATCGACTGTGAGGAGCATCTTCCCACGCGCTGGCCTAGGGCCGCCGCCGCCACCTACTGCTCTGAGCCATCGATCGAAGGGATACCCCACTGCTTTATGATGTTGTCGTGACCGCCACCACCATGAGGAATGTTTGTGAAGCAATTCTTCATTTTATTATTGCTCGCCAGATTATTTGTAGTTCAACAACTGCCATACTCAAATTTCATATTCCGTAGCAAAGCTTTTAATTTCAAGAAACACAAAGAGATCTAATCAGCAACAATTCTATTACCGTCATACATCAAATTTCATATTCTCCGGCCACTACCCCCGTGGAGACTCTTGCGACATATCAACAACAGAAGGACCGAGTGTGGAGGAGCCGGATCGAGTGGATGCTGTTGGGTGTGTGTGT
>NC_041382.1:20922406-20926216 GCF_002162155.2 Triticum dicoccoides
TGGCGCTCCTCCACCTCCTCCTTCCCGCATGGTCCTCGAGCTGCCGCAGAGCGAGCACACGCCGCTGTCGAGGGGCGGAGTCGTTCACCATGGCGGAAGAAGGGTGACCTCGCTCATTCTATATGAGGATCCCTATGCGGAGGGGAATTGTCCGCTGGAGAGTGCGATGTTTGCTGAATCAAAAATTCAGTTAAATCGGTGGAAGAACGATAAAAAAATCAGTGGGGCATCCCTTCGATCAATGGGAGTCGTGGGTACCAACGAGATCACGATGCATTGCCATTTAATAATAGATTTCGCTTAATAATAAAGGGAGAGATTATAGACATGTGATTGATTTCTTTCCTTAAATGTAGCCTTGTGTTATCAAACATCGATTCCTTTTTGTATATTTGGACTTTAAAGATTGATTAGAGATCACTGTGATTTATTTATTTCGATAACGACATTACTAAATATACTGAAGATTGATCTACATGATTTGTGTACATTTAGAAGATAAAAACTGTATTAAGTACATCAGGGGGCTAAAAACCGTTTTAAATAAATTGGTGGGATAAGAAAAAAATTGGTGGTGGAGGTTTAACCGGATTGGAGGCGATGCAACCAACTCACCATGGCGTATAGGTCAGTGCCGATTCTAATAGCATGCCGAGCGCTAAATAATAGATTGGTCATAGAAAAAATGAATAAAAAAGGAAACCAAAAAATGAAACTTGAAAAAAAAAGGGAAAAAACGTGCACGCGTCGAATGAGCCGGACAACTTTGGTTATAGTTGATGTTTTGGTAAGATTTCATTTGATTTGGGTATGAGTAGTGGAAGGCAAGGAAAGTTTAATTTTCATTGAGATTCGTTAAGATTTGATTTGATTTAGTTAATGCATGAAATTGTTTTCGTAAAGTGTTGATTTGTTTAGATTTTGCTTTCTAAAGTGTTGATTCTGAACCAAAAAACAAATCATAGAAGAAACGCAAAAAAAGTACACGAATACGTGTCAAATGGCCGGCCAAGTAGTTGATGTTTTGGTAGATTTGATTTGATTTGGGTATGAGTAGTGGAAGGCAAGGAAAGTTTGGAGTTCAATGAGATTTTGTTAAGATTTGATTTGAATGAGTTAATCCATGAAATTGTTTTCCGAAACCGCCAATATGATTGAGTTAATGCATGCATCAAATAGGCCGGCCAAACTTAGTTGCACTTTAGCAAAAGGTCGTGTGTATGACTCTCGCGAGTGTAATATAAGATTTGCCGAGGGGTTGATGGGAGTGAGGTCAGACTACCAATAACTCCTTCTTTAGGAGTAGAGAAAATGGTGGCTCGGTGTGAGTTGTACGATATATGGTACTGACTCGTTACGCTAGCCCCATATATGGTACTGACTCGTTTTGCATTTCTAACCGATCCCCTATAACTGGTTAGAGGGGTAAAAATTCGGTTTTACTCCTCTAACCGGGATCTAACCGATCCGCAATAGCACCGATCCGCAATAACACCGTTAGTGAAGGAAAAATCATCCTCAGCCGCGCATCCCACCCCTATATTTACTCCATCGCTCAGCGACGAAGTAAAAAATCGTCATTCGTCTCTTCGCCTCCCCTGCCTCTTCTCCACCCCCATTCCGTTGTCGGCGGCGGAGTAAAAAATCACAACCCATCACTTATCTCTCCACCATGCGGTGCAGACTCGTTGCCGGGGCTGTGCAGTTCGGTAGCCGGCCAGTCCATGGCATGGGCGTCCTCGCCGGCGGCCATATGCGTCTATGGAGCGTCGGCTGGTGGTGACCAGTGGGTGCAAGAAGGATGGCGTCGGCATAGATGCGGCGCGGGAGTGGGGTGGGTGAGGCAACGGAGGAGAGGGGATTTGTTGTTCCAAGTGGTAGCGGTGGAGTAATTATAGGCATAGGATAGGAGGCAGAGTAAAAATTATCCTCCTCTATTTGGTTTAGGGGATCGGCTAGGTGCCAGTTAGAAGAGTAAAACAGAATTTTTACACCTCTACCACCGAATAGGGGATTGGTTAGGGCATTTCTAACCGATTCCCTAAACATAGTGGAGTATCCAGTGGAGTAAAAGCCTAGTGGAGTATATATACTCCACTAAAATTTCGTCGGACCTAGCCGATCCCCTATATATAACGGAGATTTTTTATTTGCATCACATTTTCGGCCACCGAAAACGCATTTCCTTACTTCTTTATTTCATTCAATGACATTGGAGTACATAATTCATCAATTCTTCGCCACGAGAGCAAGACCAAAGAAAACAAGAACCACAATTAGACATTTTAGAAGATATCCTATTTCCCTAACTACGACTAGTTGGATTAATATCTTCTCTATGTCTTCATTGTTGATTTGCAGATTCTCGAGCTTCAACACTTCTTTCTTCTTCGATTCTAAAGAAGTAGACCTTGCTTTGCATCTAGTCTCATCTTCAGTCTCATCTCTAGCCTCAGTTCTAGCAATGAGTGCACGCACATCTATCAATTTTGGTGCTATCAATAGATTGATGTATTCAACTTTCCAATACCAAAACTTGCATCCAACCTACACACATAGATGAGCAAACAATGAGCTACCAAAATTGCGCTGAATCCGGTGAACAACTGAATCAAAACATGCACATACCCCATCATTGTGCACTTGAAGAACACTCATTTGGGATGTTGCGACGTGGTAGAAACTCAGTGCACCACCTGTCGCGTGCAGTTGCGCACTGTATGACCGGCAACAGCGAGCCGCTATGCCAGTGTCGAGCCCGGGCAACGGCCGGGCGTGTATTTGCCGGTGAACCTTCGACGAGGGAGATTCGAGTGGCTAGAGGAGGAGCCGGTACCTGCATGCAGCCCGGAGGTGTTGTCAGGGCTGTGCGGGGCCCCAAATAATGCATTGGGAAGGAGGCTCGATGTCGTAAGCTTTGCAAAATGTGCTTGGGGTTGATGTTGTTGCATCGAATAGGAACCACCAAGCTTTTATGGAAGTTAGTACAAAGGCTCATGACCTCCACTAAGCCTCTCAAGATTTTCGAGAGGGTATCAATGTCGCCCTTGATAGGAGCCATAAAGATTGCCGCATCATCCACATAAAGTGAAGTTCGCATGATAGCTCCCCTTCCACGGATTGTGGGCAGGTATGGCAACTTTATCCATGGATATGGATATCCATGGATACCCGACCCGGTTGGGCAAGGGTATGGAGCGCATTTCTGCCCATGGGTCCATGGATATGGACACCCACGAATAGCCGGGTTGGGCACAGTTGTAGTTTGTGCTCCATGGATATCCAGTGGATACCCGTATGACATGTGGGGCCATATGCCAATGACAATAGAAAGAACGAATCAATGGGAAATGGCATGCAATATGCAACTGGTGCCATAATCTATATGTTGCAGAATCAACCTCTGGTATGTCACACTTAAGGACTCATCGTATTACTTGTTGCCTACTTATGCATGACTACTGGAATTAGTTACTTTGCCATCTGCCAGTTCTTTGCCATCTGCTAGCGGACGGCAAAGAAGCTCTTTGCCATCAGCTTCCAAAAAGCGGACGGCAAAGAACTGGCTGATGGCAAAGGCCAAGTTTGCCATCAGCCAAATCTTTGCCGTCTGCTAGCGGACGGCAAAGATTCTTTGTCGTCGGCTAGCGGACGGCAAAGAGGGAGGGGCCCCACTGACGAGTTGCAAAAAAAAAACCTAACGGGCCCCTCTTTGCCGTCCGCTAGCGGACGGCAAAGAGCAAGAAGGCGGACGGCAAAGGGTGGTGGACGGCAAAGAGGGAGGGCCCCACGTAACGTTAACGGGGCCGC
>NC_041382.1:20927458-21076834 GCF_002162155.2 Triticum dicoccoides
CGACCCTGAAACAACACCCCGACACCGACACGGCACTACCCCGACATCGACACGACACCCCGACCCCCCGACCCCGAAACAGCACCCCGACCCCGACACGGCACCCCAACACCGACAGGACACCCCGACCACCGACACCTCCCGAAAAGGTGTTCTTTGGCCTTCCAGAGGCCGACGAGGTCATATATTTGTGAATTATTAGGTAGGTCATATATTTTTCGATTTTGTTATGAAAAACATCATATATAATTGTGTTGATCGTGTAGTTTTAAATGTGCAGTTGTTTCATCGCTGCGAGGTTTGGTGTTCGACGACCTCGCCGTGCGTTTGACGAGCTCTGCCCCTTCGTTCGTGGGTGAGCACAAATGACAAGTCCTCCTCCCCCATTAATTATTTGATCTATTCTGATGAAACTTGATAGCTAGCTATATATGTGTCTTGAATCATCAGTATGCGTAACCAACATGTGTCTCCCGTTCGAAAGCGTCATAGTTATAAATATGCATGCATTTGCATATTTATAACCTTGATTCTTTCGAATTGTCCAACGCTATCCATGGACAGCCCGAGTATGTGTAGATTGGGTTCGTTTTCCCATATGCTTTGCTCCGGATCCGACGCATATATTTCGTCAGTGCCTCCCCTGTTGTTCTCCGGGTACACATCCTCTCTGTTTATTGCAGAGACGTGTATCAGGAGAACAGCGGGGAGGTGCTGCCGAAATTTTGCGTCGGATCCGGAGCATAGCATGGGAAAATGAACCCAATCTACACATACACGGGTGGGATTAGGACCTATCATTACCTATTAGAGTGTAGGTTGCATGGACGTAATAAAATTGACAAAGTAGATCAACTGATGAATATATACATGGTGAATTACATATATAATTGTTGTGTGTCCAGTAGCTCTGAAAGTCAAGATGAGTGACAGTGCTTGGATGTATACCGGTCACACTGGTCAGAACAAATGGAGCGCTGAATGGTTCACAAAAACTAAGGGGTTTGTGCAAGCCGCATTTGCAAATGGCCAAAAGAAAACCTGGTGCCCCTGTTTCCGGTGCGGCAATTGGGAAAAGAAGACAGAGGCTGAAATGGGCAAACACCTGCAGAAGAGTGGTTTTACGCCTGATTATACGGTGTGGACATTTCATGGTGAGTCTGCCCAACGTGACCGAGCTGAGGTGGATCGTCGTCGCACCGACGAGCATGGTACCGGGATGGAAAACATGGTGCAAGGCTATGATGATGCTCGGGATTCGGACGAGGAGATGGAGGAATCTGCAAAGGCCACCCCCAGCTGTTTCACCCGAGCACGTGACTGCTAGGGTGGACTTGTCCGAGGAGGAGGCTACACGGACTCCGGTCCACGAGCCTCCGGTCCACGGGTCTTGGGCCCCGAGTTCGGCCCACGTGACCCCGGAGGAGCACACGTCCGGATGGGGTACCTGGCCGGATCAGCCCGAGGAGCCGAGTGGCCATGCTGATGATGGCGGGGAGCCGACTGATCTTGAGGAGGAGGGGGGGCACCGTCTACCAGCATGGTGCTACACGGCTCCCGTCCGTGCCGGTGACCCGCGAGCAGAGGTGGTTGATTTTCCCTGATGGGGAGAGGTACGTAAGTGCATTTAATATTTTTGTACCTTGTGCATTCACATTTTTTTCAAATAACTAATGTGTTGGCCTTGTCATGCTGCAGAGGTTGGGACCACCATCATAGTGTCCGCCGGCCCAACTCCGTCCTTGGAGTTCTTTGCCGGCAAAACTTCCCGGGGTTTGTCACGTTGCCTGGTGAGGGCCGGCTTCCAGAGCTTGGATTGAGCTGGGAGCACTACGTGGCTGCCCCGGCCCCGCCGGATGAGATTATCGACGGTGTCGTGTGCGACACGAGGGCAGACATGGTGATCAGAAAGTTCTGGGTAATTTCTCCTTTACACATTTAAAAATCTTCAACTAGCTAGTTATTAATTGTACTAATCAATATTGTCTCATTTGATTGCAGACATTCTACAGGTGTGAGGAGGGATACGAGGAGGACGCGGCACATGTTATCGAGAACGTCTGCAAGCGCCTACTCCAGAACTTACGGCACGAGGCTCGGGTGCAGGCTGTTCGAGACTACTACGCCTTGCGTGGTATCAAGAAGACCAAGCCGGCGTGCCGCGGTAAGTTCCTGAGTAAGGAGCAGTACATGAAGGTAATTCTTAAGGCCTTCTCTACTTAAGTTCCTTCATTTAGTAATTCTTAGCCATAGCGCTCAAGTTTCTATTTGCTAACTTAGGCGCCTCCGAGATGGTGTGCGGATCGGATGGATTGTTGGGAGGTGTTGGTCGATGAGTGGTGCTCTCCACAATGGCTAGCCCTCCACAACGAGGCCAAGGACAAACGTGCCCAAATGGAAGGTGTGCCACACCATCAAGGCAGCTCCAACTTATATCAGTTCGGGCGCAACTGGGTATGTGGTTTGCTTCATGATTCATGCAATTCATTCATCATGCTAGCTTGAGCCCTTTAATTACTAATTTTCATTGTTTCTTTCTTTCAGGCACGCTACAATAAGGCGGATAAGGTGCCAGAGGTGTACGACCTGTATGCCATGGCCCACACTGCCTCTTTCAAGAAAGTCAAGGCTTTCTCTCAGTCTGACCTCGATGATGCAAACAACTTCACCAACATCTCCTCCCACAACAAGCTCGTGAGATATAGAGATGAGGGGAAGGCGAGGAAAGGGGAGGACTTTAACCCGAGCCAGGGTCCCATTGATCCAGAGCTGTTGATGATATCTGGTGGCGGGAGGTCCCATGGCTCCATAGCCATTGGAGATGGACTTATCCGTTGTCCTAGCACTCTCCCGGAGATCAAGGCGCGCCAGTCGAGCTCCGCTCCTGAGATAAGGCCTCGTGAACGGCCAGTGCAACTCGCCATCAAGGTTAGTGATACGTACTCAGTTATCTTTCTTCATTACATTGTGTGCGCTTCCATCAATGATTACAAATGGTCATGTGAGTGGTGTTGCAGGCTGCTATACAGAGTGAGAGAGATAGAACGAAGAAACTTCTGGCGGAGGCGGCGGAGAGGCAGCGGGAGTTGGAGGAGAGGACGACAAAGATGATGGAGGAGGAGAGGGCACGGAATGACATGCAGGCAAGGGCCATGTACGAGCTCCTTGTGGTAAGTTTCTTCTGCAGATTAGCCAAAACATTCATGTAGTGTTTGTCTCATTACTAACTAGTATGACTGAGTCGTCAAAACCAAATGTGCAGTCTGTGTGCGAGAAGACATGTCAGATCGCTCCGCCGATGCCAGTGATTGCTCCTGGGACCACGGTGAGTTTTATTTGAATGGACATTACTTGCTAGTCTTAACATTTGAGTGCCATCATGCTAACAAGACATTGGAAATGATCTTTGGTGCAGCGTAACTCCAGACAAGCATCGCACGATCCTTCTCCAGCTACCGACACGAGCCACCCCGCTCCTACACCTCCTGGATCTTGGTAAGTTTATCTAGTGTTTTGCTTAACACATGCATAAAGACCTAGACTTAGCTTTATTTCCTCCAATGCTTACCATAATGACCTAGACTTAGCTTCTTCTCCTCCAAAATGACTTAATAAGCTTACTGACCTCCAAAACCATCCATTTTACCTAAGTTAGCTCTAAAACGATCTGTACTTAGCTTACTTATGTCAAAAATTGCATAATTAGCTTAGTTAGCTCATAGACGATCCATTTTACCTAAGTTAGCTCTAAAATGACCCATTTTACCTAGGTTAGCTTATAAATGATCCAGTTCATCCAAGTTAGCTCAAAAATGACCCATTTTACCTAGATTAGCTCCTAAATGATCCATTTTACCTACGTTAGCTTTAAAATGACCCATTTCACCTAGGTTAACTCCAAAATGACCCATCTTACCTAGGTTATCTCATAAACGATCCATTTCAACTAATTTAGCTCATAAACGATCCATTTCACCAAGTTAGCTAAAAAACGATCCATTTCACCTAAATTAGCTCTTAAATGATCCATTTCACCTAAGTTAGCTCAAAAAAGTCCATTTCAACTAAATTAGCTCATAAATGATCCATTTCACCTAAGTTAGCTCAAAAACGATCCATTTCAACTAAGTTAGCTCATATATGATCCATTTCACCTAAGTTAGCTAAAAAACGATCCATTTCACCTTAGTTACCTCAAAAACGATCCATTTGACCTTAGTTAGCTCATAAACGACCAATTTCAACTAAGTTAGCTCATAAATGATCCATTTCACCTTAGCTAGCTCATAAACGACCCATTTCAACTTAGTTAACTCATATATGATCCATTTCACGTAAGTTAGCTCATAAATGGCATACTCTTCTTGTTCTAGTCTTCTTCGTGTTCTACTCTTCTTGTTCTAGTCTTCTTCTTGTTCTACTCTTCTTGTTCTAACTTTCTTATTTTTCATTTTGCAGATTTCATTCACTTGACGAAAGCTTGCATAGATGGAGTGCTCCTTATCCCTTTCTCTGTTTCTTTTGTATCGTTGAACTATGCATGTATCATTGGATGAAACTATTGTAATATATATGGTTGGATGCCTCTATGTTGAACTTGTTATGTATGATGGAACTATGCATGTAATATATATGGTTGGATGATGAAGTTATGTGTTGGATATCTTATATGTTTGCTCTGTAATGGCCTTTTAAAATATATCTATATATGTCATATATATTTGTGATGAAAATTGTTGGACTTAATAAAAAACAGATAAAAGAGCCAATATGCAGGCTCTTTGCCGTCTGCCACCGACGGCAACGGGCTCTTTGCCGTCTGCCGCGGACGGCAAAGAAGACACGTGGCATCTAGCTGTGCTTCCTGGGAGCTGACCCATTTGGTCAGTTTGCCATCAGTGGCAGACGGCAAAGACTTTGCCATCAGTGGCAGACGGCAAAGACTTTGCCATCAGTGGCAGACGGCAAAGAACCTGCACTTTGCCATCAGTGGCAGACGGCAAAGAACCTGCCATGTAGTGACGTGTAGATGACATCAGCGGCGGACGACAAAGACACTAGAAATTTTGCCGTCAGTGGCAGACGGCAACAGGCTCCGGCAAAGTAGGCTATGGTAAACAGCTACTTTGCCGTCCGCTACTGATGGGGGGGGGGCATTTATAAGGATCTTCGAAAATTGCGAGCCAAAGAGAGCAGTGGCCCAATCCCTAAATTTGTTTGGGAACCCACGCATTTGAAGAATTTTGATGATGTACTCCCATTTTGACTGATCAAATCAAGTGCCTCCTCCTCTTCTTTTTCCTCCCAACGGGACACCACACCACAAAATCTCACTACATGCATGATTTCTGTCTTCTCTCTCTTCCACCCTAACCGTATTAATTTAAGAATATCATTGGGTGACCGGTTCTCGCATCATGTGCGTGGACCACGTCCGGACAAATAAAAGAAACATTTTGTGACGTTGAAGATGCCCTAACAATTATGTACCAAATCCGCTTTCGGGGTTGCTACCCACACCTAATGCTCACCTACCGTCTGGTAGCATAATTGTATATTTACTAATTCTGCTTGTGCAACTCATGTTAAAGTGGTTCGTGTTTGAGACTTCGATCTCTTTCAGCTTCTTCAGCTCGCTTTTCTTTGCTTGCTTTTCTTCTTCTCTAGATGTGGCTAGTGTCTACGCGTTGAGCTATTCAGCTCTCCCCATCCATACTCACAAAATCACCATTCATCTATTTGCACACATAGACCTTGATTAGCAACACATACAAGAGAAGAAATACATCCACTTCGATGTAGAACCTCGATGCCAACAATGACAAGCAGATGATCCGATACTCTTTTATTTTTATCTATATTAGTCTCGCAAGCTAAGAACACATTCGGCCGTGTACTTGATTCGGTGACTGCTTTATATATAAAACGAGGCAAAAGCCTGTTTCGAAAGCTAAGAACACGTTAAACAGTACGTAAGTCTTATCAAGGATGAATACTCTTTTAATGAAAAGGAGCGGTCGGTGAAACTCTATGATTTCGATCTTCGCCACATATTGTGTGAGTGCGCGTGTTAGGTGGTGGTGTGTGGGTGGGTGCACGCGCGTGCTGCACCATGTCATTTGATGTCCAAATTCATACTACTTTGGCAGCTGTTACCCACATCTAATCTACACCCATGTGATTTAAGTAGTATCCCTTCGTTTTTATTTACTCTGTATATAAAATTTGACTAAAGTCAAACTTCATTTTTTTTAGAAAAGAAGGATGACCCCAGGCCTCTGCATCTGGGAGACGTATACGGCCATTTTAATGATTATTCTCGAGGACCTTACAAAGCAGTACAACAATATGTCTGGATCCGCCATCTTGGCAACATCTGCCGCTACTCCTATCCAAATAATGAAGGGGGTGCAAGCTGGGCAAAATACCCAGACCTTTGACCTAAGCCTAACATCTAAAGCCGGAGGCCCCGACCGAGCCACATACCGGGTCCGAGGCACAATCCGGTCAGACACACTCACATGTGGCGTCGCCGCCATCTTCCACTGGTCCATCTTCAGAGCAGATTGAGGTGCCAACCTTGACAGGTTCCTCCGCCATCGACGCCACCATGACGCCAAACGACGACCACCATCTACGCTAGTCCATCTCCAAGCAGAAGGAGCGCAACCACAGGACGAAGACCGGCGGAGAATAGGTAAAACGCCGCACACATTGCCGCCGCCAAACACCTCACACGCACCGCAAAGTGCCCACCATGCTTCCGGGAACCCCAGGCGACGCCTTCAAGAAGGAGCGCGACGAGGGTACGACGCCGTCGCCCGCAAGGGGAACTAGAGCTTTTTCCCAAAGGAAGATCATAGTGAAGGACGGGAGAGGACCTCGACAAGGCCTCCAAGAAGGGGACCGACGCCCAACAAAGGCGCCACCATTGTCGTGGCCTCCGCCGACGGCCAAGGGTTTCCCCCGGTCCTGCCCCCATCCCATCCACTCGGCCAAAGCCTGGCCGGGGGAGCGCACGCAGCCGGAGAAGGCGTTGGACTTCATCGAAGCAGGCACGTCGGGTGACGGGGCACCCCGACCTACTGTAGTTGACGTCCACCGAGACCTCGCCGCCCGCATGGCCGAAGTCGTGGACCACCAGCACCCACGGCCGTCGCCCGCCGAAGAGGCAACGCCGTCCACACCGCTCGAGGCCGCCGCCCCGGCATCCACCCACCGCACACATCCCGTCAAAACATCGAGAATGACCTACACCGCCGCCACTAGGGAGCACCACACCGCGAACACCCGAGCCGGGCAGGACGAGGCAAGGCCACGCCGCCAGATCCGGGCGGATACGGTGAACCCCGGCCCACCAGCCGCCAGATCGGAGTATTGCCCCGATCCCAGGGCCGAGGCGGCCGGATCTGACGGGCGGAGCCGTCCCCGGCGACCGGGCGCGGGGCGACAACGCCGGCGGCAGCCGCAGCAGAGGGCCGGCCTCGGCGGCCACCAGGGAGCAGGGGAAGCGGGCGGCGGCGCCGCCCGATGGCGGGTGGGGTCGAGGGCTCTCTAGAGGTCGAGGCGGGTGCGCGGGGAAGCCCCCGCCGCCACCTACCGCCGTGCGGGCAAGCCCGACGACGGCTGCCGGCGGCGGCGGGGGAGGAGGAGAAGGGGAGGCGGGGGACCGGCGACGCCTAGGGTTTCGCCCCCGAGTCGCCCGAGAGCGGACGACGCGGGGTGCAGACGACGCGGGGGGCAGGTAATCTATCGTTTGACTAAGTTTACAGAACACAATATAAACATTTACCATAACAAATTTATATGATATGAAAATAAATTCAACAATCAATCTAATGATATTGATTTGTTATTGTATATGTTAATATTTTTGTTTGTAAACTTTGTTAAAGTTTACAAAACTTGACTTTGATCAAAACTAATATGTGAACTAAATAAAAACGGAGGGAACCCTAGTAAAATTTTATAGTACGTGCTCCCTTCATCTTGAAATAAGTGTTTTTAATTTAATATAAATTTTTGGCATTTATTTTGGGACGGAAAAAGTATTATGTTATTTTCCTAGTGCAGCCCACGTGATTTATTTTAAATTTTTATGAAAAGAATGCAACTTTTGGCCAGCAACGAGGAGGGAGGGGGCAGCTTTTGCTCTCCCGCCATTGTCCCATTCGCCGGCTAGAGGCACCTTCCTTCCGGCCGCCGGCAAGCTGCTTCCACTGCAGATTCTTCTTCTTACTCAGGTCTCCAAGGTCCGGCTGGTGAGCTAACTTATTCACAGCTTCGCTCAATATCTCTGATTCTCCTCATCCATTTCCAACTTAAGCATCTTCTATTTTCCCCCCCAAACTAAACTTGTACAGAGTTCTTCTTAACCAACAAGCGAAGACCAAGAAGGGCGCAGCCATGGAGCTGGTGGTGGGCGCTTCAGGGGCGACGATGAAGTCCCTCCTGGGTAAGCTGGGTGGCCTCCTGGCCCAGGAGTACACCCTGATTAGGGGCGTCAACAGCGACCTCCAGTACATCAACGACGAGCTCGCAACCATGCAGTCCTTCCTCCGCACCGTCGCTGGAAGCCACGGCAACGACGAGCTGATGAAGGACTGGATGAAGCAGATCCGTGATGTCACCTATGATGTTGAGGACTGCATCGACGATTCCGGCCACCGCCTCCATCGCATCCGCGCCGACAGGTGCTGCTACTTCCTAGTCAGCAGCGTATACGAGGTCCTCACTTGGTGGCCTCGCCGCGACGTTGCCGCCAGGATCTCCGTCCTCAAGGTGCGCGCCCAGCAAATCGGTGAGCGGCGGCAGCGGTACGGCGTCGACAACCCACAGAGGGCCGGAAGTGGAAGTACCGCCACGGCTGGATTCGATGCCGCTGCCAACCAGGACGCAAGCCTTCAGATCGTTGCCATGAAGGAACCTGTGGGGGTCGACAAGCACATGGAGGGGCTCGAGAGGTGGATCACTGACGAGAACAGTGGCAGTGTGCTGTACATCGTCGGGTTCGGAGGGGTGGGGAAGACCACCATCGCCAAAGCCCTGTACAAAAATTTTGGGGAACAATTCTCCTACCGTGCCATGGTCACCGTCTCCCAGAGCTCCGACGTGGAGGCCGTCCTCAGGAGCATCAAGAGTCAGGTCACGCCGCAGACCGACCACCCCGAGCAGCCCGGTAGCTCGGCAGAGAACCGTCTAGCAGTTGCGGTGAAAGGCGTGCGACGCTGCATCGGCCAAGGCAAGGCAGCCGTCATGAACAGGCTCCGCAATGCCGGCAGCTCAGTGCAAACGACTGACCGCACAAAGCAAGGCAGGCCCAAAGGTGAACTTGAGGACTACTTGGGAGAAAACAGGTATGTACATTGTACAGCACTGCACATCGATTCCTTATTGCCTTGTTTGAAATTACGTCCTTGCTTTCTAGTAGCATTGCACTCTTGCTCCCACTTTGACTTTCTTTTCCTTGGCAGTTACTTGTTCTTAATTGACGACGTATGGTCTGCAGCGACGTGGGATCAGATTAGAAAGTCACTTCCTCTACAGAACAAAAGAGGCAAAATAATAGTTACTACCCGGTTTCAAGCTGTTGCCATGACGCGGAGAGGAGAAGGCAACAAAGTTTGTCAAGTTGAAGCTCTTAAGGACGACGAATCTAAGCAGTTGTTTAAGCAGGCCCTCCTTGAATCCAGAGGAAGAGAAGATGCTACCACATCCAAGAGAGAATCCAGCGATCCTCGTAATGATCGTGTTGTCAAGGCCAATGATGGCAACACATCTGCACTGTTACCTACCCAAGCCGTCTCTGAACCCAAAGGAAGCAAAGATGACGCTACAAGATCAAAGACAGAAGACGGCAATCCTGTCTCTGAATCCCAAGGAACAGTTCACAAGGAAGTATGGAGTATGTGCGGGGGCTTGCCACTGGCCATCGTTACCATGGCCGGTCATGTGGCCTGCAACCCAGGCAAATCAAAGGATGAATGGCTAAAACTTTGCAGCGATCTATTTCCAGGACCAGGGAAAGTTGAAGGTAAAGAGGTTGGTAAGAAACGTACCCAAGAGGAAGTGGGAAAGATTGTCAGCCATTGCTACGACGACATGCCTGCTGAAATCAAGACTTGTTCGCTATATTTGAGCATATTCCCAAAAGGCCACAGAATCAGCAGGAAGCGTTTGACACGGCGATGGATCGCTGAAGGCTTTGTTAGTGAGAAGCAGGGGCTGACCGTGGAAGATGTCGCGGAGACATATTTCAATCATCTCATCAGGAGGAAAATCATCCTTCCAGTGGATCACAGCAGCAATGGAAAGGTGAAGTACTGCATAGTTCATGACATGGTTCTTGAGCACATTGTAGCAAAGGCAAGTGAAGAGAACTTCATCACTGTTGTTGGTGGTAACTGGCTTATGCCACCACCAAGCGGCAAGGTTCGCCGACTGTCCCTTCAAGGCACTGATTCCAAGCGTGCAAAGGATATAGAGAAGATGAACTTGTCTCATGTCCGTTCACTTACCATGTTTGGGAGCTTGAACAACCAGTTGTCGTCCCATTCATTTAAGTTTGGAATTGTGCAGGTCCTTGATCTTGAAGGCTGCATGGGTTTCAAACAGCATCACACAATGGAGATATGCAAAATGCTTCTGCTCAAATATCTCAGCCTCCGAGGAACAGATATAAAAAGTCTTCCTGATCGGATCGGGAAACTCGTGAACTTAGAGACTCTGGACATAAGGGAAACAAATGTTGTTGAGTTGCCTAAAGAAGTGTGCCAGCTTGAACAGCTGGTCAACATACTTGGTGGGAATAAAAGAACACGGAAGGCACTTAAGCTTCCTGGAGAGCTGAATAAGAAGAAGAAAATGAAGGGCCTTCGCATACTGTCAGGGATTGAGATCACTGCAGGATCAGTGGATTTCCATCATTTGACCGAGCTGAGGAAGCTTGCTATCTACAAGCTGGTAACCATGGGGGGTGATTCGAGTTTCAAAGAATTAAGATCCTCTATTGAATATCTTGGTGGCTACTCTCTACACACGCTCATAATTGGTGATGAGTCATCCGAGTTTATCAATTCACTGGATGATCTTTCATCACCCCCAATATTCCTTATTGCCCTTGAGTTATCTGGCAAGATGGTTAAGCTTCCCAGATGGATCAGACAACTCAGTGCTCTCAACAAGTTAAACCTGCCAATAACAGCTCTCCGGACGGATAACCTGAGGCAACTTAGTGATCTGGAGGAATTATTTTCTCTCACCTTCTCATTTACTGCACAAAAGCATGATGCAGAAACCTTGACCATTCTTTCAGAAAACAAGCTGCATTCCCATGGGCAGATCAAAATTCCAGACTCAGGATACAAGAGTCTCAAGCTTCTTCGTTTCGCTGCTCCTCTATTGCCATTACTGAGCTTTCCCAAAAAAGCCATGCCAGAGCTGGAAATGCTTGAGCTGCGGTTTAACCTGTTGGAGGGCCTTTTTGGCATAGAGTACCTTGCAAAACTCAAAGACGTGCATTTGACATTAGATGACAAAACCCGCCAAGCAATGACAAAGAAGATAGTAGGCGACATGGAGAATGCAGCCAAGAAGACCAAAGCCAAGGCACCACCCAGGATAATCCTTGAGACAGTGATTCACTCAAATTGAAACTAAACCAAACTGTTGTGCTTTGTAAATCATCGCGAGTTGAGAAGCATCATGTAGTTCAAAACATGTTCTCACAATTTTATTTAAGCTATTCGTGGCAAACCTATTTAAATTGGAATGATTGTTCATTGTTGCGCGTTATTAGAGGGCCTTAAACATTCTATCGCTTGTGTATGCGACTTTGTTGATTTCTTATTATGGTTGCGACCTTGCGTTTGAATCAGTCTCGGTGATCGATTGCAAAATCTTTCTGAATTTCATTCAAGAGAATGGATATTAGTATCTTCAGTTCTTTTTTCACAAGGACCATCTTACTCCTTGTGACATCTATGTATAGGCATGAAGTGTTCAGCATTTACTGATATAAGGTGCAGTGAAGGTTCATCATAGCCAACCTATTGGTAGTTTTTCTCAGCCCTAGTTTCAGTTCAGCAGATTGTGAAAGGGGGTGATTTATAACTACTGTAGTGAATTGAGCCTGATGCCATAAATTTATGCATCAAGTCAACTCGATGCCATAGAAACGAAAAGCGACCTGCTGGGAGAATACAATGTAAACAATAACAGACCAGTGAAACTCACCTCGGTATATTTGACAAGTAAGCTTTGACTCGTGATCTCTGAATAAATGGTAAGAGCTCAGCAGCTCAACGGCGACAGAGCTAACTTCTTTTGTCTCGCGACCTTTGCTGCGGTCGGGCCTAACCTATCCAGTGTGGAAGTGAGCGGATCTGGCCGTTGCGGCAGAAGGAGCCGAGTAGCCGGGGCTTGCGGTGGTCGTATGGGAGCCCGCGGCATTGGGGACGAGGCGGCGCCAGCGCTCTGACGGAGGCGCGGAGGAAGGGGGCAGGAGGAGGATGTCACGGCTGAGGCCGTCGCCGTCCAGCGGGACGGGCAAGAGGCAGTGCCAGCCCGCCAGGCAAGAGACGGGCCCAATATTGATCCACGAATTGATCGTATGTGAGAGCAACTAATTAACGAGCGCTCCTTCGGAAGCCTTGCAGCGATCAGCGTCACTTGGCGCGCTCTCAGCCATTCGCCGCGTGTCATGCTCTGGGCTCCCTCCGGATTTAGTTTTTCTATTTTTCCGCATGCGTTTTCGGCTTTTTAAACGGTTTTTTTTGTTTTTTGACGTTTTGGTTTTCCACCGGTCTTTCTTAACTTTTCGAAAAAAAATTAGAAAAAAAAAATATTTTTTTTGCGCAAAAAATGCATTTTTTTCGCGAGAGTCACGGTTTTGTTTTCGCGAGAGGTACGGTTGTGCTTTCGCGAGAGGCATGGCTGTGCCTCTTGGAAACGGAAAAAAACGTGTTTTTTGTTTTTTTTCCTTTCGCGAGAGGCATGGTTGTGCTTTCGCGAGAGTCACGGCCGCGCCTCCTCGAGAACGAAAAAAAAACACGTTTTCTGTTTTTTTTTCTTTCGCGAGAGGCACGGTTTTGCTTCCGCGAGAGGCACGGTTGTGCTTTTGCGAGAGGCACGGGCGTGCCTCTTTCGAAAAGGAAAAAAATGGCGTTTTTTGTTTTTTTTTCTTTCGCGAGAGGCACGGTTTTGCTTTCGCGAGAGGCACGGTTGTGATTTCATCAAAGGCACGGGAGTGCCTCTTTCGGAAAGGGAAAAAAATCCGTGTTCCCTGTTTGGTTTTTCGTTGGTTTTCCTCGTCTGGTTTTTTCGTGAAAAAAAAGTTCGTCAAAACCTATCAACATGGATCTAGTTTTGAAGATCTCGACGCGAGGAATCCAACGGCGAAAGCGGTTCGAGATTTGGACGCACAGTTTAAGAGATAAAACATACGGATCTATGAAAAAAGGGAAAACTTCCAGGTTGCGACAAGTGGCGCACATGCATCGCGCCACTTATCACAACCTGGGAAAGTTGGAATGATCTACGCAAGAAGTACTCCTTAACTAGTGATTTCGGTGATAAATATAACTCAATTTTGTTTGTCTCTCAATTGAAATTCCGAATTGAAATTGTAACATGACCTCTGTTGCAAAAAAAATTATAACAAGGACTCTGTTGCAAAATAATAATTCTACAACTTAACCTATGTTTTATAAAAAAATCCGCAACATGACCGGTGTTACACAACGCGATCTTTGTTGCATTTGATAGAGGGTGACGCTTGGCCGCTCACTTCGCCCGATCCGACGACTCATGAGCAGAAAAGATTCGCCGGACGACGCGTAGCAGCATCCACTGGTTAAAGAAACAGAGTCAAGTTAATTCGCTGTATGCCCCCACTCGCTGAAGCTGAGCCAGCCTTGGCCTCTGCTTGCCGTCTACATCACGTCTAGCAATGGCCGTCAGTATGAATTCAGTCTAACTATCTAAGGAGGAACTCACCAGGGCGCTGGTCATCCAAGATTCATGAAACTAATAATCCCTCATTGAGCGCTTATGATAAAACGCAAATGCATGGCGGCATTAAAATCGCGAGCTTCGCTCCGGCCTTTCAATCGTGCCAGCCGGACCACATGGCAAATACACTACAGACTTCATCGCAAAAAAAAAAATAAAAAAAATAAACCTACAGACTTGGGCAGACCCCAACGTATCAACATTGCAGAGAGCACCCCCACTGGACCGTAATTAAACCACACATAGAAAAAAGTACGAGTTACAGACACGACACAGAAGTAGAAATACCTGACCCCACACAATAACACAGATTTTGGCCTGGCAGCGCAGGCAGCACCGCCACTGTCCGGAATCATATTCATGTTCAAGCTTAACAGATGATACGCCATCAGAGGCAAAAGGTCGATCCCACAGGTTGGGTGACGAATAGTTGCAGGCCAATTGCAAGTTACAACAACGTAAACAAATTGAGCAAATCTTCAGCCCTCTACCTACACCGGAGCTGTTGATGAGGGCCCTACCTATATCTCGACAGTGGATGAGGTCGGAGAGGCGGGGTCTCGCGGTCGGTCCCGGTGCATGCCTAGCCTGCCGATGATCTTGCACGGTTGCTAATGCCGCAATCAATACTTTCTGTTCCTTGAAGCATCCTGATAATGTTCCTTATTGCAGGCCTTAGATTGCGGTCAGGGTTCAGACATTTTAGGCCTATCCGAATGCATCTTTTTATTTCTTCTTGGCAATTTATATCTAGGTTTCCATTACTCTGTGATCTTCTCAACCTATTTTCCCAGTTGCAGAGAACCTGTGAAATCAGACCAAATACCTAGACTGTTAGCGTGAAGGGTAAACACAATGTCAACAAAGGGACGTCCATTTTGAAATGCAAAACAACATCCTTTCCTCACCACCTTGACAAATTCATTTGAAGACGATGGTTTAGTAACATCACTGGGGTATTTACGTCCCGTTATTATCTCGATGATTATTACGCCCAAGCTAAATATGTCCGACTTGATCGACAATGCTGCAGCACTTTCCTCAAAGAACTCTGGTGGCATGTAACCACTGAATTGACAGCATGAATAGAAGTTGATGGTGTTAAATAGACAGTATAAAAAGCACATCTTGCTTATGACTTGAAGAATAATGGATGAAAAAGTGGCAAAAACTCACCGTGTTCCAAGACGAGATGACGTTCTAATAGTGCCCGATTGTTCAAGCAACCTTGACAGACCGAAGTCTGCAATTTTTGCTATCATGGCGTCGCTGAGCAATATGTTTGCCGGTTTAAGGTCCAAGTGAATAATGGGGACCTTTTGCCCGTGAAGGTGACATAAACCATAGCAAATCCCTTTGATTATTTTGTAGCGTGTGCTCCAATTAAGTCCAGAAGATTCATCTGCATTTGTAACCCAAGAAGAACATTCTGACATATCTTACCTAGAAATTCTACTACATGTTCTGTAGATAATGTATGAAAGTGCTACAAATTTGTATGATATGTCCTTGTTTGAGTATATTGATCTGTTGTAATACTTAGTACATGTGGAAAACAAGGTCCAAACTTCCTAGTCTACAGTATCAAATGAAGATGAAATCGATAAACAACATGCCATAGTAAATGTCGTACCAGATAGATACTCATTAAGGCTTCCGGTGGGGAGATACTCTAAGCAAAGTAGCATTTCCGGCTTCTCTACAAAGACCTTTTTCCCATTGTTGTATGGTGCAACCTCTTTCTGTATTTCATAGCAGTAGCCTACACATTGCACTATATTGGGGTGCTTAACCGTCATAAGATGACAAACCTCCTTCTCAAACTGCATTTCCGCGTGTTGTCGTAACTCACTATTGGGTTGTAATACAATCTTCTTCACAGCAATCATTTCACCATTTTCCAGCACTCCCTGTTTAAAACCATCCTATCAGTACGAGTGTACATTGCGGAGAGAAAGACAAAGATACAAGACAAAGAGAATGGTCTATTAATATTGCAACCTTACCTTATATACGGCACCAAAACCACCTTGTCCAATTATTCTCTTATCGGAGAAGTTATCTGTGATATCTTTCAAACATTGCAATGGTACATAGTATGGCCTTGAACTCAGATCATTTGGCTGCCTTTCATGGTTATTTGAAACATGAAAGTCCAGAGAGGATATTACCCTATCCATTCCCAGAAGAGGGTGTGAAGCTCGGATGGAGGCATCATCAGCAACATATACTTTCATACGCAATACTTCCCCTCTCGAAAATAGCGACGGTACCGGCTCGGCTCTCGGATATGAGGACAACACTGTTTTCTTTATAGGATATCCCTCGATAACGGAATCTGGAAGGCGGCTGAACGAGGTCCCAGGAATGCTGACGGTGCGGCTAATGGTGTGGGCGGAAATCCTTGTGGTCGCAAAGTGTACAGATGCTTCAAGGAAAAGCTTGGGAAGATAGGTTGGATCGAAGACGTTGAAGTAGAAGTGCTCGTTCCACACTGGGTTCACATCACTCTTCTTGGCAGTTGTCCGGAACTGCTGACCGTCAAAGGCCAGCACAACATAGGGACTTAGGTAACTATTGATATCCGATTGGTCGAGGTCACAAGCACCTACAACCTTGACACACAACACTGACATCATCCCCGGTGATGCTGCAATTTCTTGAACTGTACGTACTGCGCGCGCACACACACAAAAAGGACGATTAGCACCACCATTACCTATAGTTAGAAATCCATGAATTGAGCGCGTGGCAGGTGTGGTGAGGCAATCTCCAAATATGTCGGGGAAAAAAAATTCCATGAATTGGCTGTTAAATTAAAGCCTCTCTGAGTTATCAGAGCCGGTCCATGTCTTAGACAAGAACCAAAAAGGAAAATAAAAATACATGACATGTGGTCATCTATTTATCATCCAAATAGATGACAGGGCCAAAAAGGAATCACTCCAGCAGGTGGTGTGTATCTCTTTGTCCACCCCAGTTGAAAATGAACAAATACAATATAGACAACGGAATTTGGATGGTATACTGTAGGCAAAAAGGAAACCAATCAGAAGATCATTTTAGATGGTAAGCCTATGTTTAGAGATATAGACGACCAGATCTGTTGAGCAATCGCTAACGCTGATGCCGTTTTTTTTTTCGAGACATGGCGTCACATACATACATACATACATACATATACATACATATTAGTAGTATTTAAGAGAAGGAAGGGGCCTGATTAGTTGTGCGGATCTAAGGAACTGATTGCTATTAGTTGTGGTTGTGCCTCTACAAAAGCAATTGCGAATCAACAGGCCCGCTACAGACTGGATCGATCGGATGAAGTGAATGAAGGGCTATTTGCAGCGAAAAGACAGATAAATCACATATGCACCAAGCAAAGCAGAAGGAGCAAACGAATCCGCGCTACACGTAGAAATCCCAGAACAAATTAATGGAGCAAGTTGGGTCTGCTCACCGGTCACTCCACTAGAGCGGGCGGGTGGAGTAGACAGGTCGAACCACGCCGGCCGGGACGACGAACAGAGCAGCAGGAGCAGAGAGGGGAAAGGAGTTGCTCTTTTTTTTTTTTTGTTACAGGAAAAAATAGACCTTATTCATCGTATGTAGCAGGGTCATTTACAAACTCCGAGGATGAAATGAAGTCCGGGAGCTCAGCGTCCCCAAATACATGACATACAAATCCAGTCAAAAAGGCAATTCTTTCTGAGTTTGACCAAATATATAGAGAAAATACCAACAACAACAATATTGAATAAATAGATTATGAAAACATATCTAATGGTGAATATATTGATATTGATTTGATATTTTTTATTTTTAATATTTTTGTACATATACTTGGTCAAACTTAAAACTCATTAACTTTTTTGACTGAATTTATGTGCCATCTATTTGGGGACGGAGGTAGTAATACAGAGCCATGAAGACATCATTTGCCTGCTACAGTTAAGCGGATAAGGGCATGTACAATGGTTGATAAGATAGTCTTATC
This sequence comes from Triticum dicoccoides, assembly GCF_002162155.2. Lineage (NCBI taxonomy): Eukaryota > Viridiplantae > Streptophyta > Magnoliopsida > Poales > Poaceae > Triticum > Triticum dicoccoides. The sequence continues at coordinate 20,945,469 of NC_041382.1, forward strand.
TTAAGTTTTGCATGTAAGTTAGAGATGACAAAAAAACATGTGTACAATGGGTCATCTCTTAGCCTTATCTTCAATAATTAGTTGTTCCTAAAAACATGGTGAGCCAAATTGTGCTAAGAGATCATATCTTGTCTTCTCTTAAATAAGATAAGACAAGCCTTCTCTTATAGTTTCTCTCTCCTCCACCTCATCATTTATCCTACGTGGCACTCTTAAGATAGAACCATTGTACATGCCCTAACTCACCGTGATGCCGCGTCTTCCGGGAAAGAAAAATGATGATCTTGTGCCGGGTGGATATATATCTAGGTAATTATGAGCATGTTTGGTTGGTGTCCTCGTTTCCTCACTTCTGGCATTGCGCCTCGTATGTGATTTTTTAGTTGGACGTAAGTGTTTAGTTAATGTCCAGAGATACAACATGCTAGCCTGGCCTGGTAGCCACATTGACTTTCTTAGCGTGGCCATCACCTAGACATGTTGTTTAGCATGGCCTGGCTGCTGAAAATATGTGACCGGCCGGGCCGACCAAGTGCAACATCACCTCCTATTTGCCACTCATTGTGGCAAAATGCTAACAAATCGCACGGAGAACCAATGCTGGTCAAAGAACCACAGTAGATGATATTCATACAATAGGTTTGCCACGAGCGAAAGTTATGCTAAAGGGTGCTGGTAGTGGAAGAGATGGAGAATTAAGAGCCATTGCTAAAAGTGGTGTACCATTAAGTTGTATGGTGATGTAACACCTATGCCGCATAAAGGATGTCGACCGCTTGAAAAAAGACGTTTGTAAAAGAATTAATCTGCTTTTGACTTTCAAGGGAAATAAACGATTCAATGATAAAATAATAATACTAGTCTATAATGGTTCAGTGAATCGTTACTTGCGCCAGCCCTATCTAATCGGCTATCAGAATCCTAGTTTTGGAACCCTCTGGAAGGTTGTAGTCTGGTTTATACCGCTTTTGAGAGGTTCTGGTCTGGTTTTGTTTTAAACTTCCCGCTTTATTTTTCTACCTCTATAATAAATGGTTGGCCATTTCAAAAAGTCCTTCACAAATTAAAAAAAGTTATGGATTTTTTAAAAATGTTCACACTTTGTAAAATCAGTAAAATATTTAAAAATGTTCATAATTTAATAAAATGCAGTTTTTGAAAAACTTTCATATTTGCAAAATATTGTTCACATACCTTTTTCGCATTTTCAAATATTCGTCTACAAATATACGATATTGTTGATTTATTAAATTAATATTTTGAATGTTCTTGTGTTTTTTATAAAGATAACGGATGAAAAGCACCTGAAATAAAAAAAAGGTTAGAAAAATGAACATGCACAGTTTGGGCCACTTGACTGCGTGGAACATAGTCGCTACTGTGTGAAAGCTGCACTGTTTGACGTTGAGCTGCCGAGCCCAGCTGCCAGGTCTATATAACTTCAGAGCAATTAGTTGACGAGCGCTCCTTCTGGAGCCTTGCAACAATCACTTATGGTGGGCTGAGAGCACGCCATTTGGCGCGCTCTCAGCCGCCACCACGTGTCACCGTCTGAGTGCTTCCTTCGGATTTTGCTTTTTTTCGCACACATTTTCGGCTTTTTTGATGTATTTCCTCTTTTTTCCAACTTTGCGGTTTTTCACTGCCGTTCTTAGCTTTTCGACAATAAAAAAAGTTTGGAATTTTTTTTGCATCAAAAAGCATGTTCTAGCTTCCTAAAGAGACACGATTTTGCTTCCACGAGAGTTATGGTTTTGCTTTCACGAGATGCATGACTGTGCCTCTCGGAAACAAAAAAAACGTGTTTTCCCTTTTTTTTCTGTGTTAGGCACGGTTTTGCTTCTGCGAGAGGCATGGCCGTGCCTTTCAGAAACGGGAAATAATGTGTTTTTTTTTTTCACGAGAGGCACGGTTTTGCTTCCCTCAGAGGCACGGCTGTGCTTCTCGGAAACGAAAGAAACGTGTTTTGTTTTTTCCCTTTCCTGAGAGGCACGTTTTTGCTTCTGCGAGATGCACGGCCATGCCTCTCAGCAACGAAAAAAAATGCATTTTCATTTTTTTCCCACGAGAGAGATGGTTTTGCTTCCGTGTGAGGCATGGATTTGCTTCCGCGAGAGGCGCGGCCGTGCCTCTCAGAGGCTTCCGGAAAGGAAAAAAACATCCTCCCAATTTGGTTTTTTGTCTGATTTTTCCATGAAAAAACTCATCAAAACCTATCAACATTAGATCTGATTTTGAAGATCTCGACACGAGGAATCCAATGGTGAAAACGGAACGAGATTTGAAAGCACGGTTTAAGAGATAAATCGTTTGGAATAAATGGATCTACGAAAACAGGGAAAACTCATAGGTTGCGATAAGTGGCGCCCATGCAGCATGCCACTTGTCACAACCTAGAGAGATGGGAGTGCTCTTTGGAAGGAGTACCCCTCAATTAGTGATTTCGATATAACTCGCTTATTGTGAGATATAGCCTGGCCTCGCCTCTGGCGCGTCGGTAATGGGTCGGGCCAAATACAGGAGCCCGTCGGTAATGGGCTGTTTGTAACGTTTCTTCACAGATTTTTCTTTGAGGTTGACAATCTTTTTACTTTTATTTCTTTTTTCTTCACCACTTTTCTTCATTTTTTGTGTTTTTCCTTCATCGGGTTTCTTTCCTTTTGTGCGTTTTCGGTGTTTTCTCACAGTTTTTCCTCGGTTTCTTTCTTTCTTTAATTTTTCGTTTTTCTGTTTTCACTTTTTAGCACATGTCTACTTTTTTCAATACACAACGTATAATTTCAGTCTACACATAGAATTTTTTATATACGTTGTACATTTTTTAAATGCATGATGTAAATTTTTCTTAAATAAATGTTTGCTGATTTTTCAAATACGCATAATTGTTTTAATTGTAATACATACTTAAAAACTATACGAACATTTTTATATTGTATATGAAAATTCAAAATATAACCGAAATTTCTTTCAACGACTTGAATATTTATTAAAAAATTTATGAACACTTTTTTGAGCGCAAATAAAATAAATTTTACTACACAAACACTTTTTATATTGTGTTAACAATTTTTTAAATGTCACCAATATATGTTTTGTAACACATGGACAATTGTTTGAAAATTTCATTTGCATTTTTTTAAAAGGTAAGGAATATTATGTGAATTAGTTTAACATTTTTTGCATTCTCTGAACACTTTTTAATTGTGAGAAACATTTATTGTAGTGTGTGAACATTTTCTGAATGTGATAAACATTTTTTCATATGCTATCAACATTTTATTAGAGTTGCACAAACTTTTTCTCAAAACTGAAGTAGTAATTGTTTCTGGCACATATGTTTGGAATCTTTGAAAATACTCCCTTCATTAACCATGAAAAGTATTTTGGAACGGAGAGAGTATTAAGAAAAGTAATAGTGGAAAAGAAAAAAAAATAAACTGAGTGAAGAAATGAACAATGTTGCTACTGGGCCCGCCCCCTAGGGGCTTTCCTTGAGGCGCCGCGGTGGTACGTCACGCAGTATGCGAGGTATAGCCATGCCCGGGAGTTGTGTTACGACTAATCTTGGTGTGATCTAGAGATACAACATGCCATCCTGGCTTTGTGACCACATAGACTTGCTTGGCGTGGCCATCACACAAGCATGTTGTAGCATGGCCCTGGTGCTGGAAAATCGATTGCTTGGCCGCCCAAGCGCATATGCCTTATAACTAATCATGCTATAATCAGACCTTTCTACTTCGGGACAAGTCTGATACCAATGTCTTTCATAACCAATGGCATTCATAATTGAGCTTTCTTGAGGCCAGGTCTGCGATTGTCAAGCAAACAAAGTTGCCATTGACAGTAACCACACACCATTAGATCAGTCTAGCCTAGAACCAAGAACCCTATTCCGCCCATACCTTGACAGTGTCAACCAAACACGTCTCACCCTACACAACTCGCGCTTCGCCAAGGTTTTCCTTCATGTGCCGTTTGAGCTGGGACGTTTTTATTTTCCGTTTTCTGATCTTTCCTTTTTCACGTTTTTCTTTTTTCTGGTTTTTAATTTTCTTCCCTTTACATTTTTTCAAAAATTTGTGTAATTTTTTAATTAAAATACATTTTTTATTATACTTTGTTTTCAAGTTCCTAAATATGTTATGACCAAAAGTGGTAAAGCTGTTGCCTTGTGACAATGAGGTCATGGGTTCGAATCCTAGAAACAACCTCTTGTATAAATGTAGGCAAAGACTGCGTACTATAGATCCAAAGTTGTCGGACCCGTCCCTAGACCCTGCACAAGCGGGTGCTACATGCACCAGGCTGCCCTTTTCCTAAAATATCTTATGAAAATTGAGAACATTTTGTCAATTCATAAATATTTTATGAATTTCTGAACAATTAAAGCCTAGAATATTTTTTTAAATCTGTATTTTTTAAATATGCAAGCATTTGTTCATGTACATGAAATGTGATTTAATTTTTTGATTATTTTTTAAATTTTTGAACATTTATTCCAAAAATCATGAATATCCTCTAAGACTTGTGAATTATTTTCAAATTTTTGAACATTTATAAAAATTGCGAAACTCTTTCAAATTCATGAATATTTTTGAAATTTATGAATCTATAAATTTTAAAAAGTACCCAAATTCTAGTTTTGGAAAAAAGTCCTGCTCAAAACCGGCCAGTCTAGCATATTCTCTAGCAGTAGGCTCTTTTCGATCAAAACCAGAGAAAACTGCTAAGCGGGCCCATCCACTATGAGGTGCAGTTTGGTTACACGTGGAATAGGAGCTCTCGCCAAAACAAACACATACAGCACCATTATCAGCAGAAGAAGATCACGTCACAAAGATGTAAGGGAGCAACTAGGTGGGGTTGTCTCCCAAGAAAAGTGGCAACAGAGAGCACTCCAGTGTCTCAAGGTGTTGCACCCACATAAAAACCCGTTTTTTTTCTTTTTCATCTTTCAAATTTTTATATTTCATATTCTATTTTTTTAGTTTTTTTGCTTATTTTTTTTATTTTAGGTACAATATGTTGTGTGATGGAGTGCATGTTGCGCTCGTTAGGGAGTGTGAGTTGTGTTGCGTAGAAAGCATAATTTGCACATGGAATACTAATTGCATCGCGGGGAGTGCACGTTACGCCACACAAAAAATACATGTTGCGTCGGGAATACAAGTTGTGCTATATCGGTAGCACAATTTGTACTATGTGGGAAGCACAAGTTGTACTATGCAAGAAGCATAACTTGCACTACATGGGAGTACACTACCCACTGGGGAGTATAACTTTTGTTTTGGCGTGAAGCACAACTACATTATCGCGCGAGCACAATCTAGTTCTCCATGGGTGCATAATTTATGCCCGGAAAAAGTTCATCAAAATATATTATCATGTGATCTAATATTGAGCACAAAAGGAAAATGGTTCGTAATGTGGACACTCGGCTCAAGACTTATTTCATTTCGGAAACTAAATCTCACAAAAAGAAAGCGTGTACACCACCCTCCCATCATCTCATGGCAGGGAAAGCTCATGAAAACTGCTTGGTGATGACAAGTGATGCACATCACTGCCTCGAGTGTGGTCATCATTGGAGTTTGAAAGTAATTAACCTTTGCGAAATACACCCCTTAACTAGTGATTCCAAAGATGTAAAGGTAAGGATAACAATGGGTTTGGGTTAATCCACGAAGTGCTAGAGACCGTTCACTTTGCCAGGCGTGCACCAGCATGGGGCTTGCTCTTCTGCTACAGCTAGAGAATAGGCTTTGAACTTCGCTTGTGAGCATCCTCGCCAAAGTTTTACCTTACAATTCGGGTACCTTGCGGCACAAGATCATGTTTTAGGGGACATTTGCGATTGGAGGTCCTATTTGATGCTTAATGTGTCAAATAGTCCTTTCACACATGCGAACGACAGAGTGAGCCGACACATTCAGCGATCGTACTGTAGTGACTCCGTCAAGCTAGCGAGTGGCTCAAATATTTTCTTATAGCATTTTTACTCGGAATTTCTATGGAAACGTCATACGTAGGTAATAGCTACTGCATGCATGGGGGCTGTTTTGAGGAGATTAAGGCATATGTGTAGGAGGACAAGAGGAAGTACTTCCACGAAGTTGGATGAACTAACAAACTATGCACCCTGTCTCGATGTGGGAGTAGGCAATTCTCGGTATCAAAGAGGCTAGCAAAATGTTTTATCTAGAAGCAAAGAACTCTAGAACTTGCATGAATCTCTGATTCTTGTTCCTATAGCTAATAGCTATTGCATGTAGGCACAATCATGCTCAAAAGAACAATGACGTTTGTCGGATTGCATTGAGTCCTAATTTTCCTAGTATGTCAGACTTGCAACCATGTTAGGTACAAGGTTTTTTTTTCTTTCACAAAGGGTGGATTTTATTGATTCAAAATAAAGCATCAAGTAGATACAAACATAATGAGCACACACATGGCATCTACATATCTAGGATGCACACAACCAACACAATTGCGCACACAAAAAAATAAACACACCGGGAAATAGCAAAATCACACAAGACAAATGCTATGCCTTAGCAAGGAAAAAGAAAAAAGCCGAAGCTATCGAAATAGCGATCGACAAACTACAACAATGACATATCCGCAACAACTATCTCTTCACACCACAAGGACAAATGAGGTTCTTCAACAACGACGCCTTCAAGAAAGGAATAACTCTCATGCACCGTCGCTAATAGATTCAATCAGCAAATGCTAGATTGCAGGTTTTCACCCAGAAGAACCAGTCTGAGCATATCCAAACAATGCCTTCAACAAGTTAACGATGCAAAACATCAAAATTGCTAGGTATAACCAACTCCGGTAAGACCTAGGGTTTTCGCCCCAGAGCTCGAGACCAGATACTCAAGAAGCATCACCAAATCAAAGTCAATGTTGTGGTGTTGCCACGAGTTTCTGGCGATCCTAGCAGCTACATGTACTGCGCTAGAAATCCCAACTCCACCGCTACACAAACGCACCCTGTAGATCATGTTGCTGTCCATAGATTGCACCTCACCATTGAAGAAAAACCGACCAAAGCAGGAGCCACCAGAACCACAATGGCGCCTTCCGGCTGAATCCTACAACCTCGCCATTATGATATGCCGACAGCGGCCACTAGAACTGGAGAGAAGAACCCTCACGAAGACTTCCGTATCCAGCTCAATACGCAGCTTGAGTGAATGGCTAGTGTCGGCATGATCAGATATGAAGGGGAAATCCTCGAAAATCTAACATCTGTGGGAACGTTCGCCGATCTAATTGGATGCAACCACCAGCGAGCAAGGTAGTGGCCAGCCCCAATCCTCATGGGCATTTACCACCGGGAGAGCCTCCTGCACCCTAGCATGACCTGTGGCAGCCCAGCTCTGGCAGCTATGCCACTGCGTAGCAGCATGGGCTCCCAACCAGCATGACAAGCAATAGAGGCTGAGCCGCACCGTGTAAGAAGGGAGGGCTGGAGGACCATAGGGCGGCAACAACGGTGAACACGACAAGGGTGGAGTGGAGGGAAGCACTTCGCATGTGAGGACTAAGTGTCCTGCAGCCGCCTTCCTTGAAGCTGGCCTGAGCTTTGTCGGTGGGTACCCTCTGGCGGCGTGAGACAACGAAGGGGTGAGGGGAGTGTTGGAAATATGCCCTAGAGGCAATAATAAATTAGTTATTATTATTATATTTCCTTGTTCATGATAATCGTTTATTACCCATGCTATAATTGTATTGATAGGAAACTCAGATACATGTGTGGATACATAGACAACACCATGTCCCTAGTAAGCCTCTAATTGACTGGCTCGTTGATCAATAGATGGTTACGGTTTCCTGACCATGGACATTGGATGTCATTGATAACGGGATCACATCATTAGGGGAATGATGTGATGGACAAGACCCAATCCTAAGCCTAGCACAAAGATCGTGTAGTTCATATGCTAAAGCTTTTCTAATGTCAAGTATCATTTCCTTAGACCATGAGATTGTGCAACTCCCGGATACCGTAGGAATGCTTTGGGTTTACCAAACGTCACAACATAACTGGGTGGCTATAAAGGTGCACTACAGGTATGTCCGAAAGTGTCTGTTGGGTTGGCACGAATCGAGACTGGGATTTGTCACTCCGTGTGACGGAGAGGTATCTCTGGGCCCACTCGGTAGGACATCATCATAATGTGCACAATGTGATCAAAGAGTTGATCGCGGGATGATGTGTTACGGAACGAGTAAAGAGACTTGCCGGTAACGAGATTGAACAAGGTATCGGTATACCGATGATCGAATCTCGGGCAAGTACAATACCGTGAGACAAAGGGAATTGTATACGGGATCGATTGAGTCCTTGACATCGTGGTTCATCTGATGAGATCATCGTTGAACATGTGGGAGCCAACATGGGTATCCAGATCCCGCTGTTGGTTATTGGCCGGAGAACGTCTAGGTCATGTCTGCATGGTTCCCGAACCCGTAGGGTCTACACACTTAAGGTTCGATGACGCTAGGGTTATAAAGGAAGTTTGTATGTGGTTACCGAATGTTGTTCGGGGTCCCGGATGAGATCCCTGACGTCACGAGGAGTTCCGGAATGGTCCGGAGGTAAAGATTTATATATGGAAAGTTGTTGTTCGGGTTCCGGGAAAAGTTTGGGTTTTTTCGGTATTGTACCGGGAAGCTTCCAGAAGGTTCCGGAGGATTCCGGAGGGGTCCGGAGGTCCGGAAATTGTTCCACCATGTTTAATACAGCAGCATGGGCTGTAGGGGGGCGCCCTAGCCTTAATGGGCCAGGGGCACCAGCCCCCCCAAGGCCCATGCGCATGGGAGAGGGGAAACCCTAAGGGGGAGGGCCTCCACTTGACTTGGGAGGCACTCCTCCCCCCTTGGCCACCGCCCCCAACCCTAGATGAGATCTAGGGAGACCGGCCCCCTCTCCTCCCCACCTATAAATAGTGGAGGGGTGGGAGGGCATCCGCACCCAAAAGTTCTGGCGCAGCCCTCCCCCTCTCCCAAGTACTCCTCCTCTCCCGCGGTGCTTGGCAAAGCCCTGCAGGATTGCCACGCTCCTCCACCACCACCATGCCGTCGTGCTACTGCTGGACGGAGTCTTCCCCAACCTCTCCCTCTCTCCTTGCTGGATCAAGGCATGGGAGACGTCACCGGGCGGTATGTGTGTTGAACGCGGAGGTGGCGTCCGTTCGGCACTAGGATCTCCGGTGATTTGGATCACGACGAGTACGACTTCTTCAACCTCGTTATCTTGAATGCTTCCGCTTAGCGATCTACAAGGGTACGTAGATGCACTCTCCTTCCCCTCGTTGCTGGTTTCTCCATAGATAGATCTTGGTGACACGTAGGAAAATTTTGAATTTCTGCTACGTTCCCCAACAGGGAGGTGGTTATAGTGGCTTAGGGTTGCTCTGCCGAGCCGCCAGGGGTGGTGACTGTTTCACATAGGTTTTGTTATGTTGTCTTTTGTATAACTAGTTTCTTTATTCATTTTTATGTAAAAATAAAGACTAGAATGATCTTTACCTAATTTGAGGTTTCCTATAAATGTTGATTTTGGTGCACACACATGGCATATAACTTGCTGCCCTTGACATGATGTTGATTTCAGTGCACATACATGGCACATAACTCGCTTCCATGGCATATAACTTGCAGGTCGTCACTACCGTCGAAGGGCAAGCACAAGGCCTCCATGTGTTGGAAATATGCCCTAGAGGCAATAATAAAAGTATTATTATTATATTTCCTTGTTAATGATAATTGTCTTTTATTCATGCTATAATTGTATTATCCGGAAATCGTAATACACGTATGAATACATAGACCACAATATGTCCCTAGTGAGCCTCTAGTTGACTAGCCTCTAGTGAGCCACAATATGTCTGCATGTCTCCCGAACCCGTAGGGTCTACACACTTAAGGTTCGGTGACGCTAGGGTTGTATGAATATGAGTATGCAGCAAACCGAATGTTGTTTGGAGTCCCGGATGAGATCCCGGATGTCACGAGGAGTTCCGGAATGGTCCGGAGGTAAAGATTTATATATGGAAAGTCTTATTTTGGTCGCCGGAAAAGTTTCGCGTGTTATCGGTATTGTACCGGGAGTGCCGAAAGGGGTCCGGGGGTCCACCATGGGGTCCACCTGCCCCAAGGGGGCCACATGGGCTGTAGGGGGTGCGCCTTGGCCTATATGGGCCAAGGGCACCAGCCCCAAGAGGCCCATGCGCCAAGGAGACAAGGGGAGGGGAGAGTCCTAAAGGGGGAAGGCACCTCCTAGGTGCCTTGGGGAGGATGGACTCCTCCCCCCCCCCTTGGCCGCACCCTTCCTTGGAGGAAGGGGCAAGGCTGCGCCCCCCCTCTCTCTTTTGCCCCTATATAAAGGGAGGGGAGGGAGGGGCAGCCGCACCCCTCAAGGCTTGGCGCCTCCCTCTCCTTTCTACACCTCCTCCTCCTCCCGTAGTTGCTTAGCGAAGCCCTGCCGGAGTTCTGCTGCATCCACCACCACGCCGTCGTGCTGCTGGATCATCATCAACCTCTTCTTCCCCCTTGCTGGATCAAGAAGGAGGAGACGTCATCCGCTCCGTACGTGTGTTGAACGCGGAGGTGCTGTCCGTTCAGCACTAGGTCATTGGTGATCTGAATCACGGCGAGTACGACTCCATCATCCCCGTTCCATTGAACGCTTCCGCACGCGATCTACAAGTGGTATGTAGATGCAATCACTCTCCCATGATCGTTGCTAGATGAACTCATAGATGGATCTTGGTGAAACCGTAGGAAATTTTTTAATTTTCTGCAACGTTCCCCAACAGTGGCATCATGAGCCAGGTTTATGCGTAGTTCTCTACTGCACGAGTAGAACACAATTTGTTGTGGGCGTAGATGTTGTCAACTTTCTTGCCGCTACTAGTCTTATCTTGCTTCAGCGGTATTGTGGGATGAAGCGGCCCGGGCCGACCTTACACGTACGCTTACGTGAAACTGGTTCCACCGACTGACATGCACTAGTTGCATAAGGTGGCTAGCGGGTGTCTGTCTCTCCCACTTTAGTTGGAGCGGATTCGATGAAAAGGGTCCTTATGAAGGGTAAATAGAAGTTTACAAATCACGTTGTGGCTTTCACGTAGGTAAGAAAACGTTCTTGCTAGAACCCTATTGCAGCCACGTAAAACTTGCAACAACAATTAGAGGACGTCTAACTTGTTTTTGCAGCAAGTGTTTGTGATATGATATGGCCAAAGTTGTGATGAGTGATGAATAATATATGTGATGTATGAGATCATGTTCTTGTAATAGGAATCACGACTTGCATGTCGATGAGTATGACAACCGGCAGGAGCCATAGGAGTTGTCTTTATTTTTTGTATGACCTGCGTGTCATTGAAGAATGCCATGTAAATTACTTTACTTTATTGCTAAATGCGTTAGTCATAGAAGTAGAAGTAGTCGTTGGCATGACAACTTCATGAAGACACGATGATGGAGATCATGATGATGGAGATCATGGTGTCATGCCGGTGACAGGATGATCATGGAGCCCCGAAGATGGAGATCAAAGGAGCTAAATGATATTGGCCATATCATGTCACTACTATATAATTGCATGTGATGTTTATTATGTTTATGCATCTTGTTTACTTAGAACGACGGTAGTAAATAAGATGATCCCTCATAACAATTTCAAGAAAGTGTTCTCCCTAACTGTGCACCGTTGCTAAAGTTCGTCGTTTCGAAGCACCACGTGATGATCGGGTGTGATAGATCCTTACGTTAACATACAACGGGTGTAAGACAGTTTTACACATGCAAAACACTTAGGTTAACTTGACGAGCCTAGCATGTACAGACATGGCCTCGGAACACAAGAGACCGAAAGGTCGAACATGAGTCGTATGGAAGATACGATCAACATGGAGATGTTCACCGACGATGACTAGTACCGTCTCACGTGATGATCGGACACGGCCAAGTTGACTCGGATCATGTATCACTTAGATGACTAGAGGGATGTCAAATCTGAGTGGGAGTTCATTAAATAATTTGATTAGATGAACTTTATTATCATGAACAATAGTCTAAAATCTTTGCAAAATGTCTTGTAGATCAAATGGCCAACGCTCATGTCACCATGAACTTCAACGCGTTCCTAGAGAAAACCAAGCTGAAAGATGATGGCAGCAACTATTCGGACTGGGTCCGGAACCTGATGATCATCCTCATAGCTGCCAAGAAACAATATGTCCTAGAAGCACCGCTAGGTGATGCACCCATCCCAGAGAACTAAGACGTTATGAACGCTTGGCAGTCTCGTGCTGATGATTACTCCCTCGTTCAGTGCGGCATGCTTTACAACTTAGAACCGGGGCTCCAAAAGCGTTTTGAGCGACACGGAGCATATGAGATGGTCGAGGAGCTGAAACTAGTTTTCCAAGCTCATGCCTGGGTCGAGAGATATGAGGTCTCCGACAAGTTCTACAGTTGTAAGATGGAGGAAAATAGTTCTGTCAGTGAGCATATACTCAAAATGTCTGGGTTGCACAACCGCCTGTCCCAGCTGGACATCAACCTCCCGGACGAGGCGGTCATTGACAGAATCCTTCAGTCGCTCCCACCGAGCTACAAGAGCTTTGTGATGAACTACAATATGCAGGGGATGGTGAAAACCATTCCTGAAGTATTTTCAATGCTGAAGTCAGTAGAGGTAGAAATCAAGAAGGAACATCAAGTGTTGATGGTCAATAAAACCACTAAGTTCAAGAAGGGCAAGGGTAAGAAGAACTTCAAGAAGGACGGCAAGGATGTTGCCGCGCCCGGTAAGCCAGTTGCCGGGAAGAAGTCAAAGAATGGACCCAAGCCTGAGACTGAGTGCTTTTATTGCAAAGGGAGGGTCACTGGAAGCGGAACTGCCCCAAATACTTAGCAGACAAGAAGGCCGGCAACACTAAAGGTATATTTGACATACATGTAATTGATGTGTACCTTACCAGTACTCGTAGTAACTCCTGGGTATTTGATACCGGTGCCGTTGCTCATATATGTAACTCACAGCAGGAGCTGCGGAATAAACGAAGACTGGCGAAGGACGAGGTGACGATGCCCGTCGGGAATGGTTCCAAGGTCGATGTGATCGCCGTCGGCACGCTACCTCTACATTTACCTACGGGATTAGTTTTAAACCTCAATAATTGTTATTTAGTGCCAAGTTTGAGCATGAACATTGTATCAGGATCTCGTTTAATACGAGATGGCTACTCATTTAAATCCGAGAATAATGGTTGTTCTATTTATATGAGAGAAATTTTTTATGGTCATGCTCCGATGGTCAATGTTTATTCTTAAATGAATCTCGAACGTAATGTTACACATGTTCATAGTGTGAATACCAAAAGATGTAAAGTTGATAACGATAGTCCCACATACTTGTGGCACTGCCGCCTTGGTCACATTGGTGTCAAGCGCATGAAGAAGCTCCATGCTGATGGACTTTTAGAGTCTCTCGATTATGAATCATTTGACACATGCGAACCATGCCTCATGGGCAAGATGACCAAGACTCTGTTCTCCGGAACAATGGAGCGAGCAACCAACTTATTGGAAATCATACATACCGATGTGTGCGGTCCAATGAGTGTTGAGGCTCGCGGAGGATATCGTTATGTTCTCACTCTCACTGATGACTTGAGTAGATATGGGTATGTCTACTTGATGAAACACAAGTCTGAGACCTTTGAAAAGTTCAAGGAATTTCAGAATGAAGTAGAGAATCAACGTGACCGAAAGATAAAATTCTTGCGATCAGATCGTGGAGGAGAATATTTAAGTCACGAATTTGGTACACACTTAAGGAAATGTGGAATCGTTTCACAACTCACGCCGCCTGGAACACCTCAGCGTAACGGTGTGTCCGAACGTCGTAATCGCACTCTATTGGATATGGTGCGATCTATGATGTCTCTTACTGATTTACCGCTATCATTTTGGGGATACGCTCTAGAGACAGCTACATTCACTTTAAATAGGGCACCGTCTAAATCCGTTGAGACGACACCGTATGAATTATGGTTTGGGAAGAAACGTAAGCTGTCGTTTCTAAAAGTTTGGGGATGCGATGCTTATGTCAAGAAACTTCAACCTGAAAAGCTCGAACCCAAGTCGGAAAAATGCGTCTTCATAGGATACCCTAAGGAAACCATTGGGTATACCTTCTACCTGAGATCTGAAGGCAAGATCTTTGTTGCCAAGAACGGATCCTTTCTGGAAAAAGAGTTTCTCTCGAAAGGAGTAAGTGGGAGGAAAGTAGAACTCGATGAAGTACTACCTCTTGAACCGGAAAGTAGTGCAGCTCAGGAAAATGTTCCTATGGTGCCTACACCGACTGGAGAGGAAATTAATGATGATGATCAAGGTACTTCGGATCAAGTTGCTACTGAACTTCGTAGGTCCACTAGGACACGTTCTGCACCAGAGTGGTACGGCAACCCTGTCTTGGAAATTGTCGTGGAATTAACACGTCAGATGTCCTAATGTAAGGACTTAGTCGCGAGGCCAACGCATCTATGTGGTAGCTTGAGAGGGGTTGAGCGGAATCGAGAGACGCAGGGCGGATCAACACGCAAGACAAGGGTTTAGACAGCTTCGGGCCCCGGGAAACATCATCCGGTAAAAACCCTACATGCTGTTTGAGGCTAGATCTCATTATCATCACGAGGGAGCCGCCGTAAACCGGCTCCCCTCTAGTTGTGTCTAGCCCTAGAGATTCTTTCTTGTTGCTTCTAGCTTGTCCCTCTTTGGGGAGCCCTGCCCCTCCTTATATAAGTTGAAGGGGCGGGTTACATGTGGAGTCCTACTAGGATTAGGACAAACCTATCTCTAACACAAACCGGATAAAATTCCAAGTCTTAACTCCTTGTAAGACAAATATTCCTTATGCCTTTCCTTATAAACCGGCACACCGTAGTTGAACCGGCCTTCATGAACCGTCAGTCGGGCCACCGGGTCTTGTCGCTCCTCGCACCCGCCTGCCGGATTACCAATGAGTCATGAACCGCCAGGTCCAAACGGGTCGCCGGTGAACCGCCAAGTGTCAGCGGGTTCTTCAGGTAAACCGCCAAGTCCGGCCGGGTTATACTTCCGGCCGGTTTACGCCGCGGGGTATATCCCCGACATTAGCCCCCAGTTTAATTTGGATTTATCCATGTTAAACTGATCCTGTGAAATAAACACAAGAATAAACTTGACAGATTATGCTCCGGGTTAAGAATTCTTGTAAACCGGCATCTGATCATCCTTAAATCCTTGTCATTTCCTCCTTCTAGAAAATCCGGTTTAATAGGCCAGCTTCATAATCAACTTGCTGACATTGGTTTCTCATATAAAATATATTGTGAAGAATAACTCCTTTGATTCAGCTCCCAATGCTTAAAAACAATATTGGTCCTTGAAATACTCATCCGATCTTCAGCCGGTTTAAGGACGTAGAACTTGCCGGTTTATCATTGCCAAGATCACCGGTTTATAAATATTGATGGCACCGGGTCATACTTGTAGTTAACATCCAGTTTGAAAATATACCTCTTATATACCTATCACTTGTAGCCCCCAAGTCTTTAAGAAGGTAGCATAGCAACAGCTTAAGACTTGTTTCAATATAAATATCACAATCTTGAAGAGATCCAGGTTGTTCATCTCAATCACTAGTCAGAATTGAGTATTCCACATATGTAGCCCCCAAGTGCCGGGTTGTCATGCTTGCAGCAACCTGGGACTTGATATATACTTCAATGAAAATAACATCATATGATATAACCCCCATCATGGGGCTTGAATCCACGTCCACAAGGTTAAGAGCCTTGTTCTTTACCAACTGAGCAATGTATCCTTCAATATAATGTATAAACAGCTTTGTACCTTTAATTGTTGACAGGAGCAATTGGTAGCCCCCAAGGGCCGACTCAGTATAATATGATGAGTCGGGTCTTCAATAATATGAGCAAAAAATTACTTTGCATTAGCCCCCAAGTGTCATGGTGCATGCTTGCAGCGACATGAGACTTGCATATTTGATATAATCTCAACTTAAATAATGTAGCCCCCAAGTGCCGGGTCGTAAGCCTGCAGCAACTCGGGACTATTCCCTCCATTGTAGAATAAATCATACCCATTGATGAAATAATAGCCATTGCGTTGAAGCGACTTTGAAAACCTCAATCATAATATTGGTTATTGATAACCATAATAAAAATCTAGCCATGTTGGCTATTCAAGATAATATAATCCGGTATGAAAACCTTATTCATTCAATATCATAATGAAAATTCAGCCAAGTTTGGCTATTTGAATAATATAACCCAATGATTTATAAGCGCATGATTCCAATGGCGCAATCCAAATATATACTGGCGACTTATAGTCCCAAGCCAGGCCGGGTTAACAATCACCGGATAATTTCTCATCATATACTGGCGACTCATCGTCTTAAAGCCAGGCCGGTTTAATAAACACCGGATAATTTATCATCATGCTTTATTCAACCTGTCTCTGCATACAACAAGTTTAAAGTGTCCTGGCAATTTACCACCGGACGGGTCATAATGCCCAACATATAACCCAGGTTTATAACCAAGGCTGCACTTTAAGCATAATCAATGAAATATATCATACCTGTGACATTGAATCACATCATTGGTTTACCAATTTTCTGTAGTAAGGGTGATAACCCCAATCTTGAGTAATGATAACTCCTTTCATACTGTGCCGGTTTATGATAAAACCATACCGGGTTGTGATAAACACCGGTTTAACCATATATACTGGCGACTCGTAGTCAAACCAGACCGGGCGGATAGTCTCTGGATTATGATTTGATCATGTACTGACAATTTGTAACTGAAAGTCAAGCCGGGTTAATGAACACCGGTTTACTCCATAATAAGATGGTAACATAGAATCAAACCGGGCAGATAGTCTCCGGATTAGGATTTGACCGTGTTCCGCCAATTTGTAATTGACAGTTTGAACCAGATTAATAATGTCGGTTTAAAAAACGCAACAAAAAGTAAATAACAGCTATGGAAGCAAAGGCAATGATAAGACCGTTTGCAAAAAAGAGGCTTTACTGAGCCGATCAGATGGTGTTACCATGGTCGGACACGACCAAGCTCCCAATAAGGTGTAGCTATGGTTCAAGTCAGCCAGGTCCCCAACTGAAATCATGGCATTATGCCGATCAAGTGGCGTGGCAATGGTTCGGGTTCGACCAAGCCCCCAAGTGACTCTATGGCCTTAGGCCGATCAAGAGGCGTGACTATGGTTCAGACGTGACCACAAGTCCCCAAGTGATGCATTGGCATTACGCCGATCAAGAGGGGTGACGATGGTTCGGGTTCGACCAAAGCCCTCAAGTGATTCTGTGGCCTTAGGCCGACCAAGAGGCGTGACTGGTTCAGACTTGACCATGTCCTCAAATGATCTGGTGGCTTTCGCCTATCAAAAGGTGTTTCATTGGTTCGGACACGACCAAGCCCCCAAGTGATATGATATAAAGCTTTTGAAAAGCTAACTCGAGGGGTAAACCGGAGGCCGCTTTAAGACAGAACCTCCGTGTAACCACGCATGATGTAAAAAGAACAGAGACCCCGCTTTATGAAGTAGAAGCCCCCATGTGATCAATAATATGTCAGGCCAATAAGGCAGGATACCCATGTTTGAACCGCGCACCATGGCAGCAGGTCCTCTTCGGCAATTTTTAACCTTTTGCAAGAGATAAATTCTTCTTGAACCGGGATCTTGAACCGGATATTGAGAGCTTCAAAGCTTTGTGGGAGACATCTTCCCCTTGAGCCGGATATTAAACTGGAATCCTTCTTTTTAAGCCGGAAATTTTCTAACGGCCTTTAAATTTGCACCAATATGGCGGTTTAGGGTCCTGCATTAGACAACTTTGCAAACCGGAGTAATTGCTCTTTTAAAGAAAGCAATAGATAACATAAAAATATATTGGATGGATTTCACCTGATATGTCAGGCCAGTTGATATCCACTTCGGGTTGATGATCACCATGGTAAAGCTGAAATCGATCATGGCCGAGTCAGCCGCGGCAGCAAGGCAGATGAACCGGCCGCGGCAGCAAGGCAGATGAACCGGCCGCGGCAATGTAAACCGGTGCGGACGAGTAAGTTGTCTCCGCGTCTATAAACCGGCTCTGACGAGAGTTATTCGCGTGTGTTGATGTAGCAGGGGCAACGACTTGCGCATGTATCCGTCGTGCAGCATGGCACGGATAAACACCAACCAGAGTAATACTGACCCGTGCTCCATATCCATAGCATTTGTGTGATGGATAATTATCCTGCATTCAAAACACACATACCAGAGTACTTTGTTTTTTTTTGAAGAAACTAATATGCATTAAAATAAACCGGACAAATATCACCTGGTATTTTTATATCTCAGGCGCTCATACTGGATAAGCACATTTTGTTCCGTGGATAACTCAGCCTCGGAACCTGGACCGTGTACGCGCTTCGTCCAGTGACTTATGCCCAGCCTCTGGGTTTCTTCTGAATGCGTGAGGGGTATCTGTCAATTCCAGTGGTTGGTTTCACTGCCATAGTAGTTGATTTTTCCATGCTTCTACCAGTAGATTTGAAACAACGGCAGCCCATCATAGATACAACCATCTCTGAAGCCCTTGACATTCAACTTATTGAAGATCCAAACTGCTGTAGAGTTCATTTACTACTTCCTTCCTACATCTCACATTTGTTGCTCCAGCCAAGGCAACTCTCAAGCCGGCGACTCTCGACAGAAAACAGGCCAAGGGATGAGGGTGGCAACTCGCGGCAGCCCGCGCCAGCGGCGACTCGAGGTAGGAGCGGTGACTCGGCGCGGCAGCGACGCGCAGAAATAGCGGGTAAACGAAGGGCGCCTCAGGGACGAAGGTAGTGCACTGGCGGCTTAAGGCCACGGAGGTAGCAGTTCGAGGCCGCATCAGCGGCGGCTTTTACGCGCGGGCGCAGCGACCTGGCAAGTGGTTCACGGGCGGCTTGAAAAAACGGAGACGACGCAGCGGGGCGAGGCCGGCGGCTCAGAATCACGGCAGATGCGGACGCGCGGCCGCAGGGACAACAATTGGCAGAGGCGGCTACTGGCCCGAGGCGTGGCGACTTGGCGCGGTGGCCGGTCGGCTTGTTGCGGCGGGTCAACCGGTGCGAAGCAGCTCGAGGGCGAGGCTGCGGGGGCGGGTCGTGGCGACGAAGGAGAACCGGCTGGTGTCAACCGGAACAAGCCGTGGCGGGTCTCGGTGGCGGTGGCTCAGGCGTGGCCCGCTTGACGAGGCGACGGTGGCCCACGAGGCCACGGCGGTGGCGACTCAACCGCAGTGGAAACCCGGCGTTTTGAAGTGGCAACTTGGAGGCAGAGGATCCCCAGCGCGGGGAAGCGGAGCAGACCCAGCAATGACCGGCGCACGCGGACCTGGCAATGGTAGTGAGCTAGCGGCGCGGTACGGCAGTTGTAGAAACAGGTGCCCGCGGTCGCAGTAGGCGGAGGTGACTGCCCACGGCGGCTCAAGCGCCGTAGAGGAGACGGCGGCTTGGTGCAAAAGCGCGGTCGGCTTGACGAAGTGGCGCGGCGGCTCGTAGACGGGTGACGCGGCAGAGGCGCGCTTGCCGCTCCGGGCAGAAGCAACAAACAACCCGGATTCCGGGCAGAGGCGAGGCACAGTCCGCGGAGGAGTCCGGGTCGCTGCCCTCTTCGTTTACGGGTCGTGGCTCCTGGGTAACCCCCTTTTTTTTTCCCTTTTAAACAGTGTATGTGCTTCCGTCCTTGCATGCAGGAGACGTTGCCAACCGTGGCTCTCTACTTTTGCTGTTGATTGCTGATTTCTTTTTGGGATGAGGTGGAGAGCAACAATACAAACGTGGTACCTTGGCCAGTAATAGTCGGATACGGCCAGCGTACAGGTTGATACTGCAGCGGAAATTTTTAGCAACCTTGACTCGGCGATTTGGCCGCTCGCCAGGCACACATTATGCTGCAAAAATTCTTGTATCCTTGTCGGCCCGCATGACTTGATCCTTGCACCTGATTGATCTCGTGCACGTCTTCGATCTGTAGTAGCGGCGGCGCTGTACTCAATGCCATCTTGATTTCTCTTGATCCTTGTAATATCAGCTTCAAAGCTAATCACAATTCTGATCACAAACAATGAATTTTGCCGGCTCTTCTACATCTCACAAATCGCGAGCTTCTCGACACCCTAGGGAAGATCCCTCAAGAACTCAACACCACCGTGCGCAGGCCTCATGGTGGGCGCCAACTGTCGTGGAATTAACACGTCAGATGTCCTAATGTAAGGACTTAGTCGCGAGGCCAACGCATCTATGTGGTAGCTTGAGAGGGGTTGAGCGGAATCGAGAGACGCAGGGCGGATCAACACGCAAGACAAGGGTTTAGACAGCTTCGGGCCCCGGGAAACATCATCCAGTAAAAACCCTACATGCTGTTTGAGGCTAGATCTCATTATCATCATGAGGGAGCCGCCGTAAACCGGCTCCCCTCTAGTTGTGTCTAGCCCTAGAGATTCTTTCTTGTTGCTTCTAGCTTGTCCCTCTTTGGGGAGCCCTGCCCCTCCTTATATAAGTTGAAGGGGCGGGTTACATGTGAAGTCCTACTAGGATTAGGACAAACCTATCTCTAACACAAACCGGATACAAGTCCAGGTCTTAACTCCTTGTAAGACAAATATTCCTTATGCCTTTCCTTATAAACCGGCACACCGTAGTTGAACCGGCCTTCATGAACCGTCAGTCGGGCCACCGGGTCTTGTCGCTCCTCGCACCCGCCTGCCGGATTACCAATGAGTCGTGAACCGCCAGGTCCAAACGGGTCGCCGGTGAACCGCCAAGTGTCAGCGGGTTCTTCAGGTAAACCGCCAAGTCCGGCCGGGTTATACTTCCAGCCGGTTTACGCCGCGGGGTATATCCCCGACAGAAATCATGTTGTTAGACAACGGTGAACCTTCGAACTATGAAGAAGCGATGGCGGGCCCAGATTCCAACAAATGGCTTGAAGCCATGCAATCCGAGATAGGATCCATGTATGAAAACAAAGTGTGGACTTTGACAGACTTGCCCGATGATCGGCGAGCGATAGAAAACAAATGGATCTTTAAGAAGAAGACGGACGCGGATGGTAATGTTACCATCTATAAAGCTCGACTTGTCGCTAAGGGTTATCGACAAATTCAAGGGATTGACTATGATGAGACTTTCTCTCCCGTAGCGAAGCTTAAGTCCGTCCGAATCATGTTGCAATTGCCGCATACTATGATTGTGAGATATGGCAGATGGACGGCAAAACGGCATTCCTTAACGGTTATCTTAAGGAAGAGCTGTATATGATGCAGCCGGAAGGTTTTGTCGATCCTAAGAATGCTAACAAGGTATGCAAGCTCCAGCGATCCATTTATGGGCTGGTGCAAGCATCTCGGAGTTGGAACATTCGCTTTGATGAGATGATCAAAGCGTTTGGGTTTATGCAGACTTATGGAGAAGCCTGCGTTTACAAGAAAGTGAGTGGGAGCTCTGCAGCATTTCTCATATTATATGTAGATGACATACTTTTGATGGGAAATGATATAGAACTTTTGGACAACATTAAGGCCTACTTGAATAAGAGTTTTTCAATGAAGGACCTTGGAGAAGCTGCTTACATATTAGGCATCAAAATCTATAGGGATAGATCGAGACGCCTCATAGGTCTTTCACGAATCACATACCTTGATAAGATTTTGAAGAAGTTCAAAATGGATCAGTCCAAGAAAGGGTTCTTGCCTGTTTTGCAAGGTGTGAAATTGAGCTCGGCTCAATGCCCGACCACGGCAAAAGATAAAGAAGAGATGAGTGTCATCCCCTATGCCTCAGCCATAGTATCTATTATGTATGCCATGCTGTGTACCAGACCTGATGTAAAACTTGCCGTAAGTTTGGTAGGAAGGTACCAAAGTAATCCCGGCAAGGAACACTGGACAGCGGTCAAGAATATCCTGAAGTACCTGAAAAGGACAAATGACATGTTTCTCGTTTATGGAGGTGACGAAGAGCTCGTCGTAAAGGGTTACGTCGATGCTAGCTTCGACACAGATCTGGATGACTCAAAGTCACAAACCGGATACGTGTATATGTTGAATGGTGGAGCAGTAAGCTGGTGCAGCTGCAAGTAGAGCGTCGTGGCGGGATCTACATGTGAAGCGGAGTACATGGCAGCCTCGGAGGTAGCACATGAAGCAATTTGGGTGAAGTAGTTCATCACCGAACTAGGAGTCATACCCAATGCGTCGGAGCCGATCAAACTCTTCTGTGACAACACTGGAGCTATTGCACTTGCCAAGGAGCCCAGGTTTCACAAGAAGACCAGGCACATCAAGCGTCGCTTCAACTCCATTCGTGAAAATGTTCAAGATGGGGACATAGAAATTTGCAAAGTGCATACGGATCTGAATATCGCAGATCCGTTGACTAAACCTCTTCCGCGAGCAAACATGATCAACACCAGAACTCTATGGGTGTTCGATTCATCACAATGTAACTAGATTATTGACTCTAGTGCAAGTGGGAGACTATTGGAAATATGCCCTAGAGGCAATAATAAAAGTATTATTATTATATTTCCTTGTTCATGATAATTGTCTTTTATTCATGCTATAATTGTATTATCCGGAAATCGTAATACACGTGTGAATACATAGACCACAATATGTCCCTAGTGAGCCTCTAGTTGACTAGCTCGTTGATCAACAGATAGTCATGGTTTCCTGACTATGGACATTGGATGTCATTGATAACGGGATCACATCATTAGGAGAATGATGTGATGGACAAGACCCAATCCTAAGCATAGCACAAGATCGTGTAGTTCGTTTCGCTAGAGCTTTTCCAATGTCAAGTATCTCTTCCTTAGACCATGAGATCGTGTAACTCCCGGATACCGTAGGAGTGCTTTGGGTGTACCAAACGTCACAACGTAACTGGGTGACTATAAAGGTGCATTACAGGTATCTCCGAAAGTGTCTGTTGGGTTGACACGGATCGAGACTGGGATTTGTCACTCCGTATGACGGAGAGGTATCACTGGGCCCACTCGGTAGTGCATCATCATAATGAGCTCAAAGTGACCAAGTGTTTGGTCACGGGATCATGCATTACGGTACGAGTAAAGTGACTTGCCGGTAACGAGATTGAACGAGGTATTGGGATACCGACGATCGAATCTCGGGCAAGTAAAATACCGATTGACAAAGGGAATTGTATACGAGGTTGTTTGAATCCTCGACATCGTGGTTCATCCGATGAGATCATCGAGGAGCATGTGGCAGCCAACATGGGTATCCAGATCCCGCTGTTGGTTATTGCCCGAGAGGCGTCTCGGTCATGTCTGCATGTCTCCCGAACCCGTAGGGTCTACACACTTAAGGTTCGGTGACGCTAGGGTTGTATGAATATGAGTATGCAGCAAATCGAATGTTGTTCGGAGTCCCGGATGAGATCCCGGACGTCACGAGGAGTTCCGGAATGGTCCGGAGGTAAAGATTTATATATGGGAAGTCTTATTTTGGTCGCCGGAAAAGTTTCGCGCATTATCGGTATTGTACCGGGAGTGCCGAAAGGGGTCCGGGGGTCCACCAGGGGGGTCCACCTGCCCCAAGGGGGCCACATGGGCTGTAGGGGGTGCGCCTTGGCCTATATGGGCCAAGGGCACCAGCCCCAAGAGGCCCATGCGCCAAGGAGACAAGGGGAGGGGAGAGTCCTAAAGGGGGAAGGCACCTCCTAGGTGCCTTGGGGAGGATGGCCCCCCCCCCCCCCCCCCCTTGGCCGCACCCTTCCTTGGAGGAAGGGGCAAGGCTGCGCCCCCTCTCTCTTTTGCCCCTATATAAAGGGAGGGGAGGGAGGGGCAGCCGCACCCCTCAAGGCTTGGCGCCTCCCTCTCCTTGCTACACCTCCTCCTCCTCCCGTAGTTGCTTAGCGAAGCCCTGCCGGAGTTCTGCTGCATCCACCACCACGCCGTCGTGCTGCTGGATCATCATCAATCTCTCCTTCCCCCTTGCTGGATCAAGAAGGAGGAGACGTCATCCGCTCCGTACGTGTGTTGAACGCGGAGGTGCTGTCCGCTCAGCACTAGGTCATCGGTGATCTGAATCACGGTGAGTACGACTCCATCATCCCCGTTCCATTGAACGCTTCCGCACGCGATCTACAAGTGGTATGTAGATGCAATCACTCTCCCATGACTCGTTGCTAGATGAACTCATAGATGGATCTTGGTGAAACCGTAGGAAAATTTTTAATTTTCTGCAACGTTCCCCAACACCATGGGCATTTGATGGCCATGGCGATCACTCACACGCACGTGGATCTCCTCTTCGCGCGCAGCAGTGACGCCCCCTCCCACACACACAGATCTACTCTTCCTACACAACAGCGACCTCCAAAGTATAATGTGTCGTCACTCAACTTTGGTATCCTCACTATTTGTGCCATGTTCTATCCCACAAAAGCTGTGGCAGCATGTTTGTATACAACTAGAAGTTGGCAGAAAGCAATTAGAGATAGATTTTCACTTCAAAATGCAAGTACAATAGAATGATTTGGTCATTGAGAAGTGAGAACATAATACAGCCATCTATTCATAAGGGCACATTTGGCGACACATATATATGTTCTAATTATAGCAACTACTTGTCAAAAAAGGATCATGTAAATAATTTTTTAACCTCGCTTTTGAATATATATGAAGGAAACTCATAATAAATTTACTTTATTTTGCTTTGGGCACCAAATGTGCATGCATGGTTTCCATTTATAGGCATTCCTTATTATTAGATAACATTTAACCAAATGCTAAAAACTGCAAGTGTGTGTTTGCATGTCCAGCCGCATACACAGACAAGCCATCTCCCCTCATGGAATAAGTACCATGTAGTAAGCACATGCAAACAAGACAGATAATGTTGTGACATGCAAACATATTACGGAATTGGAAGAACACATGAGTTTCAAATAGAGTGTCCAATTCAATTTTCGTTTTCGCCGTTGACTTCCTCATAACAAGATCTTTGAACTAAACCCCACATGGGCATATTTCAACAACTATTCTTGAAATGCAACTTTAGATCACGATTTTTTTTGTAAAAGTCAAGTTTGTGCTATAAACATGCTTTTTCACTGCAAACCGATAGGCCTATCACACATTACATTTTTGTGGTGGTGGGGGGTCGGGGTGGGGGTAAAAATCAATTTTCATGTACATAGTTTCTTCCATATCATTAAATTGTACCCATAGACTTTTTAGCACATGTACTAGTTTATGGAAGTATCAACACAGACTCTAAAAGTTCTATAAAATATCTTTAACAATGTTTCAGTGATTATATACTTGAGAAAAACTTGCTTTGCACACATACTATTCGTAAAAATGGCCAATTTATAGGTTTGCGAAAGAAAAGTAGGCACTTTCAACTTGCGCTTCACCATAGTAAGTTGTTTTCCAAAAATTTAAAATTGTGCTTTCACCATTGCTTTCCGTGCGGTCAGTTTTTCGAAACTAGACCCAAGAAAAGCATGTTTCAATTTTTTTTCTGGAAAGCAGTTTCATGCCACAAACAGTATGTTTTGTTATGAACTTGCTTTTCCAGAACATACGGATAAGTTGTTTTTTGTGTGTAAAACTAGACCCGACATGTTTTTCTTGTATTCTTTAATGTTCCTTGTCACAAGACCTTTAAAACATGATTTCACATGGACACGTTGGATATATTTAAAAAGCAATGTACTGTAACAAACAGCAAGCGTTTAGTATAAACTTTAACACAAACTGGTAGGTAGTCCATCTTTTATTATGAATTCTATGCGCTAAAAGCAAATTTCAAGGTTTAGAACTGTTTAATAAAATTTTAAGAGTTCACCTGTAATATTTGAAACACAAATTAGCAGGGCAGACATTAACTTGTAATGCAAGCTTGTGCTTTCATTTTATTACATCACTTTAAACTAGTGCATGCCCTACAAACTACACATGCGCAACTTTACAGATAAACAGGAAACTATTTCTCAGAAACATGCTTTTCATCGACGAAAAATGTATAACAAATGATTGACTATATTGTCATGGTAGAAGATCAACCCGAGCTAGAAAAGCATATTTCGATCATAAAACTGGCTTGTCATAACATGAAATTTGTGTTCAGAAATATTTGTTGGATTATGACCGTGTTGGATTGTCGTTTGGAAAATCTCGTCGTGAGGAACACAAGGTGAAAACTGATTTTGATTTGGACACAAGGTTTGTAGGCAATGCATTTTTTAACGTTCAAAACAGTTTCCATGTCGCAAAAGTCATCTGCTTTGTCTCTATTTAATTTGTTGCTGATTCTGATTATGCGGCTGCGCCCATGGATAGGAAACGCGCATTAGGCTCACCAGCGTCCTAACAAATTTTCGTTTTTTCTATCCAGCAAAAGTTTTCAAGAGATACAGACTTTTGCATTAATCTTGTATCATGATTATACATGTACATTTTAATACATACTAACATATACCATGTAGCATTTCTATTAGTTGTGTATAAAACAATACAATCTCTCATAATTCCAAACTTGGAGTCTAAGTTAAACCATATAAATATCTTTGAGAAACACGGTACACGCGTACGCTCATAACATGCATGCACATTGATCCCTTTGAAAGCGCGTATGCACACCTTACCTTTATGAACGCCTTCAAAAAACACGGTGAAGAACTCTTACTTTCCGTGGTTGTTGTTCATCATCCTCAATTCCTCATGGTTCCTTGTAGAAGACATAAGGGAAAAAGAGAGGTTAGTTGGTCGCTTGTGATTTGGAGAATTTCCCTCTGCTTCATCCTAGTTAGTCCCTCTGTACCTTTTCGTATTAACATTAGATTTTGTTTTTTTGTATGTATCAAGTATTAACAAATGATTAATCAAGAAATCGGGTGCCCAACCATGTGTATTGTGGATGTATTTGGCGCTATATTTCTCATGTGTTTGGCGCGCAGGGTTGTTTGAGGGTTATCCGATTAGGTGTATTATTAGGTGGGAGAGGAGGTGCGTGACCCTTTTTTGGCTGGAACAAGCACGCGCGTTGGCATGGAAGAAATTGACACGTGAGCCCAATATAAGGACTGGATATGAAGAAGACCACCTTACTCTCAAATCTAACCGTTTAACCATGCATATCCATATCGGTAATTTTGGGAAGGCAAACCCCCCTATTTATATAAACTCGGCGACGCCCCCAAACAAACCACAGCCAACCTTTCTCAGGTGGTTGAATTCCCGGCGACCTAAGCACCATGGTTTCGGCCGACGCAGCTCGCAACGTCGTCGGCATCTTGGGCAATTGCATCTCCTTTTGCCTCTTCCTCTCCCCTGCGTAATTAAGCCGCCCTCCTCTCCTCCTCTTGCCTGGTGATCTGTATATGGAAGGTGGCTGTTGGTAACCAGGACATGAATCTGAGCTTGTTTTCTTTCTGCATGCCGCATGCAGGCAGACATTTGACCGGATTTGCAAGAACAAGGACGTGGAGCAGTTCACGCCGGACCCCTACCTGGCGACGCTCATGAACTGCCTGCTCTGGTTCTTCTACGGCCTCCCCATCGTCCACCCCAACAGCCTCCTCGTCATCACCATCAACAGCGTCGGCATCATCATCGAGACAATCTACCTCTCCATCTTCTTCCTCTACTCGCCCCCAAAGAAGCGGGTACATACATCCCTGATCCCCCTATTCCCCGCCCGGAAGAACAATTAATTTCCCCGTATTTTTTCGCCGCTAGTTTCTGGCCCCTACGTCCCTAACCCATGCCCGTGCGTGCGTGCAGCTAAAGATACTTCTCGTTGTTGGCTTTGAGGTGGCGTTCGTGGCGTCCGTGGTGGTCGGAGTGCTCCTCAGCGCCCACACCTACGAGGACCGCTCCAGGATCGTCGGCATCATCTGCATCGTCTTCGGCACGATTATGTATGCCGCCCCGCTCACAGTCATGGTACGTACACGCGCACACCTACCCACATGCATGGATCCACGCTTTGATTCGCTAGCCTTGGTTTCAAACTCTATCGGTTACGTGTTAATACCGCACATGTGGCCGTTGTGGACATATAGCGTGATATTGATGCCTTATTTAGGAAGATCAGCCTAGTTAATCTGCATGAACCTACAGTTTATTAAAAGATGCAACACCCAGGTTATTTTAAAAGATGCAAGTTGCCACTGTATATGTTTGGTAAAAAATAAAACCTACTGTTTATTTCTACATCAATAGGTAATGCAACCCCCTAGCTCTATTCTGCTTAAGTATAGCCATCCATTGGCTGTGTGCATCCTAGCTGTACAGAGGCCGGGTGTATGCTCATTTTGTTTGTATCCTCTTGATGCTCCATTTTAAGCCAATAAAATTCACCCTTTTTAGAAAAAAAGTATAGCCATCCAACCAAAAAACTTTCTATTTTAGCTATATGTAACTTGCCTGTTTTTATATGTGGGCAAGGCGATTTCCGACCTTTCATTCTTTTATGCAGATTCATCTTCTCTCTCTCTCTCTCTCTCTCTCTCTCTCTCTCTCTCTTATGTTGTTTCATGGCTTCTTGGGTTAAAATTTTGACATGCCCTTGTTCGGGGTCACTCCATTTTCTTATTGGCTTGAAGCCCATTACCCATTGCCTGTTTTAGTTTCCTTCAATTTTACATGTTTTTGCATTTTTTTACCGTTTTGCTTTTTTTGTATTGGTATTTTTCGATGTTGGATAAGTGTAAATGGATACGCGTAAGTACTATACAATATGTGTTTAAATTGTTTAGAGTACGGAAATTTCACCATTAGATATTTATTCTTTGCATATATAAAGAGTGCAATTTCAGTGTAAACTTGTGTGCAAGTTTTTAAAGTCATTTTCATTTCCTTTCTTCTTATGGGGTAACACCGATGCCATTAATTTAGCCATCCTAAGAAAATTTCATTATTTTGAATTTTTAGTCTTTATTTAATCTTCCTTCTTCCTTGAAGGGTAATATCAATGCCACTAATTCTTCTCTTCTAAGAAAAGTTATTTTTTTTGCAAAAAATCACTATTATATGTTTATTTTTTCCATCTTATAAAAAGCGTAATTATATGTAAACTGTATGCAAATTTGGTCTTTGTTTTCATTTTATTTCTTGTCAGATGTTAATACTAATGCCACTAATTCATTGTTTCCTTAGAAAACATCATTTTTTAAAGTGTGTAAGTATAAATGCAAGTACTATACAATATGTGTGTAAACTACATTAGAGTGCGAAAATTACACTAGTATATGTTTATTCTTTGCATACTACAAATGTGGAAAGTTGTGTGCAAGTTTTTTTGAAGGGTAATACCAATGTCGCTAATATATTCCTCCTTGGAATACTTCATTATATTGGTTTTGTTATTTTTATTTCATTTCCTTTCTTGTTTAAGGGTAATACCAATGATTATTCTACACAATATTTCAAAACTATCAACGCTCAGGGTATCATCTACTCTCTCCGTCCCATAACATAAGAGCGTTAGTATAAAAAACGCTCTTATATTATGGGAAGGAGGGAGTAGTTATGTATAATAATATAGCCTTTGTAAATTACCGATGAATACTTTTACTTGCAAACGGAAATACCAAAACAATTCAAGAAAGGAAAAAAGAGGAAAGCAATAATATTGTACTGCCTGCTTGCAGGGCAAAGTTATCAAGACAAAGAGCGTGGAGTATATGCCATTCACCGTGTCTCTGGTGAACACCATCAACGGCTGCTGCTGGCTAGCCTATGGGCTGATAGGGAACGACCCCTACGTGACGGTCAGTACGCCCGCATCTCGAAAAGTCCCAAACCCTGCCATTCGAGTACTCCTCCGCATCGATTTAACCGTGATACCATATTTTTTAATTCCGCGCAGATCCCTAATGCCATCGGTACAGTTTTGTGCATCTTCCAGCTGATCCTTTACGTGTGCTACTACAAGTCGACCCCCGTCAAGGAGCAGAACGTCGAGTTGCCCGCCGCCGCCACGGAGAACTGACATTGTTGGCAACGGCAACGTTTCTCTTCCCTCACCGTCGAGAGATAAGCTTGGCTTGCTGCCGTCTGTGGTGCTAGACTGCTTGTCTCTTTGTTAGCTAGTGTCTGACTGTGCCTTTAGTTCCGCGAACCATTGTCGTCTGTCCTAGTACAAAGTAGACCTAATATATGCAGCTGACTTATCGCAGATTATGACACCACGCTTGTCCTCATACTCTCTCAATCCACTATTTGATGGCAAAATGGATTTGTTGAACCGCAGCGTTTCTGCATTCTTGTTTGGTTGGCATGTAATTTGTGTGGGCAGACACGCAGTGGCGGAGCCAGCACCCGGCGAGCCGGGGCGGCTGCCCGGCTCCCATGCTCCATGTGCATGAAGCTCTAGTATAAAATAATGGTTTGATTAACAGTTTATTTGGGCAAAAGCTAATTAAACGTGCAGTAGTTAGAATTTGCCCAGGCTCTAAGCTTGAGCTGGCTCCGCCACTGCAGACACGACTTGGACTTTATTACCGGTTCGCTGGTTTGGCTTGTTGCCGCATCGAGAGGCATGTGCAGGGCAACGAGCAGCTTTCAGCTCAACATATGCACCTTTTGAACCCTATTGATTGCGTACACTTGTAACATACACATGTTAATTGTTCGTTACATACACGTACTGGCAACCTTTTAAATAAGAGTAATTGACAAAAAAAAACTATCACATTTGGGGTTCGCGTCCCACTGAACTACCACTTTTTAAAAAGTGACTGAAAACTACCATTCTTTTAATTTTGTCACTGAAAGCTCCACATTCAGATAATGACCAGTTTAGAAGGCTTAAATACGTTTATGACAAGCAGGACCCACACGTCAGGGCTGATGTGGTGGCAAAGTCAACTTCAGTTATTTTGACTGATAAGTAGACCGTTATGACAGGCGGGGTCCCCGGACGTGATAGGAGCTTGACCTTGACGGGGACACATTGTGCACGCATGCAAGTAGCACCCGAACAGGATGCATCGTGTGCGAGGAGACCTGCACGGGCGCCCGGGCAACCATCCACACCCATGTAGCTCACACATCCATATGGGATGGTAGTGGGCGGGTAGGGTATGGGCAGGGTAGAGCAATACCATACCCATACCCATATAGTCAGTAGGTATAAAATTCTACCAATACCCGTACCCATGGATATGAAACTTTACCGATGCCCATTCCGACAGGTACCCGTACCCATTGGGTACCTAACGGCTAGAACAAATAATACATAAGTAGTTCACAATCTTACGCTCATTGATGGCACATTCGACGATAAAAGTTCAATTATCTCAGCTCAATAACAGGTAGATGAGTAGATGAACAATATCAAAATTTAGAAATCACAACATACTCTTAAGTTAATAGGAGTAGACGATTCACATGGCAAATTAATGACTAATTGATGACAACTTAACATTAGTTTATAAACTGGCATATGGTATGGGTATACCCGCGGGTACAAGGCTATACCCGGACCATACCCATGACTTAACGGATAGGGTATGGGTACTATTCATGGGCATAAAAATGTGCCCATACCTTGCTCATGCGGGTATGATATCCGCGGGTACCTGCACCCATGGTAAATTTGCCATCCTTAGGCCTCGTCCAGAAAATTGCATCACTGCATGCAGCTAGGTGATGCACATGTGCACGCATGTGAGTTGCACGATAGCTAGCTTGGAGGTGCACGGCGGACGTACACTAATGAAAAATGCGGCTTTAGTCCCGGTTCGTGAGGGTCTTTAGTGCCGGTTCTGCAACCGACACTAAAGGGTGGGGACTAAAGACCCTCCCTTAATACCAGTTCATTATGAACCGAGACCAAAGGCCCACCACGTGGCACGAGCCCGCACCGGGGGGCTGGGGACCTTTAGTCCCGGTTGGTTACACCAACCGGGACTAAAAGGTTTAGGGGTTTATGGGTTTATGATTTATTTTTTCTTTTTATGTTTTTCATTTAATTTTTTTTCATTTCAAGCATATTTTACACTACTACATATTGTACACGTTATGCATATATATGTATAAATAGAATTTCTCATAGAACCTCATATATATCTCATCGAATTTCTCGCACGACCACACACACACACACACACACACACAATTTGTATATACAATTTCTCCTACAATTTGCAGATCATTACATGGAGGCATTACAACTTGTAATGGTATTCTCCTTTCGGATCTATAACCTGGTCGAGCAAAAATCCTGCTATTTCCTCTTGAATTACTCATATGCAATCCGTTGGTAGGAGCTTATCCCGCATCTCTTGCATCTTTATTAAAGAAGGAGATCAATATGAATATAATTAGTTATGTGTATATATATTAGATCATGAAAAAAAGATTTGTGAATTGTGTTCTGGCAAACGTAGCCAAAGTGCTATGTCAGATGTGCTCCTTTCAGACGTCATTATGCGAATGTTCTCGCAAACATAGTACGCACATAAATTATTCCCCGGCGCCTGCCTCATGACCTTTATGAGAATATAATTCAATCAGATAATAATTAATCAAGCATGATACTGGTATTGATCAAAGTAGAATTAAAGAGATGCGCAAACGTAGCTAGTAGTACTTAATTACCTTGGGTCACCCATTTCAGCTGTTGTTTCCATTCGCCTTCAATCTCTTTGATGAACATTTGCCAAGCCTTGCCTGCCAGCAAAGAAAATGAATAAAGGAGTTATTAATTAGGCACACTATGCTCCAAACACTACAGGAATCAGGAACTTTGTCGCCCGCCACGGCCGACGGCAAAGACACACATAGCGGACGCCAAAGACCTTTGCCGTCTGCCAGCAGACGGCAAAACGTCCGGCTGAAGAGGCTATGACAAAGGCTTCTTTGCCGTCTGCTGGCGGATGGCAAAGATGCAAAGGCCTTTGCCGTCCGCTGACAGACGGCAAAGGGGCTGGACGACACACGTGTCAGCTTAGATCCGTTAAGGGGTTAACGACGTGCTTTGCCATCTGCAGGCAGCGGCAAAGACCTTTGCATATTTGCCGTCTGCCAGCGGATGGCAAAGAAAGTTGCATCTCTGTCGTCTACCAACGGATGGCATAGTTTGGTAGATTTGCCATCTGGCAGACGACAAAGATGCAACGTTATTTGCCGTCAGCTGACGGCAAAGCTACTAAATAGCCAGCATACTGCCCTAGGTTGCACAGGTGGCTGACATGTGGCATGTTTGCCGTCCGCTAGCTGATGGCAAAGCTCTTTGCCGTCCGCCGCAGACGGCAAAGAGTCTATACAGCCCCTGTTTTTTCTGTTGTTTTCTTGATTTCATTCAATTTGACAGAATTTCACTTATATATATACACATATGAAAATACTTTCGACAAGCATATGAACACATATACATAGCAAATCATATCCCTGCCATATGGATATGATCATCCAACACATATACATAGCAAATGGTTTCATCCAACAAATATACATAGCCAACATATCCAACAACAAGCATACAATAGTTTCATCCATCCATCCATATATAGGTAGCAAGCTTCCTCATATAAAGCAAATCAAAACAAGATGGAAGCATAAAGAGAAGAGTAGACTCCATCAATGCAAGCTTCTTCGTCATCTAAAGCAAATCTGCAAATTGGGAAAGAAGCAAGTTAGAAGAAGAAGAAGAAGAAGAAGAAGAAGAAGAAGAAGAAGAAGAAGACTAGCTAGAAAAAGAAGAAGAAGAAGAAGAAGAAGAAGAAGAAGAAGAAGAAGAGGAAGAAAAGGAAGAAAAGGAAGAAGAAGAAGACGATTTTTTTTCTTCGCTTTCTTTTTCTCCTCTCCTCTTTTTTATCCTTTTCTTCTTCTTCTAAACAGTTATAAAAGAGGATTTACCACATCAGAATCATAAAGCGGGCGAGGACCGATGGGGACGGATATTAAGACCATGGCACTATGTATAACAAACAATCGTAGGAAGTAAGAAAATTATACAAGTAACTATACATATCATACAAGTAACTATACAAATCAAGTACAACATAAAAAATTTAATACCTAGTAATAATCTGGTTCAATAAATGCTTCGGGATCAATAAATGCATCATCATCATCACTATCAGTAATGACGTGCTCATCATTATCATTAATAAATGCATCATCATGTGGAAGGCCACCTCTACGTAATCTGTCAAGTATTGGCAGGTCATCCGCAACAGTAACCTCTTGTAGTTCAAGCTCTTCTTGTTCCAGCTGAGGGGTGAACTCGGGTTCACTGTCGCTGTCAACTTCAATGTTCTGGGGTGAAGTAGAGCGGTTCTTGAAACATTTTTTTGGAAAGACGTGTTTCTTGGAAGAATTCTCCTTCATATGTGTCTTGGTTAATGTGAGGTTGATAATCATCTTCACTGGGGGAGGTGGTCTAACACGTGGTGGCACTTCATAAACGACATCCCAACCTTTGAGATTAGGATCACTTTGACAGGCCCACAGTAGATAGAAAACTTGGGTTGCCTGTTGAGCCATAATATAGACATCGGGAACATTCAAATGGGTGCTTTGATTGATTTCCACTAGCCCTATATGTTCATGAGTCCTTCTAGTCTCCTTCGGCTGGAACCAATAACATTTGAAGACTACGACGTTTGGTGGGTTTTCACCATAGAATTGAAGTTCATAAATTGCTTCAACTCTTCCATAACACTCGGTATCTCCTTCGCCGATAGCAGAGTCACAAAAATTTGTAGACTTTGGGTCGGCCATAGATAGCTCTTTGCCATAGGTATGAAAGCGATACCCTTTGATGTCATATTTGTCAAATGAACAGACCTTATAGTCAAAACCATTAGCAACTTGTCTCAGTTCGGCGTCCATAAACTCTGAATTAGCCTACAAGTTTAACACGAAAGGAATTGTTGCATTAGCCACAATTAGACAAAGAAATGAAATGGTCTAATGGAAATTACCGTTTGTTTGAACCAAGAGATGAAACCGGGATAGCCGCCTCCATACTTTGCCAGAAGCTCATACTCTTCGACGGGATCCTTTTGGATCACTGCTCCATACGAGAATTTGGCGACGTATCGACTGTATCAAATTTATCCGGGAATAAGAGCAGTTCAAAGGAATTAGAAGTTGCGAAACAATGTACCGAGAACTTACTTGATGTATGGCCACACTTCTGTTAGGTTGTTGTAGATATACAACGAAATGGTCCGCCATTCTTCGAAATCCAACGTTAAGGAATTAGAAGCACCGGCTAGTGCCAGATCCCCTTTGAATAGGCTGAGGTTGGATCGACCCTTTTTAGGGTCGCTGGCATTGTACCGAGGCTTCGGATTATGCAAATGACAATTTTTGGCTTCGTAGTGTGCTGTCACGAAGTTTGCCGCCTCCTCAGTAATGAATGCCTCGGCCATCGATGCTTCAATTCTACGTTTATTTTTACATTTTGCTCGAAGCATCTTCTGCATCCTCTCAGTTGTGTAGCACCAACAATTCTGCACAGCCCCCCCCCCCCAATCTTGCCTTGGTTGGGAGATGCAAAATCAAGTGCTGCATTGGATTAAAGAAGCCTGGTGGAAATATCCTCTGTAACTTGCAGATCAACTCCGGCACCAACTCTTCCATTTCTTCTACCAGGTCAGGCGATAGTTCTTTAGCACAAAGAACACGAAAGAAATAGCTCAGCTCTGCCAGTACTAGCCATTCATCCTCAGGGATGAATCCACGCAACATCAACGACATTACCCGCTCAATCCATATGTGCCAATCATGACTCTTGAGACCAAATATCTCCAATTTATCAAGACTCGCTCCCCTCTTTAGATTCGCTGCATACCCATCGGGGAACATCAACTGCATTTTCACCCACAAGATAATTTCCCTCATAGCTGCCCTTCGAAGATTGAACCATGCCTTTGGCTTTGTCCAGTTCTTCTTTGCTTTTGGTGGTTGCATGTTTTGTAACGGTCTATGACATAGTGCCTCCTGATCGACTCTTGCCTTAGGATTATCCTTTGCCTTCCCATCTATGCCAAACAATGTACCAAAAAGTGCCTCGACGATATTATTATCAGTGTGCATCACGTTGACGTTGTGTGGGCAAAGGAGGTCTTTGAAGTAAGGCATATCCCACAAGCATGTCTTGTGAGTCCATGCATGTTGCGAATTATACCCCTTGAAATACCCTGGGCGCTCTGGATCTGGCTCGAGAGCGTTTAACTGATCCAGGATCTCTTGGCCTGTCAATGGAGGTGGTGCAGAGTCTTTCACAACTCTACCTTTGATGAAGTTCTGCTTGTCTTTCCTGAACTTATGGCGAGGATGCAGGAACGGTCTATGCACGTCGAAGCAAGAAAACTTGCGACCGATCTCAAGCCAACGAAACTGAAGAGCTCCCTTGCATGTGGGGCACTACTACGTCTTGAGCTTGCATTGGTTTTCCTTGAAGAGGAAAGGGTGATGCAGCAATAGTAGCGTAAGTATTTCCCTCAGTTTTTGAGAACCAAGGTATCAATCCAGTAGGAGGCTCCTCAAAAGTCCCACACACCTACACAAACAAACAAAGAACTCGCAACCAACGCAATAAAGGGGTTGTCAATCCCTTCACGGCCACTTGCGAAAGTGAGATCTAATAGAGATAGTATGATAAGATACATATATATTTAGTATTTTATAATATAGATTGGAAAAGTAAAGATGCAAATAAAAGTAGATTGAAAGCATATATGATAAAATATAGACCCGAGGGCCATAGGTTTCACTAGTGGCTTCTCTCAAGATAGCATAAGTATTACGGTGGGTGAACAAATTACTGTCGAGCAATTGATAGAAAAGCGAATAATTATGAGATTATCTAGGCATGATCATGTATATAGGCATCACGTCCGTGACAAGTAGACAGACTCATGCCTGCATCTACTACTATTACTTCACACATCGACCGCTATCCAGCATACATCTAGAGTATTAAGTTCATAAGAACAGAGTAACGCATTAAGAAAGATGACATGATGTAGAGGGATAAACTCATGCAATATGATATAAACCCCATATTTTTATCCTCGATGGCAACAATACAATATGTGCCTTTCAACCCCTATTGTCACTGGGTAAGGACACCACAAGATTGAACCCAAAGCTAAGCACTTCTCCCATTGCAAGAAAGATCAATCTAGTAGGCCAAACCAAACTGATAATTCGAAGAGACTTGCAAAGATAACTCAATCATACATAAAAGAATTCAGAGGAGATTCAAATATTTCTCATAGATAAACTTGATCATAAACCCACAATTCATTGGATCTCGACAAACACACCGCAAAAAGAGTTACATCGAATAGATCTCCACAAGAGAGGGGGAGAACATGGTATTGAGATCCAAAAAGAGATAAGAAGCCATCTAGATAATAACTATGGACCCGAAGGTCTGTGGTAAACTACTTACAACTCATCGGAGGGGCTATGGTGTTGATGTACAAGCCCTCCATGGTCGATTCCCCCTCCGGCGGAGCGCCGGCGAAGGCTCCAAGATGGGATCTCGCGGATACAGAAGGTTACGGCGGTGGAAATTGTTTTTCGTTGGCTCCCTAGATGTTTTCAGGGTACGTGGGTATATATAGGAGGAAGAAGTAGGTCGGTGGCCGCCCGAGGGGCACACGAGATAGGGGGCGCGCCCTATAGGGGTGGGCGCGCCCTCCACCTTCGTGGCCGCCTCAATCGCTTCTTGACTTGCACTCCAAGTCCTCTGGATCACGTTCGTTCCAAAAATCATGCTCCCGAAGGTTTCATTCCGTTTGGACTCCGTTTGATATTCCTTTTCTTTGAAATACTGAAATAGGCAAAAAAAACCCAGCAATACGGGCTGGGCCTCCGGTTAGTAGGTTAGTCCCAAAAATGATATAAATGTGTAAAATAAAGCCCATAAACATCCAAAAGGGGTAATATAATAGCATAGAACAATCAAAAATTATAGATACGTTGGAGACGTATCAGGCACGGGAACCTTCCATGCATACACCAGCCAACGAATAGCGCATACGCCGGCAATTCATGCGTCTAGTACATGTACCACACACGCATTATGAAGTTCTTTTTGCTAAAGGCGTCATATGTCTTGAACCCATTATCCCAGGCTTCTTGCAATTCGTCCTTGAGTGGCTGCATGTACACATTCATATTCTTCCCCGGATAGTTCGGCCCTGGAATTATCAATGTCAGGAAAATGTTCTTTCTTTGCATAATCTGTCCGGGGGGAGATTGAGTGGAATGACAAATACGGGCAAACAACTGTATTGGGTTGCCATCAGACCAAACACACTAGACCCATCCATGCTGATGGCGACTCGAGGATGCCTCAGATCTGCCGCTTTTGTTGGAAATATGCCCTAGAGGCAATAATAAAATGGTTATTATTATATTTCCTTGTTCATGATAATTGTCTGTTGTTCATGCTATATTTGTATTAACCGGAAACCGTAAGACATGTGTGAATACATAGACCATAATATATCCCTATTAAGCCTCTAGTTGACCAGCTCATTGATCAATAGATGGTTGTGGTTTCCTGACCATGGACATTGGATGTCGTTGATAACGGGATCAGATAATTAGGAGAATGATGTGATGGATAAGACCCAATCCTAAGCATGGCACAATATCGTGTAGTTCATTTGCTAAGAGCTTTTCTAATGTCAAGTTTCATTTCCTTAGACCATGAGATTGTGAAACTCCCGGATACCGTAGGAATGCTTTCGGTGTACCAAACGTCACAACGTAACTGGGTGGCTATAAAGGAGCACTACAGGTATCTCCGAAAGTTTCTGTTGGGTTGGCACCAATCGAGACTGGGATTTGTCACTCCGTATGATGGAGAGGTATCTTTGGGCCCACTCGGTAATGCATCATCATTATGAGCTCAATGTAACTAAGGAGTTAGTCACGGGATCATGCATTAGGTAACGAGTAAAGAGACTTGTCAGTAACGAGAATCAACGATGTATGGGGATACCGATGATCGAATCTCGGGCAAGGAACATACCGGTGGACAAAGGGAATTGTATACGGGATTGATTGAATCCCCGACATTGTGGTTCATCTGATGAGATCATCGTGGAACATGTGGGAGCCAACATGGGTGTCCAGATCCCGCTGTTGGTTATTGGTCGGAGAGATGTTTCGGTCATGTCTGCATGGTTCTCGGACCCGTAGGGTCTGCACACTTAAGGTTCGGTGACGCTAGAGTTGTTATGGGAAATTGTGTGTGGTTGCCGAAGGTTGTTTGGAGTCCCGGATGAGATCTCGGACGTCAGGAGGAGTTCTGGAATGGTCCGGAGGTAAATATTTATATATGGGAAGTCCAGTTTCAGTCACTGGAATGGTTTCGAGGTTTATCGGTATTGTACCGGGACCACCGAAAGGTGTCCGGGGGTCCACCGGGTGGGGCCACCTGCCACGGGGGACTGATACGTCTCCAACGTATCTATTTTTCCAAACACTTTTGCCCTTGTTTTGGACTCTAACTTGCATGATTTGAATGAAACTAACCCGGACCGACGCTGTTTTCAGCAGAACTGCCATGATGTTGTTTATTATGCAGAAAACAAAAGTTCTCGGAATGACCTGAAAATCCACGGAGATAAGTTTTGGAAAGTATAAAAAATACCGGCGAAAGAATCAAGGCCAGGGGGCCCACACTCTATCCACGAGGGTGGCC
This sequence comes from Triticum dicoccoides, assembly GCF_002162155.2. Classification (NCBI taxonomy): domain Eukaryota; kingdom Viridiplantae; phylum Streptophyta; class Magnoliopsida; order Poales; family Poaceae; genus Triticum; species Triticum dicoccoides. Next base: position 20,985,295 of record NC_041382.1, read on the forward strand.
CCCCTGGGCGCGGCCCCCTGTCTCGTGGGCCCCCTATCCACGAGCGGGATTCATCGCCGTCGTCATCATCAACCATCCTCTATCAATTCAATCGTAGGCTTGCTGGACGGTGATGGGTTGGATGAGATTTACCATGTCATCAAGTTAGTTTTGTTAGGGTTTGATCCCTAGTATCCACTATGTTCTGAGATTGATGTTGCTATGACTTTGCTATGCTTAATGCTTGTCACTAGGGCCCGAGTGCCATGATTTCAGATCTGAACCTATTATGTTTTCATGAATTTATGTGAGTTCTTGATCCTATCTTGCAAGTCTATATTCACCTATTATGTGTTATGATTTGACAACCCCGAAGTGACAATAATCGGGATACTTCTCGGTGATGACCATAGTTTGAGGACTTCATGTATTCAGTATGTGCTAATGCTTTGTTCCGGTTCTCTATTAAAAGGAGGCCTTAATATCCCTTAGTTTCCACTAGGACCCAGCTGCCACGGGAGGGTAGGAAAAAAGATGTCATGCAAGTTCTTTTCCATAAGCACGTATGACTATATTCAGAATACATGCCTACATTACATTGATGAACTAGAGCTAGTTCTGTGTCACCCTATGTTATAGCTATTACATGAGGAATCGCATCCGACACAATTATCCATCACTGATCCAATGCCTATGAGCTTTTTGAAGGAAATATGCCCTAGAGGCAATAATAAAGTTATTATTTATTTCCTTATTTCATGATAAATGTTTATTATTCATGCTAGAATTGTATTAACCGGAGACATAATACATGTGTGAATACATAGACAAACATAATGTCACTAGTATGCCTCTACTTGACTAGCTCGTTGATCAAAGATGGTTGAGTTTCCTAGCCATATACATGAGTTGTCATTTGATTAATGGGATCACATCATTAGGAGAATGATGTGATTCACTTGACCCATTCCGTTAGCTTAGCACCTAATCGTTTAGTATGTTGCTATTGCTTTCTTCATGGCTTATACATGTTCCTATGACTATGAGATTATGCAACTCCCATTTACCGGAGGAACACTTTCTGTGCTACCAAACGTCACAACGTAACTGGGTGATTATAAAGGTGCTCTACAGGTGTCTCCAAAGGTACTTGTTGGGTTGGCGTATTTCGAGAATAGGATTTGTCACTCCGATTATCGGAGAGGTATCTCTAGGCCCACTCGGTAATGCACATCACTATAAGCCTTGCAAGTAATGTAGCTAATGAGTTAGTTACGGGATGATGCATTACGTAACGAGTAAAGAGACTTGCCGGTAACGAGATTGAACTAGGTATTGAGATACCGACGATCGAATCTCGGGCAAGTAACATACCGATGACAAAGGGAATAACGTATTGTGTTATGCGGTTCGACCGATAAAGATCTTCGTACAATATGTAGGAGCCAATATGGGCATCCAGGTTCTGCTATTGGTTATTGACCAGAGAGGTGTCTCGGTCATGTCTACATAGTTCTCGAACCCGTAGGGTCTGCATGCTTAACGTTCGTTGACGATATAATATTATATGAGTTATGTATGTTGGTGATTGAATGTTGTTCGGAGTCCCGGATGAGATCACAGACATGACGAGGAGCTCCGGAATGGTCCGGAGGTAAAGATTGAGCCATGGGGCTATAAGTCGGTGCAAAAGGAGTTTTGCGGAGGCTAGGGGGCCAAAAGCCGGAGACTCTGGCGTCTGGCCCTGGGCCATACGCCGAGGCCCATGGCCTCTGGGTCCACACGCCGGGAACCCTGGCGTCCGGCCCTGGAGTCCGAGAACGACTCTTTCCTTTCGGGTGAAACTGACTTTGTGGAGGCTTTTACTCCAAGTTTCGACCCCAGGGCTCAACATATAAATAGAGGGGCGGGGCTAGCACCAAAGACATCAAGAAACACCAAGCCGTGTGCCGGCAACCCCGTCCCCTCTAGTTTATCCTCCGTCATAGTTTCCGTAGTGCTTAGGCGAAGCCCTGCGGAGATTGTTCTTCACCAACACCGTCACCACGCCATCGTGCTACCGGAACTCATCTACTACTTCGCGCGTCTTGCTGGATTGAGAAGGCGAGGACGTCATCGAGCTGAACGTGTGCAGAACTCGGAGGTGCCGTGCGTTCGGTACTTGGATCGGTCGGATCGTGAAGGTGTACGACTACATCAACCGCGTTGATAAATGCTTCCACTTAGCGATCTTCAAGGTTATGAAGATACACTCTCCCCTCTCGTTGCTATGCATCACCATGATCTTGCGTGTGCGTAGGATTTTTTCTGAAATTACTACGTTCCCCAACAGTGGCATCCGAGCCTGGTTTTATGCGTAGATGTTATATGCACGAGTAGAACACAAGTGAATTGTGGGCGATACAAGTCATACTGCTTACCAGCATGTCATACTTTGGTTCGGCGGTATTGTTGGATGAAGCGGTCCGGACCGACATTACGCGTACTGTTGGGGATATTACCACTAAGGGTAAACCGGCCAGGACAGGCCAGGTTAACTTCATCAGTAGTTGAACATATTAAAAGCCCAAGTAGGCAGTAGAGGGCTTATGGCCCATAGCCGGTTCATACCTGTAATTGTAAACCGGTATCAGCATGTAACTTGTATTGTAAGTTAGGAATAGTAGAGACCGAGCCGGATACATCTATGAACCGGCGTCGGGACTCTATAAACCGACGGGCGTCACCCATGTATATAAGGGGACGACCCGGCGGCGGTTTGGGACAGACAACCACAAATCGAGGCTTAGGCGAAGCTTGTTTGCTCCCTAGTCCTCGAAACCCCATCAATTCCATCACAACTAGACGTAGGCTTTACCTTCATCGAAGGGGCCGAACTAGTATAAATTCTCGTGTCCTTGTGTCCGCTTTAACCCCTTCAAGTTAACCCGTAGAGATGGCTCCACGACCAAGTCCTTTCACGAGGACGACTGCTGTGACAAACCCATGACAGTTGGCGCCCACCGTGGGGCTATCGCACGATGGTTTGACGTTCTTGGAGGGCAAGTTCGAAGGACTCAAGGGCTATGCTGTGGGCCGGATGACCAAGAGTCGTCGCGGCAATCTCTACATCGACGATGCAGGATGGGGCCCCGAGGCTGGCTCAATTGAGTACGGGTACCGGGTCCCCTTTGGTGGCATACACGTCTTAATTGGCAAGATCGGTGAACCGGGTCCTGAGCCGGACATCTGCACCGACCTCGTCGAGACGGCTCAGCGTGCGAGATCCGCCCAGGTTAAACCGGCCGTGAAGCGTGCCTTCGTGGGGGTCATCCACGGAGGGGACTACGAGGATGAATCGGGATATGGTAGTGAGACTGTCGTCTATTCCGGCGATGAGTCCTCGACCGGAGAAACTGAATCATTGTATCAATTGCAAGACGGCAGGATAGGGGGCTGTTCCGATGGCGACAGTATTCCGGACCCCTCCGATCTGCCTAACCGGGTTGGAATATTCATGGCCGGTACACAGGCGGCGATCCACTCTTCGACCGTTGCGGCAATGTTCTCCGGTTCTTCAGTGGCGGCGGCGGCCGGGGCAGGAGGTCCTGTGCGCCCGTCGGCTCAGGTCTTATCTGATATGTTTGATGCGCTAGCTACGCTTATGGTGGAAGCCAACCCGGCGGATCAAGATGCCCACAACGCGGAAATGGCAAAAGTGAGGGAACAAATCAATTAGGCCAAAGCCGACCTGGCAGCTGAAAACGACAGGATGGCCGCAGAGCGGGCCGCTTTAGATGCCCAGGCCTACAAGCTTATGCTGGATTAGAACGCGTCGCATGAGGTCCTGAAGCGGAAGCACCGGTCCCGCTTTCCTTCGGTCTTCGACGCCAGAAATCTCTTTCACACCCCAGGGGCAGGAATCAGTAATCCGCCAGTGGTAAACCGGGCAGAGGCGCCTGGGCCAGGCGCGCCGGTCCAACCTCATTTAACGGAACCTCCTCGGCAGAACAATAACGTACCTCAGCCAGTCCAGACACCTCCGGGTCATTATTCCAATCCTATGGACAATCTTGTCGCTGCCGCTTCACGATTGGAGGCCATCCCGATCGAAGGCGATTCTCCGCAGGCGGTGGAGATGCGCCGGGTCAAGGAGCTCCTTCGGACCGCTTTGATCCAACAGGAAGCATACTCATACAGCCGTGACCGGATTCATTCCACCCCTCGTCCAAGCCGGAGCTACAACAGGCGTGTGGATGAACCGACCGTATCAAGCAATGCACGGAACCGTGAAGCGCCCCGTGGAAATAACCCGGCGGGCGGTATTCGTGATGCTCAGGAAGTGGTAGACCGGGCCCGAGCATGCAGGGAGGCTGAGTTAGCAGCACAAAATGAGGCGCATCAGCTTACGCTGGTTCGTCCCACCACCTCAATCGAGCCAGGGGTCACTTCTAGTTCCTTGGGGGTGACCTGTCTAATCCCCGCTTTATGCAATGTGCACTTGCCCAAAGATTTCAGGGGTCCGCGCAAAGTGCCAAACTATACTGCCGATTTGGCTCCAGAAGCATGGATAGAGAGTTATGAGATGGCCATGGAGATGCTAGATGTGGATGAGGCCGCGTGTGCAAAGTACTTCACCATGATGTTTGAAGGGATGGCCCGTACTTGGTTAAAGAGCTTGCCGCCCAATTCTATCAGCTCATGGGCCCAGTTGCGAGCCCGGTTTGTCCAGAATTTCAGGGACACCTGTAAGCAGCCCATGTCAATAGTGGACTTAGCGGCCTGTGTCCAGGAGGAAGGAGAGTCGACAACTCATTGGGTGCGGCGTGTCTCGGAAATTTTGCACTCGTCAGACCGTATCAACGCTGATTCTGCGATCATAACCCTGGAAGTCAATTGCCGGTTTAAACCCCTGAAGTTAAAATTGGGGCGAATGAAGCACCACTGTAATGTCATGGGGACCCTCATGGGTGCTTTAGTGAAGTATGCTGATTCTGATAGTACCAAGGATCCCGAGTCTGATGATGACAAGGCAGGGAAGGGAAAAAAGAACAGCAACTCCAAGGGGCAACAACACAACACGGCAGGTCATGGGAACGGAGGCAAACGTAAAGCGGATGGCAGCGTAGACTTTGTGGCTAATACTAGCGTGCAGGACAAGGGTCAGCGACGCAAGGGTAAAGCGGCGAATCGCGGTGGAGCTCAGAATCCTAACCCAGATCGCCTAAACTATTTGTTGAACCAGCCCTGCCCAAAACACGGGGCGAAGGAGATACTGGCCAACCACCTTTGGAAGGACTGTTATATTATGCAGGAGTTCAAAAATTCTAATGCTTTCCGGTATGATCATGGATCAGGTGGTGGCTCAGGATCCGGTTTCCACGGGCCGGGTCACGATGGAGGAGCTTCCGGTTCAGGTTTCAATGGCAATCAGGGTGGACATAACAATCAGAATAACCAAGGTGGTTACAACCAGCAGCAGCAGCAGTCGGGTTATCAGAGCCATCCAAAGCAGTTGAATAGTGGGCAATATCATGTCTTCACAACTAGCTTGGATAAGCGAGACTGGAAACTCCATAAGCGAGCGGTGAATTCTGTTGAACCGGCCGTACCACGTTATTTATGCTGGTCGGAACAACCAATCGTATGGAGCAGGGAGGATCACCCTCTCCGGGTTGACAATCCGGGTCAGCTAGCATTGGTGGTAGCCCCTTAGGTGGGGGGTTATAAATTCACCAAGGTACTCATGGATGGAGGAAGCAGTATTAACATCCTATACTATGAGACCTTCCGCCATATGGGACTGACAGATAAAAATCTTAAACCGTCTAATACGGTGTTCCATGGTGTGGTACCTGGCAAGTCAGCATATCCTGTTGGCAAGATAGCTCTGGAAGTTGCCTTTGGAGACGATCATGACTCCCGGTCAGAGACACTGACTTTTGAAGTGGTGAATATCCGGAGCCCGTATCACGCCCTATTTGGGCGGCCGGCTTATGCCAAATTCATGGCACGGCCTTGTTATATCTATTTACAGCTCAAGATGCCGGGTCACAAGGGAACGATAACGGTTCATGGCAACCGCAAGATTGCTTTGGAATGTGAGGAAGGTGATGTGGCCTACGCAGAGTCGGTTTGTGCCACGGAGGAGTTGAAATACTACAAGGACAATGTTGATCCGGCGGACATGACCCCGTTGAAGAAGCCAACTATAGAGCATGATCCGGATTTAAAGTTCAAATCGGCGGCTGAGACTAAACTTGTTGACTTCGTGCCTGGCGATTCGTCCAAGCAGTTCACTATCAGTGCCAACTTGGACCCGAAATAGGAAAGCACGCTCATCGAGTTCATCGTGAGAATCGGGACATTTTTGCATGGAAGCCTTCTGACATGCCAGGTGTACCGAGGGAACTCGCTGAGCACACTCTTAATGTTGATCCTAAGTACAAACCGGTGAAGCAGTTTCTCCGCCGGTTTAATGAAGAAAGGCGCAAAGCTATTGGAGAGGAGGTGGCCAGGCTCTTAGCTGCTGGTTTTATTGTTGAAGTCTTCCATCCAGAATGGCTTGGCAATCCGGTGCTGGTTCTTAAGAAAAACGGCACTTGGCGCATGTGTGTGGATTACACAGACCTTAACAAAGCTTGTCCAACAGATCCTTTTGCCCTCCCCCGCATTGATCAGATTATCGATGCTACCGCGGGATGTGAGCGTTTGAGTTTTCTGGATGCATATTCTGGTTATCCTCAGATCAAGATGGCAGTTAAGGACCAAGAGAAGACGATGTTCATAACTCCCTTTGGAGCCTTCTGCTATGTATCTATGCCTTTTGGGCTCAAGAGCGCCCAGGCAACTTATCAACGATGTGTACAGAATTGCCTTCATAAACAGATCGGCCGTAATGTGCACGCCTATGTGGATGATATTGTGGTCAAGTCAAGGGAGAAGGAGACGCTGATTGACAATTTGAAGGAGACCTTTGATAACCTAGGGACTTACAAGATGATGCTCAACCCGGCCAAATGCGTTTTTGGTGTACCGGCAGGCAAGTTATTGGGTTTTCTTGTGTCCAACAGGGGAATTGAAGCTAATCCAGAGAAGATTACATCTATTACCTCCCTGGCTAAACCGAAGTGTATCAACGACGTTCAACACTTGGCAGGACGGATTGCCGCGCTGAGCCGGTTTATCAGCCGCCTCGGTGAGAAGGTGATCCCCTTATACCAGATGCTGAAGAAGATGGATCAATTCGTCTGGAGTTCGGTTGCTGATGAGGCATTTGAGGATTTAAAGCGGCAGTTAGCCAATCCGCCTGTTCTTGCAGCTCCGATCGACAAGGAACCATTACTACTATATGTAGCGGCTAATGCTCGCGCAGTCAGCGTGGCTATTGTGGTGGAGCGCAAAGAGGCGGGCAAGGAGTATCCGGTTCAGCGTCCGGTTTATTATATCAGTGAGGTGCTTATTGAGTCCAAGCAAAGGTACCCGCATTGGCAGAAACTGGTGTATGGAGTTTTTATGGCGAGCCGGAAGCTTATACATCCAGGGACATCCTATCACAGTGGTCAGCTCTGCTCCTTTGGGAGATATAATTCAGAACAGGGAGGCGACTGGCCGGATTGCTAAGTGGGCAATAGAGCTTGGGCCGCACGGTTTGAAATACGTACCTCGAACGGTGGTCAAATCTCAAGCACTTGTTGATTTCATCAATGATTGGACGGAGCTACAAGCACCTGAAGAGAAGCCGGATCACACTTATTGGACTATCCATTTTGATGGGTCCAGGCAATTGGAGGTCTCGGGGGCTGGAGTCGTGTTAACTTCCCCACGAGGTGATAAGTTCTGTTACATTCTCCGCTTAATGTTCCCTTGTACTAACAATGTAGCTGAGTATGAAGCTTTACTCCATGGTCTCCGGATGGCTAATGAGATGAATCTCAGCCGAGTTAAATGCTTCGGTGACTCGGACCTGGTGGCTTAACAAGTATCTGGCACTTGGGATTCCAAGGATCCGCTCATGGCAGCCTGTCGTCGTGAGGTGGATATTGTTGCAGGTCACTTTAAGGGTTATCAGGTGGATCATGTGGACAGACGGAAGAACGAAGCGGCGGACGCTTTAAGCCGGCTGGGCTCTCAGCGTAAACCGGTCCCGCCTAACATCTTTTTAGATGTTCTGCATAACCCATCTATCAAGCTCCCTGGTGAAGAGGATTTGGCTATTCTTGATCCGGAGGCTCAGTTGGTGGCAGCCCTGCATGTCATACCGGATTGGACAATTCCTTATCTTGCGTACATGAATAGGGGCGAGTTACCAGAGGATGAGACTCTGGCCAGGCAGATAGTCCGGCGATCCAAGTCCATGACCATTATCAATGGCGAGTTGCATCATTGCAGCGTATCAGGAGCGTTTCAACGCTGTGTGTCCCCTAAGGAAGGCTGTGAAATTTTGCGGGAAATCCACGAAGGGGATTGTGGTCACCACGCCGGTTCAAAGTCTCTGGTGGCTAAGGCGTTTCGTCACAGTTTCTATTGGTTGGATGCTCATACTGATGCGGAGGACCTAGTTAGACGATGTGATGGCTGTCAGAAATTCTCAAGGCGCGCTCATATGCCGGCTCAAGAATTGAGGATGATTCCAATTACTTGGCCGTTTGCGACTTGGGGGCTGGACATGGTCGGACCTTTCAAAAGTTCCAAGGATAAGAAGACCCACCTTTTGGTGGCGGTGGACAAGTTTACAAAGTGGGTTGAAGCGGAGCCCGTTAGCAAGTGTGATGCAGCCACGGCGGTTCAATTTATTAAAAAGGTGATTTTCCGGTTTGGCTTTCAACACAGTATCATTACTGATAATGGTACCAACTTGTCCAAGGGTGCTATGTAGGAGTTTTGTGAGCGTGAGCACATCCGGCTTGACGTATCATCAGTAGCTCACCCACAGTCCAATGGCCAAGCAGAGAGGGCTAACCAAGAGATCTTACGAGGCATCAAGCCCCGGCTTATGGTTCCTTTACAACGAACGCCGGGATGTTGGGTTGAGGAGTTACCATCTGTGTTATGGAGCATCAACACCACGCCCAACAGGTCGACAGGATACACGCCGTTCTTCATGGTCTATGGAGCGGGGGCGGTCCTCCCTATTGATATCCGTCATGATTCGCCTCGTGTAGCGGCATATGTTGAAGCGGACAACAAGGAAGCGCGGCAAAACGCTTTGGACCTGTTGGACGAAGAGCGTGACATCGCCGCTGCCCGTTCGGTGATTTACCAGCAGGATCTTCGTCGATATCACAGTCGCCGAGTTAGAACCAGAACCTTTCAAGAAGGAGATTTGGTGCTTCGACTCATCCAAGACCAGGCTGATATGCACAAGTTATCCCCACCTTGGGAGGGACCTTTCGTGGTCAGCAAGAATCTGCACAACGGGTCATACTATCTGATCGACATTCGAGAGCATAAAGACTCACGCACGTCAGAGGAGGAGACCAACAGGCCCTGGAACATAGCTCATCTTCGGCCTTACTATACTTGAGCCATAGGCTCTACTCATGTACATATTATCACAATGTATATATTATGATCAATACAATAAACCGGAGCCTTAGCTAAAGCAGGGTCTCTGTTATTTTTATATCATGTGTGGTTACACGGAGTTTCTTTTTTCTTAAAGCGACCTCCGGTTTACCCCTTGAGTTAGCTTTTTCAAACAAGCTTTGTATCATGTCTCTAGGGGGCTTGGTTGTATCTGAATCAAGGCAACACCTTTAGACCGGCGAAAGCCACAAGATCACTTGGGGACTTGGTCATGTCTGAACCAGTCACGCCTCTTGATCGGCCTAAGGCCACAGAATCACTTGGGGGCTTTGGTCGAACCCGAACCATCGCTACACCTCTTGATCGGCATAATGCCACTGCATCATTTGGGGACCTGGCTGACTTGAACCATAGCTACACCTATTGGGGGCTTGGTCGTGTCCGACCATGGTTATGCCACTTGATCTGTTTAAACAAACCTCTTTTTGCAAATAACTCTATTTGTTTTTACTTGAGACATGTTTCTCTTGTTTGCATATTTCTGTCATTGTGTTTTTATACCAACAATTGTTACGCCGGTTTGTCTGTCAGCTGACGGAACACGATCTATTTTTAATCCGGAGACACTTTGCCCGGTTTGATTTTCTGTTAACATCCTATTCTGGAGTAACACCGGTGTTCTATGTAAACCGGAACATTTACTTGGTAACCCGACCTTATATTCACAGGAGCTATTCTCCTCCAGTAGAGTGGTTTCCTTGAACACTCCGGTTTACGATTGGCACAGCCAACTTCATGGCCTATGATGGCAGGTATCATATATTGTTATATTTGATCATATGTTTAAATCTCAGAGATTATCTTTGATTTCATATACATCGATATTATGACCCGCCTGGTGGTACAACCACAGCGGCGTTTTAAGACTTTTTTCTGCAGATAATGGTTTAACATTGATGATTCAAAGGAAGAATAAGTTGCAATAAGTATGCACGAAGGCATATCAACACCAAGTGTGGCAGCTAGTCTATTACACGGCAACATGGTGCCTAGATAAGGTAATTGTTTTTGTCATCATAACATAACGGAACAAGCTATGTAAACCGGCTACCGATTTAGGCTTGGTCGCCAGCCCGCCCTGATGGTTACAGGTCATCCTGCGCCGCTTCAGCTTCTGCTTCCCTACCCAGCGGCTGGAAATCAACAGTTGTCCAGTTGATTCCCATTAATGCTTGAAATACAACTTCATCGTTGATCAAGAAGGACGGTTCAATGTCAGGAGCGTAAGTATGCTTACGGATGGGAGGGATAAGATTCTCTGCTCCAGGAACTGGTGCAGCCACTCGTTTATTTTGACCATCATATTGCGCTTGATAGTGGGACAAATTTGCCTCTTTAGCCAATTGACAAGCCAGAGGGCGCACTTCCCGGTTTATAGCTCGGAGGTCGTCTTCACTAAATTCTGTCCCGTCCTCCTTCACGCTTGGGAAGCCTTGGACCGCTTCAACAGGATCAAAATCTGGAACCCACGCTTTTTCCCGGATTAAGGCGGTTATAGCGCCGGTTCGAGCAGCAGATTTCTTCAATTCTTCAATCCGGGCAGGAAGCATTGACAACCTCTTGATGGTATCCTGAATCAAGATCGGGGCCGGGTTGTTGTGAGAAGCAGTGCTGATGATCCGTTGCGCGCCTGTATACAGTTGTTCTATCAATGTGTACGCGGCTTTCAGTTTCTTCCGCACATTCGATCCCAAGAGGCCAATACGTGTCCCTGAATCATTTAAAGGGTCGGTAAACCGGCTACAATATGAGAAGACATCGTTACTGCAGAAAATAAAAATGCTTACCAAAGACAGCAGCGGTCATAGCATGCACTTGCCGCTTTACGCTGGTCAGCTCATCTACCATCGGTTTGAGTGCCGCTTCAGCCTTCTCTGCCCTTTGAAGTAAAGCGGTCTTTTCAGTGGCCCAATCTGCCCGTTCCTTGTGGAAATCCTCTTTAAGCTTTTCCATGACGCTTAAGGCGCTGGTTAATTCGTCTTCTGCTTTCGAGGTTTCAGTCTATTGAGATTTCAGGATTTCTTGAAGATCAGCAACCTGGCTTTCTTTCTTGCTCAGATCACCCAGCATACAGGTCATCGTTTGATTAAAGATTATGATGCAGAATTGAAGTACCAACCACATAACAAGTTATGCCCTTGGTACTTGGGGGCTAATGCATATTTGCTTTTTATCCTACAAATTTCATAAAAGTCCCAAGATCAATACAAGTATTCAACTTGGCACTTGGGGGCTAATGTGTATTTGCTCTATCCTCTAGTGACACTGGAATTCTTACGGTACAAAGTCCTGGTTTAGCTTGGTTACGTTAAACCGGCCCTTGGGGGCTACAGTCTCAAAGAAAAGCTGTACTAAAAAGGTTCAAGTTGAAAAGTCCCGGTTTAAATTCCTATCTTAAAACCGTCACTTGGGGGCTACTGGAGTTGACAGATTGAAGTACATAAGGAGAGTCATATGGAATTTACCTCATATTTATCCTTCATCATTTTTATCAAACCGGCTTCGCAATCACGGCTGGTATAAAGCCGATTCAGGTAGCCAGAATAAAGTTCTTGGGGGTCCAGAGTGGCAAAAGTAGCTAAGTCAGTGTTCCATTTGCCTTTACCAAAGGCCGCAAACTCATCCTTCGCGGTGTGCTTGGACAAAGCGACAGGATTTCCCGGTTCAGTATGACCAAAGCCAGTAATAATGACATCATCATCCTTGGCTTTGCCGGTTCGCATTGGGGTCGCCAGATTGTCAGTATGTTTGGAGGGGCTTGCTGTCTTGTCAGTTTGGACAGGGCTCGTGGGCTGATTAACAGGGCCGGAAGCATCATCATGCGCCTTTTCAGCAGCAACATCATGGTCTTGCGGTGGCGGATCATTCATCACATCGTCGCGGATAGGTTCTTCCGGATCTATTGTTCTGGCCGGTTCAGGAGCGTCATCTTCTTCCGCCGCTTTGTCCAGACGAGCTTTTTTGCTGGGCTTAGGCTTCGTCCTGAAAGAGAAAAGATAGATGAATCCAGTAAATATGGAAAGTACTATATCAAGCAGAATTATTAGTGAAACGGCTCACCCATGCACAATCTTGAGTGGTGGGAGCTGGGTGGCTGAAGACTCGCCGGAAGAAGAATGAGAAGTGCCCTGATAATCGGAGTCAGAGGGATTGAGAGGTTGCCGGATACAACTCGCTTTAGGGTAAGCATTGATGAAACAATTAGAGACCTCTGAACGGCATTTCCGACCCGGACTGTTCGGCAAACCGGCGGAGGTAACTACCTGACCGCTGTGCCAGGTGGTGCGGCGAGCTTCGTGCTGTTGTGTCTTCATAAGAAAGTTTCGGTCCAAGTAAGCAAGAGGATGAGAGAATTTAACTTTCCGGTTTGCCCGACGGATTTTTAGTGAAGGGAAAGGATTTGAATCAGAAGAAAGAGTGATTACCTCTATAGTGTCAGCATGACTGGCCTCAGCTTCATCCTGACAATGATCATTGTCAATAAGGCGTGAGAATAGTAAACCAAGTGAGTCAAATTCTACCTAAGGTCCGGGTTACCCACATCATCATTAGCTGGTGGATCGGAGGAGGCAGTAGTTCTCTTTCGATGGGCCGGTTTCTTCACAACTCTGGACTTGGGCCGGATTGTCTTCTCCGGTTTCTCCTGAGGAGTCTTTTTGCTCCAAAATGGATCATCACCCTGTTGGAAATACGTTAAAGTTAACAGAGGGTATTTAAAGCATGGCCAGATTTCATAAAGGTATATGATATGAGGTTTACAGCTGGCGGTTTGTTCTTGGCAGAAAAAGGAACCAGGCCAGTTTGAGCGCAGGCAGTCTCAGGTTCATTCAACATTTTCTTAACAGCCTCAGTGACTTCATCGTCTGACAGCTGGACTTCAATGTGCCGTAGAGGGTCTTTTAAGTCTTCTATGTATTCGCACATCAAACCGGAGCGTCGGCTTAAGGGTATTATGCTCCAAGATATCCAGCAGCGGGCAAGGTCAATTCCGGTCAACCCATTAGCCATGAAGGCCCGGAGCTTGGATAATTGAGGAGCATATTTGCTTCTCTCCCTCGCAGTCAGTCTTTGGGGGAAGGGATGTGTATTGCTTAACCGTTCTGGACGGTAACCCGGCAAGGGATTTTCTCCGTCAGGCGAAGTATCTTTGCAGTAGAACCATGTTGCATTCCATTCTTTGGGATGGCTGTGCAGTTTGGCGTGAGGATAAGTGACTTCTTTTCTCTTTTGAATCGCCATGCCGTCTAGCTCGGTGTTGGGGCCGTCCGTAGATTCGGTGCGGCGGTTTAGATGGAAACAATCTTTGAATAGTTCAACTGAGGGCTCCTCTTGAAAGAACACCTCACAGAGCACTTGGAAGTGACAGATGTTGGTTACGGAGTTAGGGCCGATATCTTGTGGACGCAGTTGGAAGTTGGCCAAGACATCCCGATAAAACTTTGAACCGGGTGGACTGAAGCCCCGGGCCAGATGGTCAGCAAAAACAACAACTTCTCCATCCTTGGGTTCCGGAGGACTTTCCGGGCCAGGGACCCTTCAGTGAATGACATCTTTTTCGCCCAAAGTGCCAATTTTGACTAAGTTCTCTAGCTGCGTCTCGGTCACTCGAGAAGGGACCCTGTTGCACTCATATACTTGCTTGGCCATGGTGCAATCTGCAAAACATTAATACCGGTTCAAGAATATGTTGGAAGGATATATACTGATGCATTCATTGTTAAACCAGAAGAAGTTATCCATAAACCGTTGTTCTGTAAAGCGGCAGTACTTAGCTAAGATCCTGGCGGTTCAGTAAGGGGACTAATGGTATATGCCGAGTCATCAATTTTTTCTACAAAGCTAAACTGCCCGGTCTAAAAATGATGCAGACTCTGAACTGTGGTGAAAACAGGTTCCACAGTGCTACTTAACAGTTTTGGATCTGGAGCATGTTCAGAAAAAGAAGTAAATATTCAAGATTTGAAAAGGAGCAGATGCTGAATCCATGAGCAAGATACAGATAGATCTATGGCCTTGAGAGGCGTGAGGACAAACGGATGGTAAAATTTACCGCTACATAGAACAGAGATTTGCAGGTTTGTCTGAAGACTGCTATATGAACAGGAAGCAACTGACGAACACTGAAGAACACAAGAACCCTAGAATAGATCTACGGGGGGAAGGAAAGAAGACTTACCGGAGCTGAGGAAGAAAAGGAAGGTCGCCGCGGTGTTCTGGTACGCTCAGGTTGATGCAACGGCCAAGGACGGTGCTGAAGTCGACGGTGGCGGCGGAGCTCTGAAGCAGGGCAGCGCAAGGAAGACGAAGAGGAAAGGACCGAAGGGGAAAAAGAAATGACCCCTTGGGCCTATTTATAAGGAAAAGGACATGTGTCAGGCGCGAAAATCGAGGGGTCGTGGGCTTGGAAACGGAGCTGTCGCCTCTATTCTCACAGATCTATTAAACAAAAGATAACGTGGATAATGTTATGACAGGTTACGTCATGCCGGTTCACGACCATCAGAGAAGATGAAATCACGGCGGTTCACCAGATTATACAAGATGCAGAGGATGAAGTTTTCTATTGGCTAAGGATTGACATGAACCTGTTCAAATCAATCTGGGGCCTAATGTTGGGGATATTACCACTAAGGATAAACCGGCCAGGACAGGCCGGGTTAACTTCATAAGTAGTTGAACATATTAAAAGCCCAAGTAGGCAGTAGAGGGCTTATGGCCCATAGCCGGTTCATACCTGTAATTGTAAACCGGCATCAGCATGTAACTTGTATTGTAAGTTAGGAATAGTAGAGACCGAGCCGGATACATCTATGAACCGGCGTCAGGACTCTATAAACCGACGGGCGTCACCCATGTATATAAGGGGACAACCCGCCGGCGGTTTGGGACAGACAACCACAACTCGAGGCTTAGGCGAAGCTTGTTTGCTCCCTAGTCCTCGAAACCCCATCAATTCCATCACAACTAGACGTAGGCTTTACCTTCATCGAAGGGGCCGAACTAGTATAAATTCTCGTGTCCTTGTGTCCGCTTTAACCCCTTCAAGTTAACCCGTAGCGATGGCTCCACGACTAAGTCCTTTCACGAGGACATCTGCCGTGACAAACCCACGACACGTACGCTTACGCGAGACTGGTTCTACCAATGTGCTTTGCACATAGGTGGCTGGCGGGTGTCAGTTTCTCCAACTTTAGTTGAACCGAGTGTGGCTATGCCCGGTCCTTGAGAAGGTTAAAACATCACTAACTTGATGAACTATCGTTGTGGTTTTGATGCGTAGGTAAGAATGGTTCTTGCTCAGCCCGTAGCAGCCACGTAAAACTTGCAACAACAAAGTAGAGGACGTCTAACTTGTTTTTGCAGGGCATGTTGTGATGTTATTTGGTCAAGGCATGATGCTATATTTTATTGTATGAGATGATCATGTTTTGTAACCAAGTTATCGACAACTGGCAGGAGCCATATGGTTGTCGCTTTATTTTATGCAATGCAATCGCCCTGTAATTGCTTTACTTTATCACTAAGCAGTAGCCGTAGTCATAGAAGCAATAGGTGGCGAAGTGACAACGATGCTACGATGGAGATCAAGGTGTCGCGCCGGTGACGATGGTGATCATGACGGTGCTTCGGAGATGGAGATCACAAGCACAAGATGATGATGGCCATATCATATCACTTATATTGATTGCATGTGATGTTTATCCTTTATGCATCTTATTTTGCTTTGATTGACGGTAGCATTATAAGATGATCTCTCACTAAATTTCAAGGTATAAGTGTTCTCCATGAGTATGCATCGTTGCGAAAGTTCTTCGTGCTGAGACACCACGTGATGATCGGGGGTGATAGACTCTACATTCATATACAACGAGTGCAAAACAATTGCACACGTGGAATACTCAGGTTAAACTTGACGAGCCTAGCATATACAGATATGGCCTCAGAACACTCACACCAAAAGGTCAAGCATGAATCATATAGTAGATATGATCAACATAGTGATGTTCACCATTGAAAACTACTCCATCTCACGTGATGATCGGACATGGTTTAGTTGATTTGGATCACGTGATCAATTAGATGATTAGAGGGATGTCTATCTAAGTGGGAGTTCTTAAGTAATATGATTAATTGAACTTTAATTTATCATGAACTTCGTCCTGGTAGTATTTTGCAAATTATGTTGTAGATCAATAGCTCGCGTTACAGCTTCCCTATGTTTTTTATATGTTCCTAGAGAAAAACTATGTTGAAAGATGTTAGTAGCAATGATGCGGACTTGGTCCATGATTTGAGGTTTATCCTCATTGCTGCACAGAAGAATTATGTCCTTGATGCACCGCTAGGTGACGGACCTATTGCAGGAGTAGATGCAGACGTTATGAATGTTTGGCTAGCTCAATATGATAACTACTTGATAGTTTTGTGCACCATGCTTTATGGCTTAGAACCGGGACTACAAAAACGTTTTTGAAATGTCATGGAACATATGAGATGTTCCATGAGATGAAATTGGTATTTCAGACTCATGCCCGTGTCAAGAGGTATGAGACCTCTGACAAATACTTCGCCTAAAAGATGGAGGAGAATTGCTCAACTAGTAAGCAAGTGCTTAGATTGTCTGAGTACTACAATCGGTTGAATCAAGTGGGAGTTAATCTTCCTGATAAGATAGTGATTGACAGAGTTCTCTAGTCACCATCACCAAGTTACTAGAACTTCGTGATGAACTATAGTATGCAAGGGATGACGAAAACGATTCCTGAGCTCTTCGTGATGCTGAAATCGATGAAGGTAGAAATCAAGAAAGAGCATCAAGTGTTGATGATTGACAAGACCACTAGTTTCAAGAAAAAGGGCAAAGGGAAAGAAAGGGAACTTCAAATTAAATGACAAGCAAGTTGTCACTCCCATGAAGAAGCCCAAAAGCTGGACCAAAGCCTGAAAATAAGTGCTTCCACTACAAAGGAAATGATCACTGGAGGCGGAAATGCCCTGAATATTTGGTGGATAAGAAGGATGGCAAAGTGAACAAGGGTATATTTGATATACAGATTATTGATGTGTACCTTACTAGTGTTTATAGTAGCCCCTGAGTATTTGATACTTGTTTGGTTGCCAAGATTAGTAACTTGAAACAGGAGTTACAGAATAAACAAAGACTAGTAGAGGGTGAAGTAACGATGTGTGTTGGAAGCGGTTCCAAGATTGATACGATCATCATCGTACACTCCCTATATTTTCGAGATTAGTGTTGAACCTAAATAAATGTTATTTGGTGTTTGCGTTGAGCATAAATATGATTAGATCATCTTTATTGCGATACGATTATTCATCTAAGACAGAGAATAAATTGTTATTCTGTTTACATGAATAAAACCTTCTATGGTCATACACCCAATGTTGATGGTTTATTGAATCTTGATTGTAGTGATACACATATGCATAATATTGATGCCAAAAGATGCAAAGTTGATAATGATAGTGCAACATATTTATGGCACTGCAGTTTCGGTCATATCGGTGTAAAGCGCATGAAGAAACTCCATGCTGATGGACTTTTGGAATCACGTGATTATGAATCATTTGATGCTTGCGAACTGTGCCTTATGGGCAATATGACTAAAACTCCATTCTCCGGAACAGTGGAACGAGCTAGTGACTTATTGGAAATAATACATACCAATGTATGCGGTCCAATGAGTGTTGATGCTCGTGGCGGGTATCGTTATTTTCTGACCTTCACAAGTTGATTTGAGCAGATATGAGTATATCTACTCAATGAAACACAAGTCTGAAACATTTGAAAAGTTCAAAGCATTTCAGAGTGAAGTGGAGAATCATCGTAACAAGAAAATAAAGTTTCTACGATGTAATCATGGAGGAGAATATTTGAGTTACGAGTTTGGCCTTCATATAAACATGTGGAATAGTTTCACAGTTCACACCACCTTGAACACCACAGCGTTATGGTGTGTCCGAACGTCCTAACCGTACTTTATTGGATATTGTGCGATCTATGATGTCTCTTATCGGTTTAGCACTATCGTTTTGGGGTTATACATTAGAGACAGTTGCATTCACTTTAAAAAGGGCGCCAGCAAAATCCGTTGAGATGACGCCTTATGAACTGTGGATTGGCAAGAAACCAAAGTTGTCGTTTCTTAAAGTTTGGGGCTGCAATGCTTATGTGAAAAAGTTTCAACCTGATAAGCTCAAACTCAAATCGGAGAAGTGCGTCTTCATAGAATACCCAAAGGAAATTGTTGGGTACACCTTCTATCACAGATCCGAAGGCAAGATATTCGTTGTTAAGATGTATCCTTTCTAGAGAAGGAGTTTCTCTCAAAAGAAGTGAGTGGGAGGAAAGTAGAACTTGATGAGGTAATTGTACCTTCTCCCTTATTGGAAAGTAGTTCATCACAGAAATCAGTTCCAGTGATTCCTACACCAATTAGTGAGGAAGTTAATGATGATGATCATGAAACTTCAGATCAAGTTGCTACCGAACCTCGTAGGTCTTCCAGAGTAAGATCTGGACCAGAGCGGTACGATAATCCTATTCTGGAAGTCATGTTACTAGACCATGATGAACCTACGAACTATGAGGAAGCAATGATGAGCCCAGATTCCGTGAAATGGCTTGAGGCCATGAAATCTGAGATGGGATCCATGTATGAGAAAAAAAGTGTGGACTTTGGTGGAGTTGCCCGATGATCGGCAGGCCATATTGTATAAATGGATCTTCAAGAGGAAGATGGACGCTGATAGTAGTGTTACTATCTATAAAGCTAGACTTGTCGAAAAAGGTTTTTGACAAAGTTCAAGATGTTGAATACGATGAGATTTTCTCACTCATATCGATGCTTAATTCTATCCGAATCATGTTAGCAATTGCCACAATTTATGAAATTTGGCAAATGGATGACAAAACTGGTTTCCTTAATGGATTTATTAAAGAAGAGTTGTATATGATGCAACCAGAAGGTTTTGTCGATCCAAAGGGTGCTAACAAAATGTGCAAGCTCCAGCGATCCATCAATGGACTGGTGCAAGCATCTCGGAGTTTGAATATACACTTTGATGAGTTGATCAAAGCATATGGTTTTTTATACAGACTTTTGGAGAAGCCTGTATTTACAAGAAAGTGAGTGGGAGCTCTGTAGCATTTCTAATACTATATGTAGATGACATATTTTTGATTGGAAATGATATAGAAATTCTGAATAGCATAAAAGGATACTTGACTAAGAGTTTTTTAATGGAAGACCTCGGTGAAGCTGCTTACACATTGAGCATCAAGATCTATAAAGATAGATCAAGATGGTTGATAAGATTTTTCAATGAGTACATACCTTGATAAGATTTCGAAGTAAATCAAAATGGAACAGTCAAAGAAGGAGTTCTTGCCTATGTTGCAAGGTGTGAAGTTGAGTAAGACTCAAAACCCGACTATGGCAGAAAATAGAAAGAGAATGAAAAGTCATTCCCTATGCCTCAGACATAGGTTCTATTAAGTATTCTATGTTGTGTACAAGACCTATAGTATACCTTGCTCTGAGTTTGGCAAGGGAGTACAATTTTTGATCTAGAAGTAGATCACTAGAGAGCGGTCAACGATATCCTTAGTAAGGACTAAGGAAATATTTCTCGATTATGGGGGTGATAAAAGAGCCCGTCGTAAAGAGTTACATCGATGCAAGCTTTTACACCAATCCAGATGAATCTTAGTCTCAATCTGGATATATATTGAAAGTGGGAGCAATTAGCTAGAGTAGCTCTGTGCAGAGCATTGTAGACATAGAATATTTTGCAAAATACATATGGCTCTGAATGTGACAGACCGGTTGACTAAACTTCTCTCACAAGAAAAACATGATCACACCTTAGTACTCTTTGGGTGTTAATCACATATCAATGTGAACTAGATTATTGACTCTAGTAAAACCCTTTGGCTATTGATCACATGACAATGTGAACTATGGGTGTTAATCACATGCAGATGTGAATATTACTGTTAAATCACATGGTGATGTGAACTAGATTATTGACTCTAGTGCAAGTGGGAGACTGAAGGAAATATGCCCTAGAGGCAATAATAATGTTATTATTTATTTCCTGATTTCATGATAAATGTTTATTATTCATGCTAGAATTGTATTAACCGGAAACATAATACATGTGTGAATACATAGACAAACATAATGTCACTAGTATGCCTCTACTTGACTAGCTCATTGATCAAAGATGGTTGAGTTTCCTAGCCATAGACATGAGTTTTCATTTGATTAACAGGATCACATCATTAGGAGAATGGTGTGATTGACTTGACCCATTCCGTTAGCTTAGCACCTGATCATTTAGTATGTTTATATTGCTTTCTTCATGACTTATACATGTTCCTATGACTATGAGATTATGCAACTCCCGTTTACCAGAGGAACACTTTGTGTGCTACCAAATGTCACAACGTAACTGGGTGATTATAAAGGTGCTCTACAGGTGTCTCCAAAGGTACTTGTTGGGTTGGCATATTTCAAGATTAGGATTTGTCACTCCGATTGTCGGAGAGGTATCTCTGGGCCCACTCGATAATGCACATCACTATAAGCCTTGCAAGCAATGTAGCTAATGAGTTAGTTACAGGATGATGCATCATTTAACGAGTAAAGAGACTTGCCGGTAACGAGATTGAACTAGGTATTGAGATACCAACGATCGAATCTCGGGCAATTAACATACCGATGACAAAGGGAATAACGTATGTTGTTATGCGGTTCGACCGATAAAGATCTTCGTACAATATGTAGGAGCCAATATGGGCATCCAGGTTCCGCTATTGGTTATTGACCAGAGAGGTGTCTCGGTCATGTCTACATAGTTCTCGAACCCGTGGGGTCCGCACGCTTAACATTCGTTGACGATATAGTATTATATGAGTTATGTATGTTGGTGACTGAATGTTGTTCGGAGTCCCGGATGAGATCACGGACATGACAGGAGCTCCGGAATGGTTCGGACGTAAAGATTCATATATTGGATGATATGGTTATGCCAAGGGGTCAGGCCCACGGGGCTATAAGTCGGTGCAAAAGTAGTTTTGCGGAGGCCAGGGGGCCAAACGCCGGAGACCCTGGCGTCTGGCCCTGGACCATACGCCGAGGCCCATGGCGTCTGGGTCGACACGCCGGGAACCCTGGCGTCTGGCCCTGGAGTCGGAGAAGGACTCTTGCCTTTCGGGTGAAACCGACTTTGTGGAGGCTTTTACTCCAAGTTTCGACCCCAGGGCTCAACATATAAATAGAGGGGCGGGGCTAGCACCAAAGACACCAAGAAACACCAAGCCTTGTGCCGGCAACCCCGTTCCCTCTAGTTTATCCTCCGTCATAGTTTCCATAGTGCTTAGGCAAAGCCCTGCGGAGATTGTTCTTCACCAACACCGTCACCACGCCGTCGTGCTGCCGGAACTCATCTACTACTTTGCCCGACTTGCTGGATCGAGAAGGCGAGGACGGCATCGAGCTGAACGTGTGCATAACTCGGAGGTGCCGTGCGTTTGGTACTTGGATCGGTCGGATCGTGAAGGTGTACGACTACATCAACGGCGTTGATAAACGCTTCCGCTTAGCGATCTTCAAGGGTATGAAGATACACTCTCCCATCTCGTTTCTATGCATCACCATGATCTTGCGTTTGCGTAGGAATTTTTTTGAAATTACTATGTTCCCCAACACTTTTCACATCTTGTGTTTCGCTTATTTACTTTTTCGTTTCTACTATTACAACTACTAAAAAACTATTATCTTTACTTTTGCCACTGTCACCATTACTATCATACTACTTTGCTACTAAATACTTTGCTGCAGATACTAAGTTATCTAGGTGTGGTTGAATTAACAGCTCAACTGCTAATACTTAAGAATATTCTTTGGCTCCCTTGTGTCGAATCAATAAATTTGGGTTGAATACTCTACCCTCGAAAGCTGTTGCGATCCCCTACACTTGTGGGTTATCAAGACTAATTACTGGCGCCATTGCCGGGAGACATAGCTCTATTCTTTGAGTCATTTGGGATTTATATCTGTTGATCACTATGAGGAACTTGAAAGATGAAAGAGCTAATATTTTGCCCTCAACTACGAGGGGAGGTAAGGAACTGCCATCTAGCTCTGCACTAGATTCTCCTTCTGTTATTAGTAAGCTTGCGACACCTAAACCTGCTACTGCTATGAATCCTGATATGTCGCATGTTATTGATGATGCCACTTCTACTATGCATGATACTTATGATGAAACTACTTCTGTGCGTGATAATACTGTGCCATTAAGTGAATTTCTTGATGAACAACTTGCTAGGGTTAGAGAGAATGAAATTATTGAAGATGCAATTATTGATGATAGTGATGATGAAAGTTCTCCCCCTGATTATGAATTGCCTGTTGTTCCTGAGGGTTATGTTATGAATGAGGAAACTCCTAGAGCTATCTTTGCTTGCAAAGACAGATATGATCTTAAGAAGTTATTAGCTAAATGGAAGCAGCAATCTCTTAATGCTAGAATGAAACCTGACCCCGCTTTTGCTACCTCACCTATCCGTGTTACTGATAAGGATTATGAATTCTCTGCTGATCCTGAAATTATTACTTTGGTAGAATCTGATCCTTTTTATGGCCTTGAATCTGAAACTGTTGTAGCACATCTTACCAAGTTGAATGATATAGCCACCCTATTTACTAATGATGAGAAGTCTCACTATTATTATATCCTTAAGATATTTCCATTCTCATTAAAGGGTGATGCTAAGACTTGGTTTAATTCTCTTGATCCTGGTTGTGTGCGTAGTCCCCAGGATATGATTTATTACTTCTCTGCTAAATATTTCCCTGCTCATAAGAAACAAGCTGCCTTGCGGGAAATTTATAATTTTCTGCAAATCAAAGAAGAGAGTCTCCCACAAGCTTGGGGGAGGCTTCTCCAATTACTTAATGCTTTGCCTGATCATCCTCTTAAGAAAAATTAAATACTTGATATCTTTTATACTGGAGTAACGATGCTTCCAAGGACTACTTGGATAGTTGTGCTGGTTGTGTTTTCAGGGAAACAACAGTCGACGAAGCTGAATTACTATTGAATAATATGTTGCCTAATGAAAATAATTGGACTCTCCCTGAGCCAATTCCTGAGGCAATTCCTGAACCAATTGAGCCAACTCCTGAGCCTATACCTAAACCAACTCCGAAGAAGAGAGGTATTTTATTTCTCAGTCCTGAAGATATGCAAGAGGCAAAGAAATCAATGAAAGAAAAAGGTATTAAAGCTGAAGATGTTAAGAATTACCTCCTATTGAAGAAATAAATGGTCTTAATATACTGCCTGTTGAAGAAACACATTGTCTTGATAACCCGACACAGGTAGTAAAGGTAAATTCTCTCTATAGATAGGATAAAGTTGAAATTCCCTCTACTAAATTTCATAGCCCATGCTTAGATGAATTTGATGACTTTATGGCTAGACAAGAAAGTTTTAATGCTTATGTTGGTAGAGAATTAAAGAGTAATGCTTTCGAGATAGGATGCTTGAGTGATTATATGGCTAGAGTTAAAGGTGAACTTAAACTCATTAGCAAATATGCTTCTATGGTTACCACTCAAGCTGAGCAAGTACTTAAAGCTCAAAGTGATTTGCTCGATGAATTAAATAATAAATATGACTTTGTTGTTAGAGTGGCTACTAGGACTGGTAGAATGACTCAGGAACCTTTGTATCCTAAAGGCCACCCTAAGAGAATCGAGCAGGATTCTCAGAGAAATAATTTAGAGGCACCTAGTTCTTCCAAGAAGAAGAAAAAGAAAAATGATAAGACTTTGCATGCTTCTAGTTAACCTGTTATAGACACACCTGAGAATCCTAATGAAATTTCTATTTCCGATGCTGAAACACAATCAGGTGATGAACATGAACCAAGTAATAATGTTAATGATAATGTTCATGTTGATGCTCAACCTAGCAAAAATAATGATGTAGTGATTGAACCTGCTATTGATGTTGATAACCCACAATCAAAGAATCAACGATATGATAAGAGAGATTTTGTTGCTAGGAAGCACGGTAGAGAAAGAGAACCATGGGTCCAGAAACCCAAGCCCTTTCCTCCTAAACCATCCAAGACAAAGGATGATGAGGATTTTGAGCGCTTTGCTGAAATGATTAGACCTATCTTCTTATGTATGCGCTTAACTGATATGCTTAAAGTAAATCCTTATGCTAAGTACATGAAGGATATCATTACAAATAAAAGAAAGATACCGGAAGCTGAAATTTCCACCATGCTTGCTAATTACACTTTTAAGGGTGGAATACCAAAGAAACTTGGAGATCCAGGGGTACCAACTATACCATGCTCCATTAAAAGAAATTATGTTAAAACTGCTTTATGTGATATTGGAGCCGGTGTTAGTGTTATGCCTCTCTCTTTATATCGTAGATTTGAATTGAATAAGTTGACACCTACTGAAATATCTTTGCAAATGACTGACAAATCAACTGCCATACCAGTCGGTTTTGTGAGGATGTGCCTGTTGTGGTTGCAAATGTCACTATCTTAACAAACTTTGTTATTCTTGATATTCCCGAGGACAATAGTATGTCGATTATCCTTGGTAGACCTTTTTTGAATACTGCAGGGGCTGTTATTGATTGCAACAAACTAAATTTCACTTTTCATGTTAATGGTAATGAGCATACGGTACACTTTCCGAGGAAACAATCTCAAGTTCATAGCATCAGTTCTATTGGAAAAGTTCCAACTATTATTATTGGAGGTTTTGAATTTCCTCTTCCTACTGTCAAGAAAAAGTATGATATTCTTATTGTTGGGAATGTTCATATCCCCGTTGAGGTAACCTAGTGTTATTCGAAATTTCTCCGGTTCCGTGTTATTCAGAATGAGTTTGTTAACAAGACATGATCAACCTTGTTAGTGGATTCATTTTGATGATCATGAGATGGATGAAACTAGAAGGCACAACCTTCTATACCCTCTTTTTATTTTCTGTTATTTAAAATAAAAAAAGCAAAAATAGTATTATCTTTTTGTTTTATGAATTGTCCGTGCAATAAAAAAATATCCCAAAAATAAAAGTGCTGCAAATGCCCTGCAAATTTAGTATGATTTTTTATGGAATATTTGAGGATCTTAGGCACTGAAAACACTGCAGGAGGGGCATGCACCTGGCCACAAGGGTGGAGGGCGCGCTCACACCCCCTGGGTGCGCCCCCTGTCTCGTGGGCGCAGGGTGGCCCCCCTCCACTTATTCCTGCACCCACACACTCCATCTTCTTCCCAAAAAAAATCCCCATCCAGCTCAAGCACGAGTTCTAGCTCATTTTGCTGCGATTTTCGATCTCCTTGCTCAAAGCTCCATTCACAAAACTGCTTTGGGAGATTGTTGCTTGGTATGTGACTCCTCCATTGGTCCAATTAGTTTTTGTTCTAGTGCTTTATTCATTGCAAATTTTTGCTGCATAGGTGACCCTGTTCTTGAGCTTGCATGTCAAATTTATGAGGTCCCAAGAAATTCCAATGCATGATATAGGCTCTAGGCACTAGTAGGAGTAGTTGCTACCAATCTTGTTTAGTTATATTCACTTTTATTTTGAAGTTACTAAAATTTCAGAAATTTTCAAAAAATGTTAAGGAGATTTTTGAGGGGCTCTTCTAGCCAAGGCTCCCAGGAAAGACAAGCTAAAGAGAAGGAAAAGGCCAAGTATAATCTTCCTCGCATAGCGGAAGTACGACCGTGTGAATGGCCCTGTGACAATTTCTTGAGAGAAGCCAGAATTTATGAAGACTTTTATTCTTTGGAAAATGCAAGCCTCACCGACTTCCTCCACGACCAGATCGATCAATATCTCTTACTCACCAATACTTTCGTGCAAAACTTTTATTATTATCCTTAGAAGTCACCCCTTCAGTATCATTTCATTTATATGATGAATTCAGGGAAATGTCTTTACGTTATGTTTGCGCGGTATGTAGGATACCCTTTGAGGGAAAATTA
Source organism: Triticum dicoccoides (assembly GCF_002162155.2). NCBI lineage: Eukaryota > Viridiplantae > Streptophyta > Magnoliopsida > Poales > Poaceae > Triticum > Triticum dicoccoides. Next base: position 21,011,901 of record NC_041382.1, read on the forward strand.
GATGAACCACATCGTAAAGATGTGGATGGCTTTGTTAACACTATCACTGTAGGGGATCCAAAGAAGGGTTCCGATGCGAGAATCTCTAGCATACACATTCCTGTTTAACGCTACTTTGCCATATTTGCTAGTAGATGCTTAATTGGTCGTGGAAATAGTGAAAACTTCAGTGTGCCGGATATTATTATTCTATTCCATGCCATGTTTGTTGATAATAGTTTTAGTATGGGTGCCGTCATTGCTAAACGGCTAAGCCTGAACCGTAGAAAAGGCCCCATCTTTGGAGGTATCTATGCTGCACGTCTTGCTAAACATTTTGAGATACCTATTAGGCACCATGAAAAAGAGGAGACAATATTGCCCCCTTACATTTTAGATTACAGGAGCATGGTAGCACATGAATTTATTGTTCGTAATGATGATAAGATGCTACTGTATAACTTGAGATTTAATAAGAAACACAATGAGACTATTATTCTGCCTGCGCCTCTCTTGTTTGATTTGACTGTAGTTAATTATATTGTCATGTCGGAAGCGGTGTACGCTCATCGAGGCCAAGCATCCACTCCAGAGCCTGAGCCTAAGCCGGAACCTTCATTGGATCCTTATCGTCCATCGTCTTACAAGTGGGATCCGGAGGAGATGGCCAGCCAGTGGTATCCTGATTACACTCCTCAGTACACCTGGGAGAGTAGCCGCGGTCCTTGGCAGTAGACCAACTTAGGCCAAAGCCTAAGCTTGGGGGAGTACGTATTTCTCACCGACTTTACATTCATGTTCACACATTATTCTAGTTGTCGGTCCTCATACTCTTTCATTGTATTATCCATGTTAGTTTAATTTCCTTTTTCTAGCTTTCTTCTTGTGTGTTTGATAAACCTTAAGAAAAACAAAAAAATTAGTTAGTTTAATTTCCATGCTTGTAGTAGAAAGTAAAATGAAAAACCCAAAAAGATTTCTCGTTCTTCTTCTTGCTTGTTGGGAGCTTTCCCGTGTAAATAGTTTTATTTTCTTTTCTTTCCTTTCAGAGTCGAGAGTAGAAGACCATATTGAAAATGTTTAGTGGCTCTCATATGCATGATTGTTTATTTAACTTAGAGCCCATATTACTCTGTCTTCTGTCTTGAGTTGAATGCTTGCAGATTCTAGCTTAGTCCAATGCACGTGCACCTTTTTTATTATACACATCGTTCGGTCGTGCAAGTGAAAGGCAATAATTCCGATATATGATGGACTGATTGAGATGAGAAAAGCTGGTATGAACTTGACCTCTCTTGTTTTTGTAAATATGACGAGTTCATCGTTCCTGATTCAGCTTATTATGAAGTAAACATATTTGCAATGACATTTAGAGATTATAGTTGCTTGTGCCATGCTTGATTAGCTATGAGTTATAATGGTTTACCTTGCGTGCCAACATGCTATTAAAATGATTGTGATGTGGTATGATGGGATGGTATCCTCCTTTGAATGAATTCAGTGACTTGACTTGGCACATGTTCACGCATGTAGTTGAAACAAATCAACAGAGCCTTCATGATATTTATGTTCATGGTGGATTATATCCTACTCATGCTTTTACTCGGTGTAAATTAATTTTAATGCATGTTCATGACTGTTGTCGCTCTCTCAGTTGGTCGCTTCCCAGTCTTTTGCTAGCCTTCACCTGTACTAAGCAGGAATACTGCTTGTGCATCCAAACTCCTTAAACCCCAAAGTTATTCCATATGAGTCTACCATACCTTCCTATATGCGGTATTTACCTGCCGTTCCAAGTAAATTTGTATGTGCCAAACTCCAAACCTTCAAATGAAATTCTGTTTTGTATGCTCGAGCAGCTCATGTTTCAACTAGGGATGTCTGTATCTTCCATGCTAGGTGGGTTATTCTCAAGAGGAGTGGAGTCCTCTCCTCATTCACGAGAAAGGGCCAGTAACCAGGATGCCCAGTCCCATGATCCAAAAAGATCAAAGCAAATCAAAATAATTAAACAAAACTCCCCTAGGGCTGTTGTTAGTTGGAGGCACTCGTTGTTTTGAGCAAGCCATGGATTGATGCTTGTTGGTGGTGGGGGAGTATAAACTTTTACCATTCTATTTGGGAACCGCCTATAATGCATGTAGTATGGAAGATATCGCCATGTCATAGTTGTTGCGTTGACAGTGAAAGTGTGCCGCTCAAAATGTTATTCAATCTCTATTTTAAAATCGAGCTCTGGCACCTCTACAAATCCCTGCTTCCCTCTGTGAAGGGCCTATCTATTTACTATGTTGAGTCATCATCCCTCTTATTAAAAAGCACCCGTTGGAGAGCACGCTGTCATTTGCATTCATTACTATTGGTTTATATTGGGTATGACTTGACTGGATCTCTTTTACCATGAATTAAAATGTTTAGTCAGTCCTTGATATTTAAAGGTGCTCTGCATTTATGTTTTGCGGTCTCAGAAAGGGCTAGCGAGGTACCATTTTTTTATATCATATTATGATTGTTTTGAGAAAGTGTTGTCATCCGAGTTTTATTATTATGGCTCGCTAGCTGATTATGCCATTGAGACCTAAGTGTTATTGTGAGTATGGTTAGTTCGTAATACTTGCTGAAAACCTGAATGCTGGCTTTACATATTTACAACAACAAGAGCAAATAGAGTTTGTAAAAGTTTTTCTTTATCACTTTCAGTTTATCAACTGAATTGCTTGAGGACAAGCAAAGGTTTAAGCTTGGGGGAGTTGATACGTCTCTAATGTATCTACTTTTCCGAACACGTTTGCCCTTGTTTTGGACTCTAACTTGCATGATTTGAATGAAACTAACCCGGACGGACGCTGTTTTTAGCAGAACTGCCATGATGTTGTTTATTGTGCAGAAAACAAAAGTTCTCGGAATGACCTGAAAATCCACGGAGATAAGTTTTGGAAAATATAAAAAATACTGGAGAAAGAATCAAGGCCAGGGGGCCCACACCCTATCCACGAGGGTGGGGGTGTGCCCCCCTGGGCGCGCCCTTGTCTCGTGGGCCCCCTGACGCTTCACTGACCTCAACTCCAACTCCATATATTCCGTTTCGCAGAGAAAAAATCAAAGAGAAAGTTTCATCGCGTTTTACGATACGGAGCCGCCGCCAAGCCCTAATCTCTCTCGGGAGGGCTGATCTGGAGTCTGTTCGGGGCTCCGAAGAGGGGGATTCGTTGCCATTGTCATCATCAACCATCCTCCATCACCAATTTCATGATGCTCACCGCCGTGCATGAGTAATTCCATCATAGGCTTGCTCGACGGTGATGGGTTGGATGAGATTTACCATGTAATCAAGTTAGTTTTGATAGGGTTTGATCCCTAGTATCCACTATGTTCTGAGATTGATGTTGCTATGACTTTGCTATGCTTAATGCTTGTCACTAGGGCCCGAGTGCCATGATTTCAGATCTGAACCTATTATGTTTTCATGAATATATGTGAGTTCTTGATCCTATCTTGCAAGTCTATAGTCACCTATTATGTGTTATGATCCGACAACCCCGAAGTGACAATAATCGGGATACTTCTCGGTGATGACCATAGTTTGAGGAGTTCATGTATTCACTATGTGCTAATGCTTTGTTCCGGTTCTCTATTAAAAGGAGGCCTTAATATCCCTTAGTTTTCACTAGGACCCCGCTGCCACAGGAGGGTAGGACAAAAGATGTCATGCAAGTTCTTTTCCATAAGCACGTATGACTATATTCGGAATACATGCCTACATTACATTGATGAACTGGAGCTAGTTCTGTGTCACCCTATGTTATAGCTATTACATGAGGAATTGCATCCGACATAATTATCCATCACTGATCCAATGCCTACGAGCCTTTCACATCTTGTGTTTCGCTTATTTACTTTTTCGTTGCTACTGTTACAACTACTACAAAACTATTATCTTTACTTTTCCCACTGTTACCATTACTATCATACTACTTTGCAACTAAATACTTTGCTGCAGATACTAAGTTATCTAGGTGTGGTTGAATTGACAACTCAACTGCTAATACTTAAGAATATTCTTTGGCTCTCCTTGTGTCGAATCAATAAATTTTGGTTGAATACTCTACCCTCGAAAGCTGTTGCGATCCCCTACACTAGTGGGTTATCAGGGACTTAATAAGCTGAACAAGGGTGGGAACCAGCCCCCTAGTGGGCTGGTGCGCTCCCAAGGGCCCAAGGCACCTAGGGTTGGAAACCCTAGGGGGTGGGGGCGCCTCCCACCAAACTTGGGGGGCAAGTCCCCCCCTTCGCCGCCGCCCCCCTTGTAGATGGGATCTAGGGGGCCGGCCCCCTCTCCCTTCCCCTATAAATAGTGGGGTGGGGGGGGGGTGGGAGGGCTGCCACACCCTTCCCCTAGCGCAGCCCCTCCCTCCTCCAACACCTCCTCCTCCTCCGTAGAGCTTGGCGAAGCCCTGCAGAAAAACCGCAAGCTCCACCACCACGCCGTCGTGCTGCCGGAGCTCTCCCTCAACTTCTCCTCTCCCCTTGCTGGATCAAGAAGGAGGAGACGTCCCCGGGTTGTACGTGTGTTGAACGCAGAGGCGCCGTCCTTTCGGCGCTAGATCGGATCTTCCGCGATTTGAATCGCCGTGAGTACGAGTCCATCAACCGCGTTCTTGTAACGCTTCCTCTTAGCGATCTTCAAGGGCATGAAGATGCACTCCCTCTCTCTCATTGATAGCATCTCCTAGATTGATCTTGGTGACACATAGGAAAATTTTGAGTTATTACTACGTTCTCCAACAGTGGTATCATGAGCTAGGTCTATGCGTAGATTCTATGCACGAGTAGAACACAAGTAGTTGTGGGCGATGATTTGTTCAATTTGCTTACCGTTACTAGTCCTATCTTGATTCAGCGGCATTGTGGGATGAAGCGGCCCAGAGCGACCTTACACGTACGCTTACGTGAGACAGGTTCCACCGACTGACATGCACTTGTTGCATAAGGTGGCTAGCGGGTGTCTGTCTCTCCCACTTTAGTCGGATCGGATTCGATGAAAAGGGTCCTTATGAAGGGTAAATAGCAATTGGCATCTCACGTTGTGGCTTTTGCGTAGGTAAGAAACATTCTTGCTAGAAACCGAAAGCAGCCACGTAAAAACATGCAACAACAATTAGAGGACGTCTAACTTGTTTTTGCAGGGTATGCTATGTGATGTGTTATGGCCAAAAGGATGTGATGAATGATATATGTGATGTATGAGATTGATCATGTTCTTCTAATAGGAATCACGACTTGCATGTCGATGAGTATGACAACCGGCAGGAGCCATAGGAGTTGTCTTAATTTATTGTATGACCTGCGTGTCAATGAAAACGCCAGTAATTACTTTAGTTTGTCGCTAACCGTTAGCCATAGTAGTAGAAGTAATAGTTGGCGAGACAACTTCATGAAGACACGATGATGGAGATCATGGTGTCATGCCGGTGACGTAGGTGATCATGCCGCGCCTCAAAGATGGAGATCAAAGGCGCAAGATGATATTTGCCATATCATGCCACTTTATGATTTGCATGTGATGTTTGTCATGTTTACATCTTATTTTGCTTAGAACGACGGTAGCATAAGTAAGATGATCCCTCACTAAAATTTCAAGAGATGTGTTTCCCCTAACTGTGCACCGTTGCGAAGGTTCGTTGTTTTGAAGCACCACGTGATGATCGGGTGTGGTAGATTCTAATGTTCGCATAAAACGGATGTAAGCCAGATTTACACATGCAAAACACTTAGGTTGACTTGATGAGCCTAGCATGTACATACATGTCCTCGGAACACGAGAGACCGAAAGGTCGAACATGAGTCGTATAGCAGATACGATCAACATGGAGATGTTCACCGATGATGACTAGTCCATCTCACGTGATGATCGGACACGACCTTGTTGATTCGGATCATGTATCACTTAGATGACTAGAGGGATGTCTATCTGAGTGGGAGTTCATTAAATAATTTTGATTAGATGAACTTAATTATCATGAACATAGTCTAAAATATCTTTACAATATGTCTTGTAGATCAAATGGCCCATGCTAATGTTCCCTCAACTTCAACATGTTCCTAGAGAAAACCAAGCTGAAAGACGATGGTAGCAACTATACGGACTGGGTCTGAAACTTGAGGATCATCCTTATAGCTGCCAAGAAAGCATATGGCCTTGAAGCACCGCTAGGTGACGCACCCATTTTCCTAGAAACTCAAGACGTTATGAACGCCTGGCAGTTGCGTAGTGATGATTAATCACTGGTTCAGTGTGGCGTGCTTTACAACTTAGAACCGGGGCTCCAAAAGCGTTTTGAGCAGCACAGAGCATATGAGATGTTCTAAGAGCTAAAAATGGTTTTCCAAGCTCAAGCCCAGGTCGAGAGATATGAAGTCTCCGACAAGGTCTACAGTTGTAAGATGGAGGAAAATAGTTCTGTCATTGAGCATATACTCAAAATGTCTGGGTTACACACCTATTTGTCTCAGTTGGGAGTTAATCTTCCAGATGATTCGGTCATTGACAGGATCCTCCAGTCGCTCCCACCTAGCTGCAAGAGCTTTGTGATGAACTACAATATGCAAGGTATGGAGAAGTCCATTCCTGAGTTATATTCAATGCTGAAATCAGCGGAGGTAGAAATCAAAAAGGAACATCAAGTGTTGATGGTGAATAAGACCACTAGTTTCAAGAAAGGCAAGGGTAAAAAGAACTTCAAGAAGCGCGGCAAGGGAGTTGCCGCGCCCAGTAAATCAGTTGCCAGGAAGAAGCCAAAGAATGGACCCAAGCCCGAGACTCAGTGCTTTTATTGCAAGGGAAATGGTCACTGGAAGCGGAACTACCCCAAGTACTTAGCGGATAAGAAGGCCGGCAACGCCAAAGGTATATGTGATATACATGTTATTGATGTGTACCTTACCAGCGCTCGTAGTAGCTCATGGGTATTTGATACCGGTGCAGTTGCTCATATTTGTAACTCAAAACAGGAGCTGCAGAATAAGCGGAGACTGGCGAAGGACGAGGTGACGATGCGCGTCGAGAATGGTTCCAAGGTCGATGTGATCGCCGTCGGCATGCTACCTCTATATTTACCTACAGGATTAGTTTTAAACCTCAATAATTGTTATTTAGTGCCAGCTTTGAGCATGAACATTGTATCTGGATCTCGTTTAATGAAAGATGGCTACTCATTTAAATCCGAGAATAATGGTTGTTTTATTTATATGAGAGATATGTTTTATGGTCATGCCCTGCTGGTCAATGGTTTATTTTTATTGAATCTCGAACATGATGTTAGACATATTCATAGTGTGAATGCCAAAAGATGTAAGGTTGATAATGATTGTCCCACATACTTGTGGCACTGCCTCCTTGGTCACACTGGTGTCAAACGCATGAAGAAACTCCATGGAGATGGACTTTTGGAGTCTCTTGATTATGAATCATTTGACACATGCGAACCATGCCTCATGGGCAAAATGACCAAGACTCAGTTCTCCGGAACAATGGAGCCAGCAACCAACTTGTTGGAAATAATACATACTGATGTGTGCGGTGTTGGGAAACATAGTAATTTCAAAAAAATTCCTACGCACACGCAAGATCATGGTGATGCATAGCAACGAGAGGGGAGACTGTGATCCACGTACCCTTGTAGACCGTAAGCGGAAGCGTTATGACAACGCGGTTGATGTAGTCATACGTCTTCACGATCGACCGATCCTCAGTACCGAACGTACGAAACCTCGGTGTTTAGCACACGTTCTGCTTGGTGACGTCCCACGAACTCACGGTCCAGTAGAGCTAGAAGGAGAGTTTCGTCAGCACAACGGCGTGATGACGATGTTGATGAAGTTACCGACGCAGGGCTTCGCCTAAGCCCCGCTACGATATGACTGAGGTGGATTATGGTGGAGGGGGCACCGCACACAGCTAAGAGATCAATGATCAATTGTTGTGTCTCCAAGGGGTGCCCCCCTCCCCGTATATAAAGGAGTGGAGGAGGTGGAGGGGGCCGGCCTCCTATGGTGTGCCCGATGAGGAGTCCTACTCCCACCGGGAGTAGGACTCCCCCCTTCCAAGTAGGAGTAGGATTGGGAAGGAAGGGAGAGAAGGAGAGAAGGAGAGAAGGAAAAGGGGGGCGCCGCCCCCCTCCTTGTCCAATTCAGACTAGAGGGGGAGGGGCGCGCGGCTGCCTTGGTCGCCCCTCCTCTTCTCCCACTAGGGCCCATTAGGCCCAATATACTCCGCAGGGGGGGGGGGGGTGTCCGGTAACCCCCCAGTACTCCGGTATATGTCCGAAACTTCCCGAAACACTTCCGGTGTCCGAACATAGTCGTCCAATATATTGATCTTTATGTCTCGACCATATCGAGACTCCTCATCAAGTCCGTGATCATATCCGGGACTCCAAACCACCTTCTGTACATCAAAACATATAAAGTCATAATACCGATCGTCACAGAACTTTAAGCGTGCGGACCCTACGGGTTCGTGAACTATGTAGACATGACCGAGACACGTCTCCGATCAATAACCAAAAGCGGAACCTGGATGCACATATTGGTTCCTACATTTTCTACAAAGATCTTTATCGGTCAAACCGCATAACAACATACGTTGTTCCCTTTGTCATCTATATGTTACTTAACTGAGATTCGATTGTCGGTATCTCAATACCTAGCTCAATCTCGTTACTGGCAAGTCTCTTTACTTGTTCTGTAATGCATCATCCCGTAACTAACTCATTAGTCACATTGCTTGCAAGGCTTATAGTGATGTGCATTACCGAGAGGGCCTAGAGATACCTCTCCGATAATCGGAGTGACAAATCCTAATCTTGATCTATGCCAACTCAACAAGTACCATCGGAGACACCTGTAGAGCACCTTTATAATCACCCAGTTACATTGTGATGTTTGGTAGCACACAAAGTGTTCCTCCGGTATTCGGGAGTTGGATAATCTCATAGTCATAGGAACATGTATAAGTCATGGAGAAAGCAATATCAGTAAACTAAACGATCAAGTGCTAAGCTAACGGAATGGCTCAAGTCAATCACATCATTCTCCTAATGATGTGATCCCGTTTAATCATATGACAACTCATGTCTATGGCTAGGAAACTCAACCATCTTTGATTAACGAGCTAGTCAAGTAGAGACATACTAGTGACGCTATGTTTATCTATGTATTTCCACATGTATTATGTTTCCGGTTAATACAATTCTAGCATGAATAATAAACATTTATCATGATATGAGGAAATAAATAATAACTTTATTATTGCCTCTAGGGCATATTTCCTTTAGTAATGATTCTAACACCCATGGAGACTTGGTGCTGATCATGTCTTGCTCGTGGAAGAGGCTTAGTCAATGGGTCTGCAACATTCAGATCCGTATGTATCTTGAAAATCTCTATGTCTTCCACCTAGACTTGTTCCCGGATGGAATTGAAGCGTCTCTTGATGTGTTTGGTTCTCTTGTGAAATCTGGATTCCTTTGCTAAGGCAATTGCACCAGTATTGTCACAAAAGATTTTCATTGGACCCGATGCACTAGGTATGACACCTAGATCGGATATGAACTCCTTCATCCAGACTCCTTCATTTGCTGCTTCCGAAGTAGCTATGTACTTTGCGTCACACGTAGATCCCGCCGCGATGCTTTGTTTAGAACTGCACCAACTAACATCTCCACCGTTCAATATAAACACGTATCTGGTTTGCGATTTAGAATCGTCCGAATCAATGTCAAAGCTTGCATCGACGTAACCATTTACGAAGAGCTCTTTGTCACCTCCATAAACGAGAAACATATCCTTAGTCCTTTTCAGGTATTTCAGGATGTTCTTGACCATTGTCCAGTGATCCATTCCTGGATTGCTTTGGTACCTCCCTGCTAAGCTAATAGCAAGGCACACATCAGGCCTGGCACACAACATTGCATACATGATTTAGCCTATGGCTGAAGCATAGGGAGCACTTTTCATTTTCTCTCTATCTTCTGCAGTGGTTGGGCATTGAGTCTGACTCAACTTCACACCTTGTAACACAGGCAAGAACCCTTTCTTTTCTTGATCCATTCTGAACTTTTTCAAAACTTTGTCAAGGCATGTGCTTTGTGAAAGTCCAATTAAGTGTCTTGATCTATCTCTATAGATCTTGATGCCCAATATGTATGCAGCTTCACCGAGGTCTTTCATTAAAAAAAGTCTTATTCGAGTATCCTTTTATGCTATCCAGAAATTCTATATCATTTCCAGTCAGCAATATGTCATCCACATATAATATTAGAAATGCTACAGCTCCCACTCACTTTCTTGTAAATACAAGCTTCTCCAAAAGTCTGTATAAAACCATATGCTTTGATCACACTATCAAAACGTTTATTCCAACCCCGAGAGGCTTGCACCAGTCCATAAATGGATCGCTGGAGCTTGCACACTTTGTTAGCTCCTTTTGGATCGACAAAACCTTCTGGTTGCATCATATACAACTCTTCTTCCAGAAATCCATTCAGGAATGCAGTTTTGACATCCATTTGCGAAATTTCATAATCATAAAATGTGGCAATTGCTAACATGATTCAAACAGACTTAAGCATCGCTACAGGTGAGAAAGTCTCATCCTAGTCAACCCCCTGAACTTGTCGAAAAACCTTTCGCAACAAGTCGAGCTTTGTAGACAGTAACATTACCTTCAGCGTCAGTCTTCTTCTTGAAGATCCATTTATTCTCTATGGCTTGACGATTATCAGGCAAGTCAACCAAAGTCCACACTTTGTTCTCATACATGGATCCCATCTCAGATTTCATGGCCTCAAGCCATTTTGCGGAATCTGGGCTCACCATCGCTTCTTCATAGTTCGTAGGTTCGCCATGGTCAAGTAACATGACTTCCAGAATAGGATTACCGTACCACTTTGGTGCGGATCTTGCTCTGGTTGATCTACGAGGTTCGGTAGTAACTTGATCTGAAGTCTCATGATCAATATCATTAGCTTCCTCACTAATTGGTGTAGGTGTCACAGGAACCAGTTCCTGTGATGAACCACTTTTTAATAAGGGAGCAGGTACAGTTACCTCATCAAGTTCTACTTTCCTCCCACCCACTTCTTTCGAGAGAAACTCCTTCTCTAGAAAGGATCCAAATTTAGCAACAAATGTCTTGCCTTCGGATCTGTGATAGAAGGTGTACCCAACAGTCTCCTTTGGGTATCCTATGAAGACACATTTCTCCGATTTGGGTTCGAGCTTATCAGGTTGGAGTTTTTTCACATAAGCATCGCAGCCCCAAACTTTAAGAAATGACAACTTTGGTTTCTTGCCAAACCACAGTTCATAAGGCGTTATCTCAACGGATTTTGATGGTGCCCTATTTAACGTGAATGCGGCCGTCTCTAAAGCATAACCCCAAAACAATAGCGGTAAATCGGTAAGAGACATCATAGATCGCACCATATCTAGTAAAGTACGATTACGACGTTCGGACACACCATTACACTGTGGTATTTCGGGTGGCGTGAGTTGTGAAACTATTTCACATTGTTTTAAATGAAGACCAAACTTGTAAATCAAATATTCTCCTCCATGATGTAACCGTAGAAACTTTATTTTCTTGTTACGATGATTTTCCACTTCACTTTGAAATTCTTTGAAGTTTTCAAATGTTTCAGACTTATGTTTCATTAAGTAGATATACCCATATCTTCTCAAATCATCTGTGAAAGTGAGAAAATAACGATACCCGCCGTGAGCCTCAACATTCATCGGACCACATACATTAGTATGTATGATCTCCAACAAATCTGTTGCTCCCTCCATTGTTCCGGAGAACGGCGTTTTAGTCATCTTGCCCATGAGGCATGGTTCGCAAGTACCAAGTGATTCATAATCAAGTGATTCCAAAAGTCGATCAGTATGGAGTTTCTTCATGCGCTTTAAACCAATATGACCTAAACGGCAGTGCCACAAATAAGTTGCACTTTCATTATCAACTCTGCATCTTTTGGCTTCAATATCATGAATATGTGTATCACTACTATCGAGATTTAATATAAATAGACCACTCTTCAAGGGTGCATGACCATAAAAGATATTATTCATATAAATAGAACAACCATTATTCTATAATTTAAATGAATAACCGTCTCGCATCAAACAAGATCCAGATATAATGTTCATGCTTAACGCTGGCACCAAATAAAAATTATTCAGGTCTAAAACTAATCCCGAAGGTATAGATGTAGAGGTAGCGTGCCGACCGTGATCACATAAACTCTGGAACCATTTCCCACGCGCATCGTCACCTCGTCCTTAGCCAATCTTCGCTTAATCCGTAGTTCCTGTTTCGAGTTGCAAATATTAGCAACAGAACCAGTATCAAATACCCAGGTGCTACTGTAATCATTAGTAAGGTACACATCAGTAACATGTATATCACATATACCTTTGTTCAGCTTGCCATCCTTCTTATCCGCCAAATACTTGGGGCAGTTTCGCTTCCAGTGACCAGTCTGTTTGCAGTAGAAGCATTCTGTCTCAGGCTTAGGTCCAGACTTGGGTTTCTTCTCCTGAGCAGCAATTTGCGTGCCGTTCTTCTTGAAGTTTCCCTTCTTCTTCCCTTTACCCTTTTTCTTGAAACTGGTGGTCTTGTTGACCATCAACACTTGATGCTCCTTCTTGATTTCTACCTCCGCAGCCTTTAGCACTATGAAGAGCTCGGGAATTGTCTTATCCATCCCTTGCACATTATAGTTCATCACGAAGCTCTTGTATCTTGGTAGCAGTGATTGAAGAATTCTGTCAATGACACTATCATACGGAAGATTAACTCCCAATTGAATCAAGTGATTGTTATAACCAGACATTTTGAGTATATATTCACTGACAGAACTATTCTCCTCCATCTTGCAGCTGTAGAACTTATTGGAGACTTCATATCTCTCAATCCAGACATTTGCTTGAAATATTAACTTCAACTTCTGGAACATCTCATATGCTCCATGACGTTCAAACGCCGTTGAATTCCCGGTTCTAAGCCGTAAAGCATGGCACACTGAACTATCGAGTAGTCATCAGCTTTGCTCTGCAAGACGTTCTTAACATCGTCAGTTGCATCTGCAGCAGGCCTGGCACCCAGCAGTGCTTCCAGGACGTAATTCTTCTATGCAGCAATGAGGATAATCCTCAAGTTACGGACCCAGTCCGTGTAATTGCTAGCATCATCTTTCAACTTTGCTTTCTCAAGGAACGCATTAAAATTCAATGGAACAATAGCACAGGCCATCTATCTACAACAACATGGACAAGCAAAATACTATCAGGTACTAAGTTCATGATAAATTAAAGTTCAATTAATCATATTACTTAAGAACTCCCACTTAGATAGACATCCCTCTAATCATCTAAGTGATCACGTAATCCAAATCAACCAAACCATGTCCGATCATCACATGAGATGGAGTAGTTTTCAATGGTGAACATCACTATGTTGATCATATCTACTGTATGATTCACGCTCAACCTTTCATTCTTAGTGTTCCGAGGCCATATCTACATATGATAGGCTCGTCAAGTTTAACCCGAGTATTCTGCGTGTGCAAAACTGTCTTGCACCCGTTGTATTTGAACATAGAGCTTATCACACCCGATCATCACGTGGTGTCTCGGCATGGCGGACTTTCGCAACGGTGCATACTCATGGAGAACACTTATACCTTGAAATTTAGTGAGAGATCATCTTATAATGCTACTGTCAATCAAAGAAGAATAAGGTGCATAAAAGATAAACATCACATGCAATGAATATACGTGATATGATATGGCCATCATCATCTTGTGCCTTTGATCTCCATCTCCAAAGCACCATCATGATCACCATCGTGACCAGCGCGACACCTTAATCTCCATCGTAGCATCGTTGTCATCTCGCCAACTATTGTTTCTATGAATATCGCTACCGCTTAGTGATAAAGTAAAAACAATTACAGGGCGTTTGCAGTGCATACAATAAAGCGACAACCATATGGCTCCTGCCAGTTGCCGATAACTCTGTTACAAAACATGGTCATCTCATACAATAAAATTTAGCATCATGTCTTGACCATATCACATCACAACATGCCCTGCAAAAACAAGTTAGACATCCTCTACTTTGTTGTTGCAAGTTTTACGTGGCTGCTACGGGCTGAGAAAGAATCGTTCTTACCTATGCATTAAAACCACAATGGTATTTCGTCAAGTTAGTGCTGTTTTAACCTTCAACAAGGACCGGGCGTAGTCACACTCGATTCAACTAAAGTTGGAGAAACTGACACCCACCAGCCACCTGTGTGCAAAGCACATCGGTAGAACCAGTCTCGCATAAGCGTACGCGTAATGTCGGTCCGGGCCGCTTCATCCAACAATATCGCCGAACCAAAGTATGACATGCTGGTAAGACGTATGACTTGTATCGCCCACAACTCACTTGTGTTCTACTCGTGCATATAACATCTATGCATAAACCTGGCTCGGATGCCATTGTTGGGAAACGTAGTAATTTCAAAAAAATTCCTACGCACACGCAAGATCATGGTGATGCATAGCAATAAAAGGGGAGAGTGTCGTCCACGTACCGTCATAGACCGTAAGCGGAAGCATTATGACAACGCGGTTGATGTAGTCGTACATCTTCACGATCGACCGATCCTCAGTACCGAAAGTACAGCACCTCCGTGTTCAGCACACGTTCAGCTCGGTGACGTCCCGCGAACTCACGATCCAGTAGAGCTCGAAGGAGAGTTCCGTCAGCACGACAGCGTGATGACGATGTTGATGATGTTACCGACTCAGGGCTTCGCCTAAGCGCCGCTACGATATGACCGAGGTGGATTATAGTGGAGGGGGCACTGCACATGGCTAAGAGATCAATGATCAATTGTTGTGTCTCCAAGGGTTGCCCCCCTCCCCGTATATAAAGGAGTGGAGGAGGTGGAGGGGGCCGGCCTCCTATGGCGCGCCCCATGAGGATTCCTACTCCCACCGGGAGTAGGACTTCCCCTTCCAAGTAGGAGTAGGAGAGGGGAAGGAAGGGAGAGAAGGAGAGAAGGAAAAGGGGGGCGCCGCCCCCCTCCTTGTCCAATTCAGACTAGAGGGGGAGGGGGCGCGTGGCTGCCTTGGCCGCCGCTCCTCTTCTCCCACTAGGGCCCATTAGGCCCAATATACTCCCCGGGGGGTTCCGGTAACCCCTCGGTACTCTGGTATATGTCTGAAACTTCCTGAAACACTTCCCGTGTTCGAACATAGTCGTCCAATAGATCGGTCTTTATGTTTTGACCATTTCGAGACTCCTCGTCATGTCCGTGATCATATCCGGGATTCCGAACCACCTTCGGTACATCAAAACATATAAACTCATAATACCGATCGTCACAGAACTTTAAGCGTGCGGACCCTACGGGTTCGAAAACTATGTAGACATGACCGAGACTCGTCTCCGGTCAATAACCAATAGCGGAACCTGGATGCTCATATTGGTTCCTACATATTCTACGAAGATCTTTATCGGTCAAACCGCATAACAACATACGTTGTTCCTTTTGTCATCGCTATGTTACTTGCCCGAGATTCGATCGTCAGTATCTCAATACCTAGCTCAATCTCGTTACCGGCAAGTCTCTTTACTCGTTCTGTAATGCATGAGCCCGCAACTAACTCGTTAATCACATTGCTTGCAAGGCTTATAGTGATGTGCATTACCGAGAGGGCCTAGAGATACCCCTCCGATAATCGGAGTGACAAATCCTAATCTTGATCTATGCCAACTCAACAAGTACCATCGGAGACACCTGTAGAGCACCTTTATGATCACCCAGTTATGTTGTGACGTCTGGTAGCACACAAAGTGTTCCTCCGGTATTCGGGAGTTGCTTAATCTCATAGTCATAGGAACATGTACAAGTCATGGAGAAAGCAATAGCAGTAAACTAAACGATCAAGTGCTAATCTAACGGAATGGGTCAAGTCAATCACATCATTCTCCTAACGATGTGATCCCGTTTAATCAAATGACAACTCATGTCTATGGCTAGGAAACTCAACCGTCTTTGATTAACGAGCTAGTCAAGTAGAGGCATACTAGTGACATTATGTTTGTCTGTGTATTCACACATGTATTATGTTTCCAGTTAGTACAATTATAGCATGAATAATAAACATTTATCATGATATGAGGAAATAAATAATAACTTTACTATTGCCTCTAGGGCATATTTCCTTCATGTGGTCCAATGAGCATTGAGTCTCGCGGTGGCTATCGTTATGTTCTCACCCTCACTGATGACTTAAGTAGATATGTGTATGTCTACTTAATGAAACACAAGTCTGAGACCTTTCAAAAGTTCAAGGAATTTCAGAGTAAGGTAGAGAATCAACATGCCAGGAAAATAAAGTTCTTATGATCAGATCGTGGAGGAGAATATTTGAGTCACGAGTTTGCTACGCACTTAAGGAAATGTGGAATTGTTTCATAACTCACGCCGCCTGGAACACCTTAGCGTAATGGTGTGTCTGAATGTCGTAATCGCACTCTATTGGATATGGTGCGATCCATGATGTCTCTTACCGATTTACTGCTATCATTTTCGGCTTATGCTTTAGAGACAACCGCATTCACTATAAATAGGGCACCGTCTAAATGCGTTGAGGCGACGCCGTATGAATTATGGTTTGGGAAGAAACCTAAGCTGTCGTTTCTAAATGTTTGGGAATGTGATGCTTATGTCAAGAAACTTCAACCTGAAAAGCTCGAACCCAAGTCGGAAAAATGCGTTTTCGTAGGATACCCTAAGGAAACCATTGGGTATACCTTCTACCTCACACCCGAAGGCAAGATCTTTGTTGCCAAGAACGTATCCTTTCTGGAGAAAGAGTTTCTCTCGAAAGAAGTAAGTGGGAGGAAAGTAGAACTTGATGAAGTACTGCCTCTTGAACCGGAGAGTAGCGCATCTTAGTAAGATGTTTCTGTGGTGCCTACGCCGCCTGGAGAGGAAGTTAATGATGATGGTCATGAAACTTCAGATCAGGTTGCTACTGAACTTCGTAGGTCCACAAGGGCACGTTCCGCACCAGAGTGTTACAGCAACCCTGTCCTGGAAATCATGTTGTTAGACAACGGTGAACCTTCAAACTATGAAGAAGCGATGGTGGGCCCGGATTCTAACAAATGGCTTGAAGCCATGAAATCCGAGATAGGATCCATGTATGAAAACAAAGTATGGACTTTGACAGACTTGCCCGATGATCGGCAAGCCATAGAAAATAAGTGGATCTTTAAGAAGAAGACTGACGTGGATGGTAATGTGATTGTCTATAAGGCTCGGCTTGTCGCTAAGGGTTATCGACAAGTTCAAGGGGTTGACTATGATGAGACCTTCTCACCCATACTGAAGCTGAAGTCCATCTGAATCATGTTAGTAGTTGCCGCATTCTATGATTATGAGATATGGCAAATGGACGTCAAAACGACATTCCTTAACGGTTTACTTAAGAAAGAATTGTATATGATGCAGCCGGAAGGTTTCGTTGATCCTAAGAATGCTGACAACGTGTGCAAGCTCCAGCGCTCCCTTTATGGGCTGGTGGAAGCATCTCGGAGTCGGAACATTCGCTTTAATGAAATGATCAAAGCATTTGGGTTTATGCAGACTTATGGAGAAGTCTGTGTATACAAGAAAGTGAGTGGGAGCTCTATGGCATTTCTCATATTATATGTAGATGACATACTATTGATGGGAAATGATATAGAACTTTTGGAAAGCGTAAAGGCCTACTTGAGTAAGTGTTTTTCAATGAAGGACCTTGTAGAATCTCCTTACATATTAGGCATCAAGATCTACAGAGATAGATTGAGACGCCTCATTGGTATTTCACAAAGCACATACCTTGACAAGATATTACAGAAGTTCAATATGGATCAGTCCAAGAAGGCACTACTAGAAAAACTGCTACTAATGGCGCACCTAATTTGGCCATTAATGGCGCATCACTGGTGTGCCATTACTAGCACGCCATTAGTAATTTTTACTAATGGCGCACCAGTGGTGCGCCATTAGTATCTGGTATACTAATGGCGCACCTCTGGTGCGCCATTAGTATAGGCTACGGTGCGCCATTAGTATGCCTCCCAGGGCCATGTATACCCAGGTGCTTTGGCATACTAATGGTGCACGACCACGAGATGCGCCATTAGTAACCATGGCATACTAATGGCGCACTGACCAGTGATGCGCCATTAGTATGCTTTGTCATACTAATGGCGCACTATCATGTGATGCGCCATTAGTATGAATATTAGGTTTTTTTTTTATTTTTTTATTTTCTGTTTTCTGCACAGGTTACAAAATGTATAATTTGACAAAATATAGACAGCACACATCAACAACAGATTCATCGAATACAATAGAAGATTAGTCTTTGAATACAATTCATCATATTAGTCTCCGAATACAATTCATCATATTAGTCTCCGAATTGAAA
This sequence comes from Triticum dicoccoides, assembly GCF_002162155.2. Classification (NCBI taxonomy): domain Eukaryota; kingdom Viridiplantae; phylum Streptophyta; class Magnoliopsida; order Poales; family Poaceae; genus Triticum; species Triticum dicoccoides. The sequence goes on from NC_041382.1 coordinate 21,030,426, forward strand.
AGACCGAACAAAGATAGAACATTATATTACAAGTCTCAAGACCGCGAGTAGCGAGTTTGTCTTCACATTACAAGTCGATATCGATCATCTAAACTACCATCACATAGAAGAGAGCTGCGGTCATCACGATGAGCATCATCACGATGAAACTCGTCTTCATCCGGTTCCTCCAACGCTCCCTCCCCTCTCCCGCTAGATAGCGGGCGTATCTAGATTCGGCCTCGGCCCTAGTGGTGTACCCTTTGTAACTATTACCGCTGAATCGGTGAACCTGTCTCCGACACTCCTCCCAGTCATCGTAGACTCCGGGAACCTTACCCTTGTACACGACATACGTCGGCATCGCTATGCACCAGCCAAACGAAACGTTAGTACCAATTCACAGACAATACATAAGCAATATATAAGTATGCAACAGAAAGATCGGAAGAGAAAAGCAAGACATTAATAGCATCGATTACATCTAAGTTGAACGACTCTCGAAACCAAAGAGACATACTACAAGTTCATTAAAGTTTAATTACAACATGAGCCAATCGATGTTTCAGAACTAGACACAGCATCACTGCTTTCGACTCGACTCAAGGGACCGGAGCGTGGATGAAGCCGCCGTCTATCGTGGGAGTCATGAAATAACGGTCGTTGTCAGCCTGCATTTGTAGCATTTGTCGATGTCACTGTTGGACGGTTGATTTCTGAGGTAGAACTGCCCCGAGGTACGAAGGACATCTTGATGGATGATTTCCGCAAACTCCGACTGGATGCGAAAGAATTCTTGTCGGAGGTCCGCGTCCTGGATTGCCGACACGCTCGCGGCCCAATCTTTGAGTTTACTCGGTAGCAGAAGTTGATGATGGTCCCGTACGATCGCCCGCATGTGATGGATGGCGTAGTAGGCACCCTTCTGACCGCCAGGCGGCTGCTTGACGCAGCAGAACGTCGTATTGTGGGAGAACACGTGCTTGCCGTACTTACGAATAGGCCTGGTGAAGGTGCCTCCAGATTTGGCGTAGCCGGGGAGAACATCATCAAGAACCTTCTTGACATTTGTGTAGTCTACATTTGACTGACGGTCCGGGTCGAAATACGTGGCCATGGAATATTTGGGGCTTAGGAGGATGAGCGTGCAATGTGTGTCACTGCAGAAAACACGGAATGTTAAAAGAAAAATGATCGAAATGTAAGAATTCATATGTTACGGGCCGGTTGAGGGGAGGACTTACTCGGGAAAGTAAGGCACGAGGAAGTTATCCTTATCTTGGTTTGCCAGAATGACGCCTTCGAGGTAAGAACTCGCGACTTGCCGGTCCCCAGCGCTGCCCAAGATCTTGGCACGCATGTAGAAGGGGTCGACTATCACGATGTCCGGGGTCTTGTCGCGAATGACCCGCATCTCCATACTCAGCGAAAATAGCCGAACGAAGGTGTAGTGCAGCGGATGAAGGTTCAACATAGCGTGGATGTCATCAAAATGCAGGACGATCGTACGCCCGATGGAGTTATCCACAAAGCCCTTGCCCTCTGGCACCTTGGCCGCGAAAACTGGGTATGCCACATCCTTCTCCCTGAGACGCCGCTTCTCCAAAGAAAGAACACTGTCATGCAGACTCCTTATAGCACCGGTTGCAGCATTGAGAATATTTGTCGGTAGCATCGCCCTACCCGCCACATGCACCCTCCTCGAGATATCCTGCGGTGAAGGTGGCCCGTCCTGAGCACGGATCGTACTCTGTGCCGGCTGGCTCGCACCCTTCTTAGTCTTTCTTTTGCGTGCCTTCTTCTTCTCCTGTAATGGGACCGAGTTTTGCTCACAGACCGCCTTCTTGAGTGTGTTGGGGCTGATAATATTTCGCACCTCGCCTATCTGAGGCTCGGTGAAGTCGGCAGCTGGAGGCGTCTCCTGAGAGCTGAACGCCAGACGGCGCCTGTTGCAACTTGGCTTCTCCGCGGTACGAGCTAGATCGCACACGTCTTTTGTTGGGTTTGGTTCTTGAGAAGGAGGCCCCATGAAGTCGCCATCGTACCCATGATCGGCAAAGTACTGATCGACGTTGCCAAATGTATCATCGTCGTCGTCGTCGTTCTGATCCTGTGCCATATGCATGTTTGGATCCAGTGGCATAGGGATGTCCGGCACCGTTGCGGCGGTCTTGCCATGGGGCCGACTTGGGGTGGTGTCCCCCGCCCCCAAACGAATCTGGCTCTTCGGCCAAAGCAGGGGCCAGCTCAAGCATGCGCTGAGGGTCATCACGTCATCATCGTCGGCCCCGACGGGTCGATTCGGAGGTAACAACTCGTCGCAGCCTGGCAGCACCCGAACCAGTTGAACCCTAAACAAGTTGGGTGGCATCTGGGTACCGTGGAACAAGGGGTTGCCCGGTTGAACTATTTTGCCCTTGGCGACATCGACCAACTCGTTGTTCACGAAGTGGAGGAGAGTGCACGGAACGTCGGCGGCGCCCTTCGAAAACATGTAGGGCGTCAGGGATGCCCAGTCAAAGGCAAGGAGATGAAGTCCTCGGCCGAGAGAGGCTTAATTAGTTACCATGATGATGGCGTCGAGCTCGGCTAATGTAGAGGCACCGCCAAAAGCGGGCGTGCAGTTGACGGAGGGGCCGCTTGCTGCAGAGGTGCCGGCCGGCGTACACCCGGGTGCATTAAGCTCCCGTGCCGGCGTCGGAGACACCAATGCCGCCTCCGCCGGAGGCACCAATGGCCCCGCCATCGCATTATGCGAGTTGCTAGCCGTGAAGCTAGGAATCGGGGGCGGCCCCTGTTGGCCGCCCGCAATCCACGCACTCAACCCCGAGATCAAGGTAGGCACAATGGCGGTGATCGTCGCTCCGAGTCGTTGTTCCACTTGCTCTTGGACAATCTCCGGAATCCGCGCCACCTGTGCCTTGAGTTCTTGAACCTCTCGCGCCTGGCTTTCCGAGCTGGTCTTTTTCTCCTTCCGCACACCAGCGGTATAGTATGACCCCCATTTTGTGGAAAGCCTTTGCCGGCCACACGACCAGCTGACGTCGGCTTACTGAGCTTATCCTTGTTCTTCATTACATTCAACCCCCTATTTAGAGTGGTGTCCCAAGGGTTGCTCTTACTCGACCCCGCGCTACTGCTTTCAGTTGCCTGCGGAAGGAATGTGAACTATTTAGAAATTTGGCTTCATTAATTAGAATGCAACCATATGGAGCTAATTACGCGGGGGTGTATTCCTTACCAGAACAAGCTCAAGCCGCCTGGTCTTCGGATCCGTGGTAAGCTCCTTTGTTTTCGGGTCCTTCTTGTACCGGGCCCTGACAAAGTTCCTGGTCTGCTTGTCACCGTATGTATCGAAGAGGGGCGGTAGGCCTTGCTCGGCACGGTCCGCCTCCTCCTTGTCCCATATAGGCTCCGCCACTCTGTAACCGCCGGGACCGAGTGTGTGTTCCCCTATGTTCAGCTCCCGCATTTGTTTCCCCCACTCACTTGATTGGGAGTTTGCGGTGATCGAAGGATTTTTCTCGGTGCTCGTTATAGTCATCCTCGGTGATCGAAGGATTTTTCTCCTTGATCTTCTCATAACTCTCACCTTTCTCGATCATTCTCTTCACATTGCTTTTCCAAGTAGACAGGGCCTTGCTCATCTTCGTGAGGGCAGCATTGTTCACTTTATTCCCTTTGAGGCTTGTGTTTTTGAAAGCAGCGGGGAACTTGTATCGTTCGTGCAGCTTCGTGAAGAGGAGGTTGCGCAAATTCCCTCGGTCAGGATGCCTCTGGTTCTCGGTGTTGATCGAGACGGTGCTCCGGAGAATGCACCCGAGCTGAAGCGAGTACCCCTTGAATATTCGTTCGGGCGCCGTTGGATTCCCGTCGGAGTCCACTTCAGTAACTTCCTCCTTGAGGGTGCGGAGCACGGTCGGGCGCCGGTCCTTCCGTTGCCTCTTCTGTTGGCTGCCATCTGTGCGTGCGCCGCCATCATAAGTGGTGGCATCCTCGGCGGCACCATCAGTGGTGGCATCAGTGTGGTCATCCTCGGCGGCACCATCAGTGGTCTCAGGATCGGTGGGGAAGGCGGCGGCCTCATACAAGTGAGGTTGTTCCTCCATCTCCTGGGACAGCTCCCAGAATGCCTTGCCGCCCGAACCCCCGGCCTCATCATTGTGGGCCATGTTTCTCTCTAAATAGAAACAAAGCTTGGTCAAAAAGTTGGTTATTGTCAAGGAACAAGATCATGGTCTCATCATTTAGGGTTTGTCGACACCGAGGCATCCTAAAATCTAAGCTTTTATCATTGAGGGTTTTTCGATGCCGAGGCACCCTAAAAGCCTAACCTTTCATCATTTCGGTTTTTATCGACACCGAGGCACCCTAAAAGCCATGCATTAGTCACAAGTACGCCGGGGCACTTGATCCTACTTAATTAACTACTAAGATACCCCGGCCCATGCATTAGTCACAAGTACCCCATATGTCCTATTTTTAGCAAAGTCATGCTAAAATTCACGGAAAATTTCAGCATGACCTTTGCTGAAAATAGGACATATGGAGTACCCGAATTTGCCGGAACGGAAGTTAATCGACATTCCGGCAAACTCAAGGGCCTCTCGGGGTACCTGCAAAATCATCACAACACGATGGTCGGAGAAAAAACCCAGCAAACTAGCACCACAATGTGCCTCTACTTTCATATGGATGAAAAGGCCACAATGTGCCTCTACTTGCACCACAATCTTAGTTAACTTCTGGGGACATCAGAAAGTTAACATCCGCCTGATTATTATGAGGACTTCACTGCCACTGTTTACTCAAACTTAAGTTAGTAATTAAAAATATAAAATAGGATAACCCAGTGACAGGACTGTTGGTTGATGTCACAAAAAAGTTGCTAATCTCAACATGTTCTACAGTTGTTAAAATTATCTTACTGTATTTAGAACAAACTAACACCACAGAGTCTACCAATTCAGGTAGAAGCCATCATTCATTACAAATTTGAATATATGATATTCCAGAAAATAATCTGTCTACAAAATGAGATACATTCCGTTTGAACTACCAAAACTGTAACCAACGTTATTACCTAATTATGAAAAAAGTGCAGTACATATAAATTATTTCATCACTGAGAGGAGATAACCAAAAGTTTCCAAACAGCCACACCACACACTAAGACAAGTAACTGAAATGACTCTCTTTGTATTGTAGTAGAAGAAGAAACAAGAGAGAGATGCAAGATAGTAGTATATATAGGTGAGTCAACCTATTATTCTAGGCAGCTGCCTTGCTAGTGATTCGGTGTCGTCGCAACTGGATCCCTCCCACTCGACCTGCGATCTTCTACAAGGAAAAAGTAGCAGCTCAGTCAACCACCATATAATTATACAAGGAAAAAATGCTACTTGGCACAAGTGTAAACGAGAAGCTTGAGGTAGCAACAGATTGAAGTGATAAAGTGCAAAGGAGAAGCTTGAGCTAGTAAACAATTTCTGAATGTTATAAAGTGGGGAAAGTAAAATAAAATTCATGACTAGTCATGGCACTAGAAAAGAGATGAGATTTCACAAAACCAGAGCCAAGCATAGTCCAGAATGTCAAATTTTCAGTTAGTTAATTATTACAGTCCTTTGCTAAAAGAGATGATCCGTCCAAGAAATTTAATACTAGATGCATGCAGTCTGTTGAGGATCTTTTAGTGAATGACTAACAACAAGTAGCCGAGCTTGCCCAAGAAAGATTAGATTCAGAAGTGCTGGCTGCTGCTAGTGAATGGAGCTGACAGTTATACAGTGTCAATTGACAGTAAGTAGAGTGAGATGATCAAACGTTTGTGCTGAATAGTAGTGGCAGTGTAATGTTAACTAAATACAGTTGGCAGTGTATATAGTGTTAATTGACAGTGGCTTGTCCTGGATAAAGGACAATCCCTAGGAGTACTCTGCTGATCATCTGAAACTAATCTGGGAGAGGATTTTAGAGATTGGACCCAAGATGGGAGAGCAAACCTATAGTTTTAAAATGGTACTGCATGCAGATACTTATAGATCCCGATTACAGACGACACGACAAAAGTACAAACTTACTCGCAAAAGTAAGAGTTCCTGAAAGAAATCATGCATATAAATTTTGCGAAAAAACACAAATTAGCACTTTTGATCACAAAAATTTGCACATAAATGCTAACAACAGCCTATGTACATGAGCGACTCTTCTTAGAAAATGTTGAAAGTTTAAAATAAACACAGTTCTCAGATTTTTCTAAACTGTCCAAACCAGATTGGGTTCAGCAAATCCATGTCGAGCACTCTGCCCTGCAGCATACTCAATCATTTTCGAGGTGTGTGATATAAAACTTGAGAATTGCATTAGCAGCTCTATGCCATAATGGACATTTATATCTTACTGAAGCCTCAGTTATACCAGCACAGCAAGCAATTACCTAGCAATGGGCACTAATAAGATCCGAATACTTGACGGGTGAACGCATAAAAACAACAACTCAAAAGCCAATTCGTTTTTCCATGAAGAATGGGCAAGATTAACTAGCTATCAGACATCTGAAACACAACCATATCTTCTATATATTATAGGTAAAACATAAAGAAATGTGTGGTCATGATTTTGAGTAAAAGATCTTATCTAAGAAGGAAAATCGGTGAATATCAAAAGAGTTGCAATGATCACCGTTGCATTGCACTCTGACCAAACATATGCATATTTCGCCTCTGCCTTCCATTTTCCACTAGTGAGCCTCAAGTATCAGTATTCAGTGGTAACTAGTAGGCTATATAGTTGATACTTGATTTGTTGATCTAGCAAACAAGATGGAGGCAAAAATTTAGGTGAGTTGTGACATAGTATATTTTACTCATCAACAAACTGGCCCTGAAGGTCCATGGACATCTAGTCACTGTATTGTTGGATGCTAATAACTTTAGCGATTTGCAGTTGCATGAATCGGGGATCAACTATAAACATATTGAGTGGTTGTAACTTTAGTTGCTAGTGATCACATAAGTGGTCAAACATATGGAGAGTTGTTCATGGAAGTCGATAACATTAACGACTGCGTCGGAAGTCAGTTATATCTAGGATGGAGAATGTTAGTATCAGCATCGGAACCAGCCTGACTGAACTACTCCTGGAACATCAAGGCTTATTTGGTAAGTTCAGAACGTCTAACATAGTACTAGGTATATCAATCGCTCCATGAAAAGAAGATGACAGGAAATTGTGACCGAAAAGGCTGAAACCACCATTCCTTGTGCCTTGGATTCTCTACCATTTCTTCTCAAGAGAGAAAGAGAGAAATCCCATCCTATGCAACGTCCTCTACCCGATTCACTTTCCCCTCGTCCCAAAAGCAGCTGTGGCCCATGAGTAGCAGCGTATGCGTTAGCATCTGCAACACGTTCCAGATTCGTCATTGTTCTTGGCGGTTGTGGAACGGAGCAGGCGGGTGTCCCGGCGTCTGAGTCCGTTTTCAAGCAACGCCGAATCGCCCAGACGACGAGCAACCGCCTAGCAGATTCCCATTGTTTCCCCCACAAATTCCGGTGGACATGCAGCCCCCCGCCTCAAAATTCAGCAAAGCAGAGGAAGAAATCAAGGGGAAGGGAAGGGGAGGGCGACACTTACACCCTGTTGAAGAGATACGCCTTGCCGTGCTTGGAATGGAAGTTCTGCGAGGAACAGAAAACACGCCGCCGTCAGTCACATCCGCCATGAGATGAGGCCCCGCGCAACAAGCAATCAAGAAGGGGATTCGCTCGCAGGCAACGAAGGAGGGAAGGGAGGGGCAGAGGGGCACCTTGGAGATGATGTCGGCTGCTCCGGCGAGAGTGGGGTGGGGTCGGAGGGGAGGAAGGGGAGGATGGGGAGAGGGAGGCGTCTGTGGTGTGGTGTGGACGGGGCGGCGCTGGTGTCGAGGCGGCGTCGAGGGCGGCGGGGCGGCGGCGTCGGGAGAGGAGAGGGGAAGGGGATCGCGGCGAGGGCGAGGGAGAGAGAGGGGATCGATACGAAGTAGCTAGGGGCGGCACAATACTAATGGCGCACCACCCCTCGGTGCGCCATAAGTACATACATGCTAATGGCGCACCTCACCCAGGTGCGCCATTAGTATTTTTTTTTACTTCTGCCCGAGCCAACAGGTTATCTACCACCAGACCTGATACACATCAAGTCTTCTTTACTAGTTCGACTAGTCAGCAGCTAGTTCTCACACCAGGAGGTCCTGGGTTCGATTCCCAGGCTCCACTATTTTTTTATGCATTTAAAATGCTGTTTGATACTTATTTGTGTTTAAATATGTTCAAACTTGTTTAAATCATAACAGTAATATTTTTTTATAAGACAGTAATAATTTTTTTAAAATATCATCAAACAGTAATGCATGCTGGTGGAGCGGGGGAGGGTGCGGGGGGTTAGGGGGGTCGGCGGCGGCGGTCGAGTAGGGGAGGGGTGCGGGGGGTCGGCGGCGGCGGTTGAGTAGGGGAATCGAGGGTGCGGGCGGTCGGCGGCGGCGGACAGTGGACCGGGTCTGGCGAGGTGGGATAGCGATCGAGATGGAGGGGGATCGAGATCGAGTGTCCATGAAATTAAAAAAATATTCATGATAGTTCAAAAAGTGCCCATGAAAATATACAATCGAGAAATGAAGTCTACGATTTAAATACAATCGATCTTAGCTAGCTATCTCTTCACAATCTTCTTGCCCTTCTTTTTCGCAAATGGAGTTCTTCTATGGAACGGACGTCCTTTAGGTAGGGTGGTCCTTCTTCTTCTTGTGGTGTATGCTGCTACTTCATCATCGTCATGTTCGATCCTCGGGTCGCCGTACTTGTCGAAGTCTTGCTCATTGGCTACTCCATCCATTCCGATGATCTTCCTTTTGCCTCTCCTCACGACAACACGACTGGGCTTTGGCGGGTCGGTAATGAAGAAGCATTGGTCCACTTGGGAAGTCAGTACCCATGGCTCATTTTTCGCGGTGACGTTTGCGCCCGCGGTCTTGGATTTGGCTTCGGGTATAACCATGGTGGTGAAATACCGGTCTTCTTTTATGACGTTCTTGGCCCATCTGACACGGAACATCGGGACCTTCTCTCCAGCGTAGCTCAGCTCCCAGATCTCCTCGATCCTTCCGTAGTATCTGTCCTTGTCGTTATCGGTGTAGGATTCCATCGTTACCCCGTAGTTTTGATAACCATCGCTCTTCATGTCCTTGGCCTCGGTGTAGAATGTGTAGCCGTTGATATCGTACGCCTCATAGGTCATCAGGTTGTGCTCGGCGCCCTGTGACAAGGCGAATATGAGTTGTTCTTCCGCGGAAGAATCCTCATGTAAAGGGGACGACAGAAGCTTCTGCTTGAACCAACGCGTGAAACATGAGTTGTGCTCTTTGAGTATATCTCCGTCTGTCCTCTGTTGGCCTCGGTCATTGTACGTCTTCTTAATAAAGGTTTTGTGCTGTACCACCCAAGGATCGACCACGTCTATGTGTTGTAGCGCGACTAGGTTTGCTCTTTCAAAGTCGGCGAGTCGACCATCGAAGTCGACATGCATTTCGCGGCGACCCTCACGGTAACCCCATCCAGCGAGCCTGCCGAGGTGCCTGTTGACGGGCAGACCAACGGGGTTCTTGATGCCTAGATAATTCTGTTGGAAATATACCCTAGAGGCAATAATAAAAGTATTATTATTATATTTCTGTGATCATGATAATTGTCTTTATTCATGCTATAACTGTATTATCCGGAAATCGTAATACACGTGTGAATACATAGACCATAATATGTCCCTAGTAAGCCTCTAGTTGACTAGCTCGTTGATCAACAGATAGTCATGATTTCCTGGCTATGGACATTGGATGTCATTGATAACGGGATCACATCATTAGGAGAATGATGTGATGGACAAGACCCAATCCTAAGCATAGCACAAAGATCGTGTAGTTCGTTTGCTAGAGCTTTTCCAATGTCAAGTATCTTTTCCTTTGACCATGAGATCGTGTAACTCCCGGATACCGTAGGAATGCTTTGGGTGTATCAAACGTCACAACGTAACTGGGTGACTATAAAGGTGCATTACAGGTATCTCCGAAAGTGTCTGTTGGGTTGACACGGATCGAGACTGGGATTTGTCACTCTGGATAACAGAGAGGTATCACTGGGCCCACTCGGTAATGCATCATCATTATGAGCTCAAGGTGAACAAGTGGTTGATCACGGGATCATGCATTACGGTACGAGTAAAGTGACTTGCCGGTAACGAGATTGAACAAGGTATTGGGATACCGACGATCGAGTCTCGGGCAAGTAACATACCGATTGACAAAGGGAATTGTATACGGGGTTGATTAATCCTCGACATCGTGGTTCATCCGATGAGATCATCGTGGAGCATGTGGGAGCCATCATGGGTATCCAGATCCCGCTGTTGGTTATTGACTGGAGAGTCATCTCGGTCATGTCTACTTGTCTCCCGAACCCGTAGGGTCTACACACTTAAGCTTCGGTGACGCTAGGGTTATGAAGATATGTATATGCAGTAAACCCGAATGTTGTTCGGAGTCCCGGATGAGATCCCGGACGTCACGAGGAGTTCCGGAGGTAAAGAATTATATATAGGAAGTGCTGTTTCGGCCATCGGGACAAGTGTCGGGGTTATCGTTATTGTACCGGGACCACCGGAGGGGTCCCGTGGGCCCACCGGGTGGGGCCACCTGTCCCGGGGGGCCACATGGGCTGTAGGGGGTGCGCCTTGGCCTTCATGGGCCAAGGGCACCAGCCCTACTAGGCCCATGCGCCTAGGGTTTCCACCACGGAGGAGTCCAAGTGGTAGAAGGCACCCCGAGGTGCCTTGGGGGGGAGGGAAACCCTCCCCTGGCCGCCGCACCTAGGAGATCAGATCTCCTAGGCTGTGCACCACCCCCCCTTGGCCCTCCTATATATAGTTGAGGAGAGGGAGGACTTCATACCTCAGCCTTTGGTGCTTCCTCTCTCCCCGTTACGTCTCTCTCTCGTAGTATAGGCGAAGCCCTGCTACTGTGACGCCCTGCATCCACCACCACGCCGTCATGCTGCTGGATCTTCATCAACCTCTCTTCCCCCCTTGCTGGATCAACAAAGGAGGAGACGTCATCCGTTCCATACGTGTGTTGAACGCGGAGGCATCGTCCGTTCGGTGCTAAGATCATCGGTGATTTGAATCACGTCGTGTTCGACTACATCATCCCCGTTCTTTGAACGCTTCCGCTCGCGATCTACAAGGTACATAGATGCATCTAATCACTCGTTGCTGGATGAACTCCTAGATGGATCTTGGTGAAACCGTAGGAAATTTTTTGTTTTCTGCAACGTTCCCCAACAGTGGCATCATGAGCTAGGTCTATGCGTAGTTCTCTTGCACGAGTAGAACACAAAGTAGTTGTGGGCGTTGATTTTGTTCAATATGATTGCCGTTACTAGTCTTATCTTGATTCGGCGGCATCGTGGGATGAAGCGGCCCGGACCGACCTTACACGTACTCTTACGTGAGACAGGTTCCACCGACTGACATGCACTAGTTGCATAAGGTGGCTAGCGGGTGTCTGTCTCTCCTACTTTAGTCGGATCGGATTCGATGAAAAGGGTCCTTATGAAGGGTAAATAGCAATTGGCATATCACGTTGTGGTCATTGCGTAGGTAAGAAACGTTCTTGCTAGAAACCCATAGCAGCCACGTAAAACATGCAAACAACAATTAGAGGACGTCTAACTTGTTTTTGCAGGGTATGCTATGTGATGTGATATGGCCAAAAGGATGTGATGAATGATATATGTGATGTATGAGATTGATCATGTTCTTGTACAAGGAATCACGACTTATATGTCGATGAGTATGACGATCTACAAGGATGATCATGGAGCCCCAAGATGGAGATCAAAGGAGCTGTGTGATATTGGCCATATCATGTCACTATTATTATTTGATTACATGTGATGTTTATCATGTTTTGCATCTTGTTTACTTAAAACGACGGTAGTAAATAAGATGATCCCTTACAATAATTTCAAGAAGTGTTCTCCCCTAACTGTGCACCGTTGCTACAGTTCGTCGCTTCGAAGCACGCCGTGATGATCGGGTGTGATAGATCCTTTCGTTCACATACAACGGGTGTAAGACAGTTTTACACATGCAAAAACAATTAGGGTTAACTTGACGAGCCTAGCATGTACAGACATGGCCTCGGAACACAGAAGACCGAAAGGTTGAGCATGAGTCGTATAGAAGATACGATCAACATGAAGATGTTCACCGACGTTGACTAGTCTATCTCACGTGATGATCGGACACGGTCTAGCTCACTCGGATCATGTAATACTTAGATGACTAGAGGGATGTCTAATCTGAGTGGGAGTTCATTAATAATTTGATTAGATGAACTTAATTATCATGAACTTAGTCTAAAATCTTTGCAACATGTCCTGTAGATCAAATGGCCAACGTTGTATTCAATTTCAACGCGTTCCTAGAGAAAACCAAGCTGAAAGACGATGGCAGCAACTATACGGACTGGGTCCGGAACCTGAGGATCATCCTCATAGCTGCCAAGAAAGATTATGTCCTACAAGCACCGCTAGGTGATCCACCCGTCCCACAGAACCAAGACGCTATGGACGCTTGGCAGACACGTACTGATGACTACTCCCTCGTTCAGTGCGGCATGCTTTACAGCTTAGAGCCGGGGCTCCAAAAGCGTTTTGAGAGACATGGAGCATATGAGATGTTCGAAGAGCTAAAAATGGTTTTTCAAGCTCATGCCCGGATCGAGAGATATGAAGTCTCCGATAAGTTCTTCAGCTGTAAGATGGAGGAAAATAGTTCTGTCAGTGAACACATACTCACTATGTCTGGGTTACATAACCGCTTGACTCAGCTGGGAGTTAATCTCCCGGATGACGCGGTCATTGACAGAATCCTCCAGTCGCTTCCACCAAGCTACAAGACCTTTGTGATGAACTTCAATATGCAGGGGATGGTAAAGACCATTCCTGAAGTATTTGCTATGCTGAAATCAGCAGAGGTAGAAGTCAAGAAGGAACATCAAGTGTTGATGGTCAATAAAACCACTAAGTTCAAGAAAGGCAAGGGTAAAAAGAACTTCAAGAAGGACGGCAAGGAGGTTGCCTTGCCCGGCAAGCAAGCTGCCGGGAAGAAGCCAAAGAATGGACCCAAGCCTGAGACAGAGTGCTTTTATTGCAAAGGGAAGGGTCATTGGAAGCGGAACTGCCCCAAATACTTAGCGGATAAGAAGGCCGGCAACACCAAAGGTATATTTGATATACATGTGATTGATGTGTACCTTACCAGTACTCGTAGTAACTCCTGGGTATTTGATACCGGTGCCGTTGCTCATATTTGTAACTCACCGCAGGAGCTGCGGAATAAACGAAAACTGGAGAAGGACGAGGTGACGATGCGCGTCGGGAATGGTTCCAAGGTCGATGTGATCGCCATCGGCACGCTACCTCTACATTTACCTACGGGATTAGTTATAAACCTCAATAATTGTTATTTAGTGCCATGTCTGAGCATGAACATTGTATCAGGATCTCGTTTAATACGAGATGGCTACTCATTTAAATCCGAGAATAATGGTTGTTCTATTTATATGAGAGATATGTTTTATGGTCATGCTCCGATAGTCAATGGTTTATTCTTAATGAATCTCGAGCGTATTACTACACATATTCATAGTGTGAATACCAAAAGATGTAAAGTTGATAATGATAGTCCCACATACTTGTGGCACTGCCGCCTTGGTCACATAGGTGTCAAACGCATGAAGAAGCTCCATGCAGATGGACTTTTAGAGTCTCTTGATTATGAATCATTTGACACGTGCGAACCATGCCTCATGGGAAAAATGACCAAGACTCCGTTCTCAGGAACAATGGAGCGAGCAACCAACTTATTGGAAATCATACATACTGATGTGTGCGGTCCAATGAGTGTTGAGGCTCGCGGTGGCTATCGTTATGTTCTCACCCTCACTGATGACTTGAGTAGATATGGGTATATCTACTTAATGAAACACAAGTCTGAAACCTTTGAAAAGTTCAAGGAATTTCAGAGTGAGGTTGAAAATCAACGTGACAGGAAAATCAAGTTTCTACGATCAGATCATGGAGGAGAATACTTGAGTCACGAATTTGGCACACACTTAAGAAAATGTGGAATAGTTTCACAACTCACGCCGCCTGGAACACCTCAGCGTAACGGTGTGTCCGAACGTCGTAATCGCACTCTATTAGATATGGTGCGATCTATGGTGTCTCTTACCGATTTACCGCTATCTTTTTGGGGCTATGCTTTAGAGACTGCTGCATTCACTTTAAATAGGGCTCCGTCGAAATCCGTTGAGACGACACCGTATGAATTATGGTTTGGGAAGCAACCTAAGCTGTCGTTTCTAAAAGTTTGGGGATGCGATGCTTATGTCAAGAAACTACAACCTGAAAAGCTCGAACCCAAGTCGGAAAAATGCGTCTTCATAGGATACCCTAAAGAAACTATTGGGTATACCTTCTACCTAAGATCCGAAGGCAAGATTTTTGTTGCCAAAGACGGACTCTTTCTAGAGAAAGAGTTTCTCTCTAAAGAAGTAAGTGGGAGGAAAGTAGAGCTTGATGAAGTATTACCTCTTGAACCGGTAAATGGCACAACTCAAGAAAATGTTCCTAAGGTGCCTGCACCGACTAGAGAGGAAGTTAATGATAATGATCAAGATACTTCTGATCAAGCTCCTACTGAAATTCGAAGGTCCACAAGGACACATTCCGCACCAGAGTGGTACGGCAACCCTGTCTTGGAAATCATGTTGTTAGACAACGGTGAACCTTCGAACTATGAAGAAGCGATGGCGGGTCCGGATTCCGACAAATGGCTGGAAGCCATGAAATCCGAGATAGGATCCATGTATGAAAACGAAGTATGGACTTTGACTGACTTGCCCGTTGAACGGCGAGCCATAGAAAATAAATGGATCTTTAAGAAGAAGACAGACGCGGATGGTAATGTGACCATCTATAAAGCTCGACTTGTCGCTAAGGGTTATCGGCAAGTTCAAGGGGTTGACTACGATGAGACTTTCTCACCGGTAGCGAAGCTAAAGTCCATCCGAATCATGTTAGCAATTGCTGCATTCTACGATTATGAGATATGGCAAATGGACGTCAAAACGACATTCCTTAATGGTTTCCTTAAGGAAGAGTTGTATATGATGCAGCCGGAAGGTTTTGTCGATCCTAAGAATGCTAACAAGGTGTGCAAGCTCCAACGCTCGATTTATGGGCTGGTGCAAGCATCTCGGAGTTGGAACATTCGCTTTGATGAGATGATCAAAGCGTTTGGGTTTACGCAGACTTATGGAGAAGCCTGCGTTTACAAGAAAGTGAGTGGGAGCTCTGTAGCATTTCTCATACTATATGTAGATGACATACTTTTGATGGGAAATGATATAGAACTCTTGGACAGCATCAAGGCCTACTTGAATAAAAGTTTTTCAATGAAAGACCTTGGAGAAGCTGCTTATATATTAGGCATCAAGATCTATAGGGATAGATCAAGACGCCTCATAGGTCTTTCACAAAGCACATACCTTGATAAGATTTTGAAGAAGTTCAAAATGGATCAGTCCAAGAAAGGGTTCTTGCCTGTTTTGCAAGGTGTGAGATTGAGCTCAGCTCAATGCCCAACCACGGCAGAAGAGATAGAAGAGATGAGTATCATCCCCTATGCCTCAGCCATAGGTTCTATTATGTATGCCATGCTGTGTACCAGACCTGATGTAAACCTTGCCGTAAGTTTGGTAGGAAGGTACCAAAGTAATCCCGGCAAGGAACACTGGACAACGGTCAAGAATATCCTGAAGTACCTGAAAAGGACTAAGGAAATGTTTCTCGTTTATGGAAGTGACGAAGAGCTCGTCGTAAAGGGTTACGTCGACGCTAGCTTCGACACAGAACTGGATGACTCTAAGTCACAAACCGGATACGTGTATATGTTGAATGGTGGAGCAGTGAGCTGGTGCAGCTGCAAACAGAGCGTCGTGGCGGGATCTACATGTGAAGCGGAGTACATGGCAGCCTCGGAGGCAACACATGAAGCAATATGGGTGAAGGAGTTCATCACCGACCTAGGAGTCATACCCAATGCGTCGGGGCCAATCAAACTCTTTTGTGACAACACTGGAGCTATTGCACTTGCCAAGGAGCCCAGGTTTCACAAGAAGACAAGGCACATCAAGCGTCGCTTCAACTCCATTCGTGAAAATGTTCAAGATGGAGACATAGAGATTTGTAAAGTACATACGGACCTGAATATAGCAGATCCGTTGACTAAACCTCTCCCTAGGGCAAAACATGATCAACACCAGAATTCCATTGGTGTTCGATTCATCACAATGTAACTAGATTATTGACTCTAGTGCAAGTGGGAGACTGTTGGAAATATGCCCTAGAGGCAATAATAAAAGTATTATTATTATATTTCTGTGATCATGATAATTGTCTTTATTCATGCTATAACTGTATTATCCAGAAATCGTAATACACGTGTGAATACATAGAAGATAATATGTCCCTAGTAAGCCTCTAGTTGACTAGCTCGTTGATCAACAGATAGTCATGATTTCCTGGCTATGGACATTGGATGTCATTGATAACGGGATCACATCATTAGGAGAATGATGTGATGGACAAGACCCAATCCTAAGCATAGCACAAAGATCGTGTAGTTCGTTTGCTAGAGCTTTTCCAATGTCAAGTATCTTTTCCTTTGACCATGAGATCGTGTAACTCCCGGATACCGTAGGAATGCTTTGGGTGTATCAAACGTCACAACTTAACTGGGTGACTATAAAGGTGCATTACAGGTATCTCCGAAAGTGTCTGTTGGGTTGACACGGATCGAGACTGGGATTTGTCACTCTGGATAACGGAGAGGTATCACTGGGCCCACTCGGTAATGCATCATCATTATGAGCTCAAGGTGAACAAGTGGTTGATCACGGGATCATGCATTACGGTACGAGTAAAGTGACTTGCCGGTAACGAGATTGAACAAGGTATTGGGATACCGACGATCGAGTCTCGGGCAAGTAACATACCGATTGACAAAGGGAATTGTATACGGGGTTGATTAATCCTCGACATCGTGGTTCATCCGATGAGATCATCGTGGAGCATGTGGGAGCCATCATGGGTATCCAGATCCCGCTGTTGGTTATTGACTGGAGAGTCGTCTCGGTCATGTCTGCTTGTCTCCCGAACCCGTAGGGTCTACACACTTAAGGTTCGGTGACACTAGGGTTATGAAGATATGTATATGCAGTAAACCGGAATGTTGTTCGGAGTCCCGGATGAGATCCCGGACGTCACGATGAGTTCCGGAATGGTCCGGAGGTAAAGAATTATATATAGGAAGTGCTGTTTCGGCCATCGGGACAAGTTTCGGGGTTATCGGTATTGTACCGGGACCACCGGAGGGGTCCCGTGGGCCCACCGGGTGGGGCCACCTGTCCCGGGGGGCCACATGGGCTGTAGGGGGTGCGCCTTGGCCTTCATGGGCCAAGGGCACCAGCCCTACTAGGCCCATGCGCCTAGGGTTTCCACCACGGAGGAGTCCAAGTGGTAGAGGGCACCCCGAGGTGCCTTGGGGGGGAGGGAAACCCTCCCCTAGCCGCCGCACCTAGGAGATCAGATCTCCTAGGCTGCGCACCACCCCCCCTTGGCCCTCCTATATATAGTTGAGGAGAGGGAGGACTTCATACCTCAGCCTTTGGTGCTTCCTCTCTCCCCGTTACGTCTCTCTCTCGTAGTATAGGCGAAGCCCTGCTACTGTGACGCCCTGCATCCACCACCACGCCGTCGTGCTGCTGGATCTTCATCAACCTCTCTTCCCCCTTGCTGGATCAAGAAAGGAGGAGACGTCATCCGTTCCGTACGTGTGTTGAACGCGGAGGCATCGTCCGTTCGGTGCTAAGATCATCGGTGATTTGAATCACGTCGTGTTCGACTACATCATCCCCGTTCTTTGAACGCTTCCGCTCACGATCTACAAGGTACGTAGATGCATCTAATCACTCGTTGCTGGATGGACTCCTAGATGGATCTTGGTGAAACCATAGGAAAATTTTTGTTTTCTGCAACGTTCGCCAACAAATTCGTGCAGTAGGAGATGCACTCTTCGGTCCGAAAGCCCCTGGCTATGCTTCCTTCTGGGCGTGACATGTTGCGAACGTATCCTTTGATGACACCATTCATCCTTTCGAACGGCATCATGCTGTGCAGGAACGTCAGCCCGAGTTGGATGATATCCTCCACTATATGGACCAGTAGATGCACCATAACGTCGAAGAATGCGGGCGGGAAGTACATCTCAAGCTCGCATAGTATCACCATGATCTCTTCCTGTAGCCTTCTGAGTTGCCTCACGCCAATCGACTTCCGAGAGATGACGTCGAAGAAGTTGCATAGGCCAAATAGCGTTTCACGGACGTGCGTGTCCATGATCCCACGGATTGCAACTGGAAGTATCTGCGTCATCAGCACGTGCCAGTCGTGAGACTTCATCCCGCTGAACTTCTACTTCGCTGGGTCTAGGTATCTGCTTATCTGCCCCGCATAACCGTAAGGAAGTTTTACTCCTAGGAGGCAGGTGAAAAACTGCTCGATCTCCTCCTGACTTAGAGTGAAGCACGCTGGAGGGTAGTCATTTCCGGTCTTCTTGGCCTTTTTGCCTTTGCGACGACTTTCTGTGTCCTGCTTCGCCTCATCATCATCATCATCATCATCATCATCATCATCATCATCATTAGCGTGAAGCTCCTGCCTGATGCCCATTGATTTCAAGTCTGCCCTTGCTTTCGGCCCATCTTTGGTCCTCTCTGGCATGTTGAGCAGGGTACCAAGCAGACTCTCGCACACGTTCTTCATGATATGCATGACATCAAGGCTGTGAGGCACACGGTGGATTTTCCAGTACGGCAAGTCCCAGAAAACAGACCTCGTTTTCCATACCTTCAGCAGCGGCTCTGGCGCCTTTCGCTTCTTTCCCGGCTCTGGCGCCTTTTGCTTCTTTCCCGGCAGTGGGCAGTCTTTCCAATTTTTCAACAACTTGTCTATTTCCTCGCCGCTCCTCGTACACGGGCGTTTTCGGGGTTCGGTTTCACCATCGAACAGATCCTTGCGTTTCCTCCACGGGTCATCGTCGCGAAGCCACCTTCGATGTCCCATGAACACGGTTTTCGAAGACCCGGGATCTCTATCTAGCTGGCGATACATTGTGTCATCCATGCACCTTACGCATCCAGAAAATCCGTGGACTACCTGCCCCGCGAGATATCCGTAACCGAGATAGTCGTGCACCGTCGTGAGCAGTGCGGCTCTCATAGGGAAATATTCTTTCTCTGCAGCGTCCCACGTATTGGCTGGCGTTTTCCACAGCGTGTCAAGCTCCTCTTTCAGCAGCCCCAGATACAGATTGATGTCGTTCCCTGGTTGTTTCGGCCCTTCAATTAGCATACTCATGTGAATGTACTTCCTCTTCATGCACAACCAGGGGGGGAGGTTGTACATCCACACAAACACAGGCCAGGTGCTATGTGTGCTTCTCTGGCTGCCAAACGGATTGACTCCATCGGTGCTCGCGCCCAGCACGATATTCCTTGGATCGTTCCCAAATTACGAGTCTTCGAAGTTCAACGCTTGCCACTGGCTCGCATCCTTAGGGTGACTCAGCATCTTGTCTTTTTTATCTATCTCCGGATCATTTGCGTCATCTTCTCGCTTCTTCTCCTCCCTATCCGCGTGCCAACGCAGGAGCTTTGCTACCTTAGGGTACGCGAAATAGCGCTACAGACGAGGAGTGATCGGAAAGTACCACACCACTTCTCGAGGAGCTTTCTTCCTCTTCTTGTATCGAGTGACGCCGCACACCGGACATATGGTAGACTCCGCGTGCTCGTCCCGATAAATGATGCAATTGTTCATGCACACATGGTATTTCACGTGCGGTAAATCGAGAGGACACACGATTTTCTTCGCCTCCTCGAAACTGGTCGGGCACTTGTTCCCCTTGGGAAGACGTTCGTTCCAGAATGACATGTTCTCGTCGAAGCATGCGTCGGTCATTTTGTGTTTTACCTTCATCTCCAGAGCCATGAGCGTTACTTTCAGGCGGGTATCCTCGGGCCTGCATCCTTCATACAATGGAGTAACCGCGTCTAACTCAAGTTGATCCATCTTGGCTTTCTCTCGGCGGCAGCTCTGGCGTTATCCGTCTGCTTGAGAAGCAGCTCTTGAATATGAGGGTCCTGCACCCAGCCCATTGATGGTCCAGCGTCGTCTGCTCCGCCGGCATCATCATCTTCATGATCATGCCCGTCGCCTGCTCCGGCATCTTCCTCATCATCATGTCCTGCATCTTCTACATGATGACTGTGTACAGCATCACCGTCATGATCATCTCTTGGGGATTCTTCGTCTTCTCGCCCGCCCGAGCCGCAGTGGTTGTCTTGCTGCCCTTCCTCATTTCTTGCCCGGCCCCCATGGACGACTTCGTAGTCATCTTCATCACCTTGCCACCGATAGCCATCCATGAAACCACGCAAGAGCAGGTGGTCCCGCACCTGCCCGGAATAAGGGTCCGCAATAAGGCTCTTCAGCTTGCATCTTCGACACGGACATCTTATCTCCATCTTGTTCTTTTGAAGCATCTCGGCCTTCGCGGACCTCAAAAACCTATTCACGATGCCTTCGGTCATCGTGCGGACCATGGTCGCCTGCGGGGTAGAGCAAAACGATATTTTAGAACCAAACAAAAATTTGGCATGACTTTCCCTAAAAATAGGACCAAAAAGAATGCTTAATGCCAAAATTCTCGCCGAAACGGAAATGAATCAACATTCCGGCAAAATATTGGCAACTATCGCATTTCAAATACCGGTACACCTCCAAACACAAACACATATGCAACACCACAAACATATGCAACACCACGAACATACATAGATCTAGTTAGGCCGTAAAATGTGCATGTGCACATTGTTGTAGGAAGAACAACATAAATATAGCTTCCCCCCTTACTTACCTATTAAAACAAGGTAATTTAACCACTTAATTTGAATGAATCTATGGTGGAAATGAGGTGAAAAAGAGGAGGCACCCGAGACAAGGAGGAGGTGGAGAGAATGAAGTGGGGAGAAAGTGAGTGTGGGTAGGAGAGGCTGTCCAAAATATCTTGTTGCTGCCCACTTACTAATGGCGCACCACTTGCATGGTGCGCCATTAGTAGTTACAACTACTAATGGCGCACTTCATCTGGATGCGCCATTAGTATGTTTGGACAGGCGCACTAGTTCAAATTTTTTTTTTGATACTAATGGCGCACCACTTGCGTGGTGCGCCATTAGTAGTTACAACTACTAATGGCGTACTTCGCCGGGATGCGCCATTAGTATGTTTGGACAGGCGCACTAGTTCAAAAAAAAATTCTACACTAATGGCGCACCCACTGCCTGGTGCGCCATTAGTAGTTACAACTACTAATGGCGCACTTAAGCAGGATGCGCCATTAGTATGTTTGGACAGGCGCACTAGTTCAAATTTTTTTTTGATACTAATGGCGCACCCTTTGCATCGTGCGCCATTACTAGTTTCAACTATAGTGGCGCATCAGAAGGTGGTGCGCCATTAGTATATACTAATGGCGCACCAACTTTCTGGTGCGCCATTAGTGTCAATCCCATCTATAGCCCTTTTTCTAGTAGTGAGGGGTTCTTGCCTGTATTGAAACGTGTGAGATTGAGCACGGCTCAATGCCCGACCTCGGGAGAAGATAGAGAAAAGACGAGTCTCATCCCCTATGCCTCAGTCATAGGGTCTATTATGTAAGCCATGCTGTGTACCAGACCTGATTGAACCTTGTCGTAAGTTTGGTAGGGAGGTACCAAAGTAATCTCGGCATGGAACCCTGGACAGCGGTCAAGAATATCCTGAAGTACCTGAAAAGGACTAAGGATATGTTTCTCATTTATGGAGGTGACGAAGAGCTCGTCATAAAGGGTTACATCAATGCTAGCTTCGACACAGATCTAGATGACTCGAAGTCACAAACCGGATACGTGTACATTTTGAATGGTGGGGTAGTCAGCTGGTGCAGTTGCAAGCAAAGCGTCGTGGCAGGATCTACATGTAAAGCGGAGTACATGGCAGCCTCGGAGGCAGCACATGAAGCAATCTGGATGAAGGAGTTCATCACCGACCTAGGAGTTATTCCCAATGCGTCGGGCCCGATGACTCTCTTCTGTGACAACACTGGAGCTATTGCCCTTGCCAAGGAGCCCAGGTTTCACAAGAAGAGCAGGCATATCAAGCGTCGCTTCAACTCCATTCATTATAATATTCAAGATGGATACATAGATATTTGTAAAGTGCATACAGATCTGAATGTCACAGATCTGTTGACTAAACCTCTTCCACGAGCAAAACATGATCAACACCAGAACTATATGGGTGTTCGATTCATCACAACGTAACTAGATTAGTGACTCTAGTGCAAGTGGGAGACTATTGGAAATATGCCCTAGAGGCAATAATTAAATGGTTATTATTATATTTCCTTGTTAATGATAATTGTCTGTTGTTCATGCTATAATTGTATTAACCGGAAATCATAATACATGTGTGAATACATAGACCGTAATATGTCCCTAGTAAGCCTGTAGTTGACTAGCTCGTTGATCAATAGATGGTTGTGGTTTCCTGACCATGGACATTGGATGTTGTTGATAACGGGATCACATCATTAGGAGAATGATGTGATGGACAAGACCCAATCTAAGCATAACACAAGATCATGTAGTTCGTTTGCTAAGAGCTTTTCTAATGTAAAGTATCATTTCCTTAGACCATGAGATTGTGCAACTCCCGGATACCGTAGGAATGCTTTGGGTGTACCAAACGCCACAACATAACTGGGTGGCTGCAAAGGAGCACTACAGGTATCTCCAAAAGTGTGTGTTGGGTTGGCACGAATCGAGACTGGGATTTGTCACTCCATATGACGGAGAGGTATCTCTGGGCCCACTCGGTAAAGCATCATCATAATGAGCTCAATGTTAATAAGGAGTTAGTCATGGGATCATGCATTACGGAACAAGTAAAGAGACTTGTCGGTAACGAGATTGAACGAGGTATGGGGATACCGACGATCGAATCTTGGGCAAGTAACATACCGGTGGACAAAGGGAATGGTATACGGGATTCATTGAATCCCAAACATCGTGGTTCATCCGATAAGATCATCATGAAACATGTGGGAGCCAACATGGGTATCCAGATCCCAATGTTGGTTATTGGCAGGAGAGATTTCTCGGTCATGTCTGCATGGTTCCAGAACCCGTAGGGTCTACAAGTTTAAGGTTCGGTGATGCTAGAGTTGTTATGGGAAATTGTGTGTGGTTGCCGAAGGTTGTTCGGAGTCCTGGATGAGATCCCGGACGTCACGAGGGGTTCTGGAATGGTCCGGAGGTAAAGATTTATATTTGGGAAGTCCAGTTTCAGTCACGGGAATGGTTTCGGGCGTTATCGGTATTGTACCGGGACCACCAAACGGTGTCCGGGGGTCCACCGGGTGAGGCCACCTGCCACAGTGGACTTAATGGGCTAAGCAAGGGTGGGAACCAGCCCGCTAGTGGGCTGGTGCACCCCCCAAGGGCCCATGGCACCTAGGGTTGGAAACCCTAGGGGGTGGGGGCGCCTCCCACCAAGCTTGGGGGGCAAGTCCCCCCTTGACCGCCCCCCTGTCAGTGTCAAAACCGGCGGATCTTGGGTAGGGGGTCCTGAACTATGCGTCTAAGGCTAATGGTAACATGAAGCTAGGGACACGATGTTTACCCAGGTTCGGGCCCTCTCGATGGAGGTAATACCCTACTTCCTGCTTGATTGATGTTGATGATATGAGTATTACAAGATTTGATCTACCACGAGATCAGAGAGGCTAAACCCTAGAAGCTAGCCTATGGTATGATTGTTGTTGTATCCTACGGAGTAAGCCCTCCGGTTTATATAGACACCAGAGGGGGCTAGGGTTACACAAAGTCGGTTACAGAGAAGGAGATCTATAATCCGGATCGCGAAGCTTGCCTTCCACGCCAAGGAGAGTCCCATCCGGACACGGGACGAAGTCTTCAATCTTGTATCTTCATAGTCGAATAGTCCGGCTGTCCGGATACCCCCTTATCCAGGACTCCCTCAGTAGCCCCTGAAACAGGCTTCAATGACGATGAGTCCGGCGCGTAGATTGTCTTCGGCATTGCGAGGCAGGTTCCACCTCCGAATACTCCAAGATAAATTCCGAACACATGGACCGTGTCCGACTCTGCAAGATAAATTCCATATACCAATGTAGAGAGAATAATAATCCACGAATCTAATCTCCTGATAGCTCTTTGAAAAGTGACATCATGCCATGGTCCGGTTTTTATTCGAACCGTTTTCTACAACCTGCTTCCGCGCATATCGCAGGCGGTTTCCTTGGCACGTCTTGTCAAAGCAGAGATCGTGTCCCCTTATCGCGGGATCTCCATCAATACGGGTATGGGTAACCCAACCCGCACCATCAATTGAGGCGCTTGGAAAATAAGTGATTTTGAGAGGCAAGTGGGGAGGCGCGCTTTTTGCATCACCTTTTATAAAGGGAAAAGGATCTCCCGTTTTCACCCACGCCTTCTTCCTCCTTTGCTCATCCGTTCTCGCACCCTCGAGCTCCAGCGCCCAAGTTCTCACCTTCTCCGTAGGACCGCAGCATGTCCGGAGCGGGAGGCAAGTGGATGGCCTCCTCTGTCACAGAGGAGGACATTACCAAACTTCGGGAGGCCGGATACCTGGCCGAGAGCATCGCGCATAGGCTTCCGGCAGAGGGACAGATTACCCCCACCCCAAAGTCTCGGGAGAGAGTAGTATTTCTCCCTCATTTCTTCCGCAGACTAGGATTTCCACTCCACCCATTTGTCCGCGGGCTCATGTACTACTACGGGCTAGATTTTCACGACCTAGCCCCAAATTTCGTCCTCAACATCTCGACGCTCATCGTCGTGTGCGAGGCCATCCTCCGCATCAAGCCCCACTTCGGCCTGTGGTTGAAAATCTTCTGCGTGAAGCCGAAGATCGTGAGTGGCCAACAGGCGGAGTGCGGAGGTGCCATGGTGGGAAGAATGCCCAACGTTACATGGCTTGACGGCTCCTTCGTGGAGACCGTGAAAGGGTGGCAATCAGGGTGGTTCTACATCACCGAGCCGCGTGACATCAACTGGGTGGCGGCACCCAAATTCAGATCCAGAATCCCCATGCGGCTCACTTCTTGGGAAAAGAAGGGCCTGGCCTGGGGCGAACCCACGAAGCTGACCAGACTCGAGATCTGCATCAGAAGTATGAGGGACAAGAAGATACAACTTGTCAACATGGTCCAGGTCATGCTCGTTCGCCGGATTCTCCCATGTCAAAGGCGGGCATTCGGTATGTGGGAGTTCGATCCGGCCGAACACCAGATGCTGCAGGAACTCTTCGACATGACGCACAAAGATGTCTGGAAGGTACTGTTCAAGGCCAGCGAAGCTCCTCCTCCTCTTTCCGAGGACCGTGGGCTCAGCCCAAAGCGCCTCGCTAGTCCGGTAAGTCCTATGAGTATTACAAGATGTTCCTTTTCCAGTACATTCGTGGGAGAATTTATGAGTCACCATGCTGACCAAACAGGATTGGGTGGAGATGGTGGAGCGGATTGACTGTATGGCTCCGTTGCCTGAGGAACAATATACGCAATCCTAGTGGAGATGCTGGTTCCGGCGCCTTACAAGGTGCCGGAGAAAAAGGCCGAAAAGAAGGCCACGGGGACCTGGAAGGGTCTCCGACGTGAGGCCGTGCCAGATGCCTCGCCAGAAGATGACGAGGGGCACTCCTCCCATGAAGGGGAGGAGAGAAAGAGGAAGGCCGCCTCAACTGAGGGGGCCGAAGGGTCCAAGAAGGCGGCCGCGGGGACCAGAAAAGGTCTCTGGCGTAGGGCTGTGATACAATCGTCATCCAAAAATGACGAGGAAGATGCCCCCCCCCCCCGATGCGGGGGGAAACATGAAGAAATGCCCCCTCCCTGTACTGGGGAGGAGAAGAAAAGGAAGGCCGCCCCGTCGGGGGAGGCCGGGACGCCGAAGAAGGGAAAGGCGTCCCTTCCAGATCACTCCTCAACACCTGCTTATAGCGATGAGGAGTGGCTGCCCAGGGGCAAGCCCCGGGCGAGGTCGTAAGTATCCGCATTCTATAATATCTTTTTGTGCGGCTTTGACCTTAGTCTTGCAATAACGCCGAACACGTATATGCAGTCCATCTGGGTCCAATATCAGGGTGTCCTCTTCGGAGGAGTCTCTGGGCGAGTCGGAGATGAATTCACTCCAGACGACCACCTTCCCGCGACCTGCGGATGACACCGAGGTGTTATCCCGAAGGATACCAGAGCAGGAGGCGACGGCTCCAGAGATGCCCCATGGCGAAGTCCCAGATGCGGGGCGCATGGGGGGTGAGACCCCCATGGAATATGCTGACGGGAGCCACAACAAGTCTGGCTCCCAGCCGGTTACTGCGTCCGAGCCTCGAAAGGCTCCGGATTCCAGGAGGCAGCCCCTCGTGAAGGAGAGCGAGCCGACCGTGCCGATGACCTCCGCCCAGCTGGAGGCATCGGATAATTTGTTGGAAGTGCTTCGAGGCGCTTCCATCGATGATGAGCACCATACTCTTATGAGTACGGTGATTGAAAGGGTTCGGTTCGCCAAGAGCGGATTGACCGAAGCCTGCACCAACCTACTAACAGGCTTTGAGGTAAGTAAAGAAAAAGTGTGAGGAAATATCATCCGATAGACAGTAGCCCCTGATACTCGGGTTGGTGTTCGGGAGAAAAAGCCAAACGGAGGGTCAACTGAAAAACCACAGGAAGCTAATAGTACTGGTCTATGTGAACAAACAGGCATTGCTGCTGACCGCCGCTGCACGCACGACTGAGGTTGCCGAACTCAAGCGCGAACTGGGGCAGGCCGAAGAAGAGTTCGGCCTCGTGAAGAAGCAGCTCGAGGAGAACAAAGGTAAGTGAAATCCCGTCCGTGTGTCGTATAGAGGAGAAAAAGTTGATGATGCTAACAAAAAGCATCATGGCTTTTGATAGGTACCGCGACCGAAGTTGCGGCCCTGAAGAAAGCGCTGTCCGCGGCCGAAGCCAAGGCGGCTACGGAGGGCACCGAGCGCGAGAAGCAAGATGCTCGGGTGGCAGAGGTACAGCAAGAGCTCCAGGAGCTCGGCAAGAAGTTCGAGTCCTTGGAGCATGACTTCAAGACGCAAGAGTCTGAGCTTGCGAAGGCCCTCCAGAGTGCGACAGATGCCAAGGCCGAAGCCCAAAAGGCCCTCCAAGTGATCCAGGTGGCCAAGAAGATAGCTGAGGGTAAGGCATTCTTTATGCAAAGCAAGCTTGTGGAGGAGTCATTTCTTTTACTTACACGACTTCGGAGATCTCCAGGGGCATTCGCAGATCTGCCACGCAGCATTTCGGATGCCACGGAGTTCTATCGTGCTGAAGAGGGGAGCTCAACGGAGAAGCTGTTCTGGTCCCAATACATTGGAACCGAACACCCAATGCCTCTAAATGACCAACTGAAACAATTGGTTGAACTCCACAATGCGGCCGAACTGGCCATGAAGGACCTTGCTACGTCTTGAGCTAGCGTTGGTTTTCCCGGAAGAGAAGAGGGCGATGCAGCAAGTGTAGCGTAAGTATTTCCCTCAGTTTTTGAGAACCAAGGTATCAATCCAGTAGGAGGCTCCTCAAAAGTCCCACGCGCCTACACAAACAAACTGAGAACTCGCAACCAACGCAATAAAGGGGTTGTCAATCCCTTCACGGCCACTTGCGAAAGTGAGATATGATAGAGATAGTATGATATATTTTTGGTATTTTATAATATAGATGCAAAAAGATAAAGATGCAAATAAAAGTAGACTGTAAGCAAATATGATAAAAGATAGACCCGGGGGGCCATAGGTTTCACTAGAGGCTTCTCTCGAGAGCATAAGTATTAAGGTGGGTGAACAAATTACCGTCGAGCAATTGATAGAAAAGCGAATAATTATGACGTTATCTAGGCATGATCATGTATATAGGCATCACATCCATAACAAGTAGACCGACTCCTGCCTGCATCTACTACTATTACTCCACACATCAACCGCTATCCAGCATGCATCTAGAGTATTAAGTTCATAAGAACAGAGCAACGCATTAAGCAAGATGACATGATGTAGAGGGATAAACTCATGCAATATGATATAAACCCCATCTTGTTATCCTCGATGGCAACAATTCAATACGTGTCTTACAAACCTTTCTGTCAGTGGGTAAGAACACCGCAAGATTCAACCCAAAGCTAAGCACTTCTCCCATGGCAAGTGTCGGTGTCAAAACCGGCGGATCTCGGGTAGGGGGTCCCGAACTGTGCGTCTAGGCGGATGGTAACAGGAGACGAGGGACACGATGTTTTTACCCAGGTTTGGGCCCTCTCGATGGAGGTAAAACCCTACTCCTGCTTGATTAATATTGATGATATGGGTAGTACAAGAGTTGATCTACCACGAGATCAGAGAGGCTAAACCCTAGAAGCTAGCCTATGGTATGATTGTTGTTCGTCCTATGGACTAAAACTCTCCGGTTTATATAGACACTGGAGAGGGCTAGGGTTACGCAGAGTCGGTTACAATGGGAGGAGATCTTTATATCGAATCGCCTAGCTTGCCTTCCACGCCAAGGAAAGTCCTATCCGGACACGGGACGAAGTCTTCAATCTTGTATCTTCATAGTCTGGGAGTCCAGCCAAAGGTCATAGTCCGGCCATCCGGACACCCCCTAATCCAGGACTCCCTCAATAGCCCCTGAACTAGGCTTCAATGACGAGAGTCCGGCGCGCAAATTGTCTTCGGCATTGCAAGGCGGGTTCCTCCTCCAAATATTTCATAGAAGATGTTAAACACAAGGATAGTGTCCGACTCTGCAAAATAAGCTCCACATACCACCGTAGAGAGAATAATACCTGAACAAATCTAATCTGCTGACATATTTCGTAGCGTGACATCACGCCACAGCAAAGCCTTTATTCAAATCATTTTACTGTTCCTCCTCAGTGCGTTTAGCGAGGCAGTTTCCTTGGCACGTCTTGTCAAAGCAGAGATCATGTCCCCTTATTCCAGGATTCTCATCAAAACGGGCGTGGGTAACCCAACCGCGCCATTAACCGCGGCGCTTGGGAGATAAGCGAGTTTTACTAGGCTGGTGGGGGCTTATAGTTTCGGCCGCCCATATAAGGGGATAAGGATCCACCCTTTCCATTTACGCCTTCTTCCTCCTTTGCTTATCCATCCCTGCGCACTCGAGCTCCAGCGCCCAAGTCCGCACTTCCCACCTCAACCTTTCTCCAATCATGTCCGGAGCAGGAGGTAGATGGATGGCCTCCTCCGTCACGGAGGGGCAAATCAAAAAGTTGAGGAAGGCCGGATACTTGTCTGACGACATCGCGCACCGGCTTCCAGACGAGGGGCAACTCATCCCCACCCCTGGGCCCCATGAGAGGGTCGTATTTCTCCCCCATTTCCTCCGGACTGGGCTTTCCTCTTCACCCGTTCGTCCGGGGGCTCATGCTCTACTACGGCCTGGACTTCCATGATCTGGCCCCGAACTTCATCCTCAACATCTCGGCGTTTATCGTCATGTGCGAGGCCTTCCTCCGCATCCAGCCTCACTTTGGCCTATGGCTGAAGATCTTCAGCGTCAAGCCGAAGGTCGTGGGCGGCCGCCAAGCGGAGTGCGGAGGCGCCATGGTGGGCAAGATAGCCAACGTTACATGGCTCGAGGGCGCCTTCATAGGGACCATCAAAGGGTGGCAATCGGGGTGGTTCTATATCACCGAGCCGCATGACCCTGAATGGGCAGCGGCCCCCGAATTCCGATCTGGCATCCCCACACGGCTCACATCTTGGAAAGAGACAGGCCTGTTGTGGGGTAGTCCGGAAGAGGTGACCGGACTCCAAACCTGCGTCCGAGACCTGGTGAACAAGAAGGTCAAGCTTGTCAACGTAGTCCAGGTCATGCTCTTCCGCCGGATCCTCCCGTGTCAACGACGGGCCTTCAATTTGTGGGAGTTCGACCTGGCTCAGCACCAGACTCTGTCCCGGCTCTTTGACACAAACCACGAGGACGCCTAGAAGGTGCTATTCAAGAGTTCCGAGGTCTCCCCTCCCGTCACCGAGGATCACGGATTCTGCGCCAGGCGCCAAGCCACCGAAGTAAGCTTGCTTTTGGTCCTCCACGGGACACTTGATTTTCATAGTTTGATTCGATGTAGGATCTAAACTCCTGCTCCTTTGACAGGACTGGAAGAGGACATCCGGACAGTTTGACTGTCCGGCCCCTTTGCCCGAAGGCCCAACAGACGCACGCTTGACGAAGCTGCTGGTTCCGGCACCTCACATGGTGCCGGAGAAGAAGGCCAAGAAGAAGGCCACGGGGACTCGAAAGAGTTCCCGGCGCCTGGTGGTGTCGGATTCATCGCCTGACAACCCCGAAGCACCCTCCTCCTCTGAGGATGAGGAGGAGGAAGAAGAAGAAGCCTCTCCCCCTCCAGTGGGGGGAGGAAAGAAAAGGAAGGCCGCCCCAACTGGGGAGGCCGGAGGGTCCAAGAAGGGGAGGACCCTTCTGCCGGACTACGCCTCCGATGCCGAAGACGGCGGGGAGGAATGGCCATCCAGGGTCAAGCCCCTGGCAAAATTGTAAGTATCCAGATACCAGAGTAAGTTGTGGCGCTCCTTTATTGTATAGTACCATCTGACGCCGAATTCAATCATGCAGTGCGCCCAAGGCTCAGCTTGGCGATTCGTCGAGCGGCTCCCTGGATTCATCGGATGTGAATAGCGCTTCACTTACGACGGCCTCCTCCCCTCTCCCTACGGATGGCGCCGAGGTGGAGTCCCAAAAGGGACTAAACCAGGAGGAGGTGGTCCTGGAGGCACCGCAAGGCGACCTCCCGGACTCCAGGCCCACGGGGGGTAAAGCCCCAGAGGGATCTAAGTCCGGCCCTGGGCCGGACACTGCTCCGGAACCAACAAAGGTTCCAGAGTCCGGTAGGCGGCGCCTTCGCACGAAAGGCACACCTACGACGCCGGCGGCCTCCGTCCAATCGGAGACGCCGGACAATTTGCTGGAGGTGCTTAACGGTGCCTCCATCGACGAGGAGCACCGCACTGTTATGAGTGCGGTGATTCAGAAGGTTCAGTCCGCCAAGAGCGGGCTGACAGAAGCCTGCACCAGCCTGCTAACAGGCTTCGAGGTATGTATTCAAAACATATAAAAATGTTACCGCATAGACAGTAGCTCCTGATGCTCAGTTCGGTGCTCGAAAGAAAAGCCGGACTGAGGATCTAAAAAGATATACGCAGGAGTCTAACATAAATATGTCGATATGGGAATGCAGGCTACGCTGCTGACCTCTGCCGCACTGACTGCGGAGGTCGACACATTGAAGCAGAATCTCGAGCGGTCCGAGAATGAGCTCGGCCGTGCCAAGAAGCAACTCGAGGACAAGGAGGGTATGTAATACCGTATGTAAATGTATATAGAAATACCTGGTTGCAAATAGTGACAGGACCAACGTGAATGTTGCAGGGGCCACAACTCAGGTGGCAACCCTGAAGGAAGCGCTTTCCAAGGCCGAAGACAATGCGGCCATGGAGCGCTCTGAGCGAGAGAAGCAATAGGCGTAGGTGGCGGAGGTGCGGCAAGAGCTTGATGCTCTTGTGAAAAAACATGAGAGGTTAGAGCTTGACACGAAGACTCGAGAGTCCGAGCTTTCCTCGGCACTTGAAAGCGCCAAATCTGCCAAGGCCGAAGCCCAAAAAGCCCTCCAGGAGATTGAGGCGATGAAAAAGATTGCGGCGGGTAAGGCATTCTTTATGCAAAGCAAGCATGTGAAAGTAAATTACCTGTTACTTAGCCGAATCCGGAGCTCTCCAGGAGCATTCGCAGATCTGCCCCGCAGTGTATCCGATGCCGCCGCATTCTACCGGGCCGAGGAAGGAAGCTGGACAGAGAAAGTGTTCTGGTCCCAGTATGCTGAGGCCGGACACCCGGTGCCTTTGAGCGACCAGCTGAAGCAGCTGGTCGAGCTTCATAAGGCAGCCGAACAGGCCATGAACGGCCTGATAGGCCGGCTGTGGCCTGGTGAGATCATGCCTTTGAGTTACTTTGGGCTGGTGCGGCGGCTGGTGGATGCCTGTCCACGGCTTGAAGTCATCAAGCGTTCCGTGTGTATCGAGGGCGCCCGTAGGGCTTTTGACCGTGCTAAAGTGCACTAGGGCAAGCTGGATGCTGAGAAGCTGGTGAAGGATGGGCCGCCGGAGGGAAAGGAGCATCGCAGGCCCGAGATGTATTATGAGGGCGTCCTGAAGGGTGCCCGTCTTGTGGCGGAGGAATGTACCATGGATGTAATTTTTGAGTAAACTCGCTCGTATTTATCCTGTGCGCTGAAAACTTGTTCATATGCGCTAAGCAATGCTTTTTGAAACTAAAATATTACTTTCTGTGCGGCCGTTTATGAAATCTGAGAGATGCAAGTCGTCGGCTTCTACCCCCATGTCCTGAGTGCTGGGGTGTTCGGGATAAACCTGAGCGCTCTTGTTCCCATTCTTGGGTCCATCTAGGCAGGTGCTCAGCACAACGAATAAGGCCATCGGACTTATAATGCTTTATCACTCTCACTTAGCCATAGAATTCTATAATTTTAAATTTCGGCGAAGCCCCTAGTATTCGGAAGACCGAGTTTGGGGCGCTATCCACGCCTAGGCCAGATAAATCCGGCTCCTCGCTCTAAGCGGCATAAGTCTTTAGGGACTCGAAAAACCTCGCGAACAGCGACCGGTCTCTCGCACTATCATGACAGTCAGTTTTAGCTTTCTCTACTTAGGTGTTAACCCAGCTCAACTGGGGCACAATCGCAGTAGTTCTCCCAGCGCTACCTTAGCCAATGTTGCGTCACGTAAGGTACCAAAACATGGGAGCCGGGCAAACCCAACTATTGACCCAAGACATGATTCGGAGCCGATGCATATAGTGCTATAAGTTCGGGGTGCCGCACTCATGAGAGTGTTCGGTCTTCTCACACCGTATTATGGGGTGCTTAAGCCCCCGGTGTATTGGCCGTACCAAAGTGTACGGTTGCATAATCTCATGACTGAACATATTTGTATAAAAATAAGTGAATACAATAATAGATAAGAGCTATGTATTGTTTATTAAAAAGGGCTGCTATGAAAGCAGAACGATACAAATAGTGCGATAAGCAAGAGAAGGGATTATTTGACATGTCCCCCTCCAGGGGCAAGCTGCGAGACTTTAAGTAAAACAGGTATTTAGCTCGTTATAGAGATCACCTGGACATTTCACGTGGCTTGTTGTCTCCCTGGCTGTTGCATCGTGTGTTCGGCGAGTGTATTGCCGGACAGGCCTTCCGAATGGTTGGGTCCTGAAAGTCTATAAAAAAGGAAACGACAGAATAGGGAGCCCCTAGTGCGGTTGAGCCACATTCTGGGCGTGCCATGGTTGTGCCCCTCCCCTTATGCCCATGGTATTTCCAGAGCGTAATTATGTACGCGTGGTACCGCTATCGCCATCTGGCGAGGTCTGGGGTTAGGGCCGCACTGCTATGCTTGCTCGGAACGTGCCAGCTGGTTTTGTTTTAGGTTACTTCGGGCGCGCTTGACGTTGTCCGGACGTTTAACACCCGGATTGGAGAATTGCCTTGAGAGGCTACTTTGTACATTTGCCGCCAGGGCCGCCGTGTGCTCCTTCGTTCGGGGAGAGCGTTCGGTGTTTCCATTGACCGTAATGACTCCGTGAGGGCCTGGCATCTTGATCTTGAGATATGCGTAGTGCAGCACCGCATTGAATTTTGTGAATGCGGTTCGTCCGAGCAGGGCGTGATAGCCACTGCGGAATGGGACTATGTCGAAGATTAACTCTTCGCTTCGGAAATTATCCGGGGATCCAGAGACCACTTCGAGTGTAACTGACCCTGTACAGCTGGCTTCTACACCTGGTATGACGCCTTTAAAGGTTGTCTTTGTGGGTTTAATCCTTGAGGGATCTATACCCATTTTTCGCACTGTATCCTGATAAAGCAGGTTCAGGCTGCTGCCGCCGTCCATGAGGACTCTAGTGAGGTGAAATCCGTCAATGATTGGGTCTAGGACCAACACGGCGAATCCGCCATGGCGAATGCTAGTGGGGTGGTCCCTTCGATCAAAAGTGATTGGGCAGGAGGACCATGGGTTGAACTTTGGGGCGACTGGCTCCAACGCATAGACGTCCTTGAGAGCACGCTTACGCTCCCTTTTGGGGATATGGGTTGTGTATATCATGTTCACCGTCCACACTTGCGGGGGGAAGCCCTTCTGTCCTCTGTTGTTCGGCGGCCGGGGCTCCTCCTCGTCATCGCTATGCAGCCCCTTGTCCCTGTTTTCGGCACTTAACTTGCCTGCCTGTTTGAACACCCAACAATCCCTGTTGGTGTGATTGGCTGGTTGTTCGGTGGTGCCGTGTATCTGGCACGAGCGATTGAGTATCCGGTCTTAAATGGATGGGCCCGGAGGGTTTCTTTTGAATGGCTTCTTCCGTTGACCGGGTTTAGAGCCTCGGATTCCGGCGTTAACTGCCATATCCTCAGTATTATCGCCGTTAATGCGGCGCTTGTGCTTGTTACGACGTGACCTGCCATTGTTGTCCTTGGTATCCGAGTTCCCAGGGCTCTTGGTTATGTTATTGCAGCGAGCTAGCCAGTTGTCTTCTCCCACGCAAAAGCAGGTCATTAGTGTCGTGAGGGCTGCCATAGATTTCGGCTTTTCCTGTCCTAGGTGCCGGGCAAGCCATTCGTCTCGGATGTTGTGCCTGAAGGCTGCAAGAGCCTCTGCGTCCGGACAGTCGACTATTTGATTTTTCTTGGTTAGGAACCGTGTCCAGAATTGTCTGGCCGATTCCTCTGGCTGCTGGATTATGTGGCTTAGGTCATCGGCGTCTGGTGGTCGCACATAAGTGCCCTGGAAGTTGTCAAGGAATGCGGATTCCAGGTCCTCCCAGCAACTAATTGACTCTGCTGGCAGGTTGTTAAGCCAATGCCGAGCTGGTCCTTTAAGCTTGAGTGGGAGGTATTTGATGGCGTGTAGATCATCACCACGGGCCATGTGGATATGAAGGAGATAATCCGTGATCCATACCGCGGGATCTGTTGTGCCATCGTATGATTCGATGTTTACGGGTTTAAAACCCTCGGGGATTTGATGATCCATTACTTCGTCTGTGAAGCATAGTGGGTGTGCGGCGCCCCTGTACTGGGCTATATCGCGACGTAGCTCGGATGAGCTTTGTCTGTTGTGTTCGGCCTAGCCGTGTTTATCATATCCGGCGTGACGGTTATCATCACGTGACGTGGGGCGCCCACGCGATCCGTAGATTGATCTTGTTTGCCTTGCCTTATCCTCCAATATGTCTCGCAGGTCTGTTGCGTTTCCCCGTGCTCTGGTATTTTTGGAGCGGCTCCGGGGTGCGGCTTGAGTTGAGGGCCGAAAGGCCTCTCTGTCTCGGCCACGGGGTGGCCGATCGGGCGCATCATACGCTGGTGATGTAGGTTTAGTTGCTTCCTCCTCTAGTTGGCGTAGCAGCCTGCGCTTTGGGTAGCTCTTGGAGGGGCGTTCGAGTCTATACTCTTCGGCCGCCAGGACTTCAGTCCATCTGTCGGCTAGCAAGTCTTGGTCAGCTCTAAGCTGCTGCTTATTTTTCTTGAGGCTGCTTGCCGTGGCCATAAGCCTGCGTTTGAAACGCTCTTGTTCGACGGGATCCTCTGGCACGACAAATTCGTCGTTGTCGAGGCTTGCCTCATCTTCGGAGGGAGGCATATAATTGTCGTCCTCAACCTCCCTGTCTGCCGCTCTCTCATGAGGGCTGGCTTTTCCGTCCTCCTGCGCTGAATCCAGCTGGAGGGGATTGTCTTCGGCACTGTCCAGGGTGTTGTTGTCTCCAGTGCTGGACTCGCCATTTTTGCTTTGGCGGGATTTAGAGCGGCGCCGCTGACGTCGGCGCTTGGGTTGCTTCTTGGAGGGGTCATCCTCCGTTTTTTCATCGCCATCCCCTGCTTTGGGGGTGTCCACCATGTATATGTCATATGACGAGGTGGCTTTCAAGTGCCCTATAGGTGCTGGTTCTTGGTCATCTCCTTCATCAGCGTCCATACCGTCGATGTCTTCGGAGTCGAAGTTGAGCATGTCGGTTAGGTCGTCGACAGTGGCTACGAAGTGGGTGGTGGGTGGGTTTCGAATTTCTTCGTCGTCTGCATCCCAACCTTGCTGACCATAGTCCGGCCAGGGCTCTCCTGACAAAGAGAGAGACTTTAGTGAATTCAGGGTATCACCAAAGGGCGATTGCTGAAAGACGTCTGCGGCGGTGAACTCCATGACCGGAGC
Organism: Triticum dicoccoides; assembly: GCF_002162155.2. Lineage (NCBI taxonomy): Eukaryota > Viridiplantae > Streptophyta > Magnoliopsida > Poales > Poaceae > Triticum > Triticum dicoccoides. The sequence continues at coordinate 21,067,037 of NC_041382.1, forward strand.
CCAATCGGGTTCGATCGGAAGGGGTGCAGAAGATTCGGAGTCCGGAAAGGAGTCCGGCACCTTGGAGTCACAAGCCTCGCAAAGGACTAGGCTGGTATTCGGCTCTATCGCCGTAGAGATTGCGGCTCTTGGGGCGGTGTCCAAGCGTCCGTCCCCGAATGGCGCAATCGGCTCCGAGCTAATGCTCAGGGCGGACACCTGAGTGGCGCCCTGGGCGCTGTCCGGCGGCAGAGCTAGATCATGCCCATCGTGACAGTGCGGCGCGCTCGGCCGTGGCTCGAATCCGTCGAAGATCAAGTCTCCGCAGATATCGGCCATGTAGTTTAAGCTTCCAAACCTGACCTGATGGCCAGGGGCGTAGCTTTCGATCTGCTCCAGATGGCCAAGCGAGTTGGCCCGCAGTGCGAAGCCGCCGAATATGAAGATCTGTCCGGGGAGAAAAGTCTCGCCCTGGACCGCGTCGTGGATGATGATCGAAGAAGCCATCAGGCCTAAAGGTGACGACACAGAGGAACTCTCAATGAAAGCAGCAATGTCGGTGTCAAAACCGGCGGATCTCGGGTAGGGGGTCCCGAACTCTGAGTCTAGGCGGATGGTAACAGGAGACGAGGGACACGATGTTTTTACCCAGGTTCGGGCCCTCTCGATGGAGGTAAAATCCTACTCCTGCTTGATTAATATTGATGATATGGGTAGTACAAGAGTTGATCTACCACGAGATCAGAGAGGCTAAACCCTAGAAGCTAGCCTATGGTATGATTGTTGTTCGTCCTATGGACTAAAACTCTCCGGTTTATATAGACACCGGAGAGGGCTAGGGTTACACAGAGTCGGTTACAATGGGAGGAGATCTTCATATCGAATCGCCAAGCTTGCCTTCCACGCCAAGGAAAGTCCTATCCGGACACGGGACGAAGTCTTCAATCTTGTGTCTTCATAGTTTGGGAGTCCGGCCAAAGGTCATAGTCCGGCCATCCGGATAGCCCCTAATCCAGGACTTCCTCAGCAAGAAAGATCAATCTAGTAGGCCAAACCAAACCGATAATTCGAAGAGACTTGCAAAGATAACTCAATCATACATAAAAGAATTCAGAGAAGATTCAATTAATATCCATAGATAAATCTGATCATAAACCCACAATTCATCGGATCTCGACAAACACACCTTAAAAAGAGATTACATCGAATAGATCTCCACAGGAGAAGGGGAGAACATTGTATTGAGATCCAAAAACAGAGAAGAAGCCATCTAGCTAATAACTATGGACCCGTAGGTCTGTGGTAAACTACTCACAACACATAGGAGGGGCAAGGATGTTCATGTAGAGGCCCTCCATGGTCGATTCCCCCTCTGGCAGAGTGCCGGCGAAGGCTCCAAGATGGGGTCCCGCGAATACAGAAGGGTACAGTGGTGGAAATTGTGTTTCGTGGTGCCCCCGGATGTTTTCGGGGTCCGTAGGTATATATAGGAGGAAGAGGTACGTCGGTGGACGCCCGAGGGGCCCACGAGACAGGGGGCGTGCCCTACAGGGTCGGGGGGGGGGCGCCCTCCTATCTCGTGGAGGCTCCGGTTGTTTCTTGACTTGCACTCCAAGCTCTCCGCATCTTGTTCGTTCCAAAAATCACGTTCCCGAAGGTTTCATTCCGTTTGGACTCCGTTTGATATTCCTTTTCTTCGAAATACCGAAATAGGCAAAAAAACAACAATATGGGCTGGGCCTCCGGTTAGTAGGTTAGTCCCAAAAATGATAAAGATGTATAAAATAAAGCCCATAAACATCCAAAACAGGTAATATAATAGCATGGAACGATCAAAAATTATAGATACGTTGGAGACATATCAAGCATCCCCAAGCTTAATTCCTGCTCGTCCTCGAGTAGGTAAATGATAAAAAGAGAATTTTTAATGTGGAATGCTACCTAGCATAATTCTCAATGTAATTTTATTTAAAGTGGCATGAATGTTCAGATCCAAATAATACAAAATAAAAGTTAATATTGACATAAGAAATAGTAATACTTCAAGCATACTAAGAAAAGTAATCACGTCTTCTCAAAATAACATGGCTAAAGAAAGTTATCCCTACAAAATCATATAGTCTGGCTGTTGCTCTATCTTCATCACACAAAGTATTTAATCATGCACAACCCCGATGACGAGCCAAGCAATTGTTTCATACTTTAATAATCTCAAACTCTTTCAACTTTCACGCAATACATGAGTGTGAGCCATGGACATGCACTATATGTGGAATAGAATGATGGTTGTGGAGAAGACAAAAAAAGGAGAAGATAGTCTCACATCAACTAGGCGTATCAACGGGCTATGGAGATGCCCATTAATAGATATCAATGTGAGTGAGTAGGGATTGCCATGCAATGGATGCACTAGAGCTATAAATATATGAAAGCTCAACAAAAGAAAACTAGTGGGTGTGCATCCAACTTGCTTGCTCATGAAGAACTGGGGCATTTTGAGGAAGCCCATCATTGGAATATACAAGCCAAGTTCTATAATGAAAAATTCCCACTAGTATATGAAAGTGACAACATATGGGACTCTCTATCATGAAGATCATGGTGCTATTTTGAAGCACAAGTGTGGAAAAAGAGATAGTAGCATTGCCCCTTCTCTCTTTTTCTCTCATTCTTTTTTTTATTTTTTTCCTTTTTTTCTTTGGCCATAACCCTTTTTTTCTTTTTGGACTTTCTTTTTTTTTCTTTTTGTAAAGTCCGACGTCTCATCCCGACTTGTGGGGGAATCATAGTCTTCATCATCCTTTCCTCACTGGGACAATGCTCTAATAATGAAGATCATCACACTTTTATGAATTTACAACTCAAAGCTAGAACAAGATATGACTCTGTGTGAATGCCTCCGGCGGTATACCGGGATATGCAATGAATCAAGAGCGACATGTATGAAGATTATAATGGTGCCTTTGCCACAAATACGATGTCAACTACATGATCATGCAGAGAGCAATATGACAATGATGGAACGTGTCATAATAAACGGAACGGTGAAAAGTTGCATGGCAATATATCTCGGAATGGCTATGGAAATGCCATAATAGGTAGGTATGGTGGCTGTTTTGAGGAAAGTATATGGTGGGTGTATGGTACCGTCGAAAGTTGCACGATACAAGAGAGGCTAGCAATAATGGAGGGGTGAAAGGGTGCGTATATCCATGGACTCAACATTAGTCAAAAGAACTGATATACTTGTTGTAAAAATTTAGGAGTTATCAAAAACCAAAGCACTACACGCATGCTCCTTGGGGGATAGATTGGTAGGAAAAGACCATCGCTCGTCCCCGACTGCCACTCATAAGGAAGACATTCAATAAATAAAATTGTGCTCCAACTTCATCACAAAGCGGTTCACCATACGTGCATGCTACGGGAATCACAAACTTCAACACAAGCATTCTTTAAATTCATAATCACCCAACTAGCATGACTTTAATATCACTACCTCCATATCTCAAAACAATTATCAAGTACCAAATTGATCATAGCATCCAATTGACTTTCTATGATAGTTTTTATTATACCCAACTTGGATGCTCATCATTCTAGGACCAAATTTGTAACCAAAGTAAATACCATGATGTTCTAAGAGACTCTCGAAATAATATAAGTGAAGCATGAGAGACTAGCAGTTTCTATAAAATTAATCCACCACCATGCTCTAAAAGATATAAGTGAAGCACATAGAGTATTATAGCAAATTCTAATCAAATAGGCTTCTCCCAAAAGGTGTGTTACAGCAAGGATGATTGTGTTAAACTAACAAGCAAATACCAATATAATACACGATGCTCCAAGCAAAACGCATATCATGTGGCGAATAAAAATATAGCTCCAAGTAAAGTTACCAATGAACGAAGACGAAAGAGGGGATGCCTTCCCGGGGCATCCCCAAGCTTAGGCTTTTGGCTATTATTGAATATCTTGGGGTGCCTTGGGCATCCCCAAGCTTAGGCTCTTGCCACTCTTTATTCCATAGTCCATAAAAGCTTTACCCAAAACATGAAAACTTCACGACACAAAACTCAACAGGAAATCTTATAAGCTCCGTTAGTGAAAGAAAACAAAATCACCACATAAGGTACTGTAATGAACTCATTATTTATTTATTTTGGTGTTAAACCTATTGTATTCCAACTTCCTTATGGTTTATAAACTTATTTATTAGCCATAGATGCATTGAAATATGCAAACAACAGACGAAAAACAGAATCTGTGAAAAATAGAACAATCTGTAGCTATCTGTAACTAACGCAAACTTCTGGAACTCTAAAAATCCCACCAAAATAGGACGTACTGGACAATTTGTTTATTGATCAGCAGCAAAAAGAATCAAAGCAAAAGCACGTTTCTGTGATTTATTGAATATTTTATCATGAGCATAAAGTTTCTGTTTTTCAGCAGAATCAAATCAACCATCATCAAAGTTTATCCTATAGGTTCTACTTGGCACAAACACTAAACAAAAGATAAAAACACATCTAAACAGAAATTCAAAACAAAATTTAACACTAAAAAGGAACAAAAACAAAGAAAATAAATAAAATTGGGTTGCCTCCCAACTAGCGTTATCGTTTAACGCCCCTAGCTAGGCATAAAAGCGAAGATAGAACTAACGAGTGCCATCTTTGGCACTATAGATTCATAAGTAGCACGCATGATAGATTCATAAGGTAATTTGACTTTCTTTCTTGGAAAGTGCTCCATGCCTTTCTTTAAGGGAAATTGGACTCTAATGTTCCCTACTTTCATATCGATAATCGCACCAATCGTTCTAAGGAAAGGTCTACCAAGAATAATAGGGCAAGAAAGATTGCAATCTATATCAAGAACGATAAAATCTACGGGCACCAAATTTCTATTTGCAACAATAAGAACATCATTGATCCTTCCCATAGGCTTTTTAATGGTGGAATCCGCAAGGTGCAAATTTAAAGAGCAATCTTCAAAATCATGAAAACCTAGAATATCACATAAAGTTTTCGGAATCGTGGAAATACTAGCACCCAAGTCAAACAAAGCAAAACACTCATAATCTTTAATTTTAATCTTTATAGTAGGTTCCCACTCATCATTAAGTTTTCTAGGTATATAAACTTCCAAATTTAATTTTTCATCATAAGATTGCATCAAGGCATCAACGATATGTTTGGTAAAAGCTTTGTTTTGACTATAAGCATGAGGAGAATTAACAACAGATTGCAACAAGGAAATACAACTTTTTAAAGAGCAATTATCATAATCAAATTCCTTGAAATCCAAGATAGTAGGTTCAACATTATTAGAAGTTGAGTATTCTCCAATCTCTCTTTTACCAAATTTAGCATTATGATCTAAAGACTCCGAATTCTTGGGACGCCTTCTAGGCAAAGTTGATTCATCATCAGTCCCATAATCATCAAAATTCATATTGCAAAACATAGATCTAATAGGAGACGCATCAATAACTTTAAGATCCTCATCATTATTTTCACGTAATTTTTCTGGTTTAGTGGCCATCTTATTGACTAAGGTGGCTTGCTTATCAGAAATTTTGGCTATAGCATTTTCAAGCCGGGTAATTTGAGCGTTGACACCATAGAATTCTTTATTCATATCATCAAGCTCTTTGTTCATAAAACCCAAAAAACTTTTTTGTTCCTTAAGCTCTCTTCTAAAGAAATTATTATGCTCAAATTGCAAATTCATAAAGCTTCTAATATTTGATTCAATCTCATCCATCCTTCTGAGAAGGTGGTCAGGACCTTTAGGCAAAGCCATAATGACAAACAGGCACACACGGGCAACGGAAAAAGGCAAGCGAAAGGAGAGGAGAAGATTGGGAAAGAGAGGGCGAATAAAACGGCAAGGGTGAAGTGGGGGAGAGGAAAACGAGAGGCAAATGGCAAATAATGTAAATGCGAGGGAGATGAGTTTGTGATAGGTACTTGGTATGTCTTGACTTGAGCGAAGACCTCCCCGGCAACGGCGCCAGAAATACTTCTTGCTACGTCTTGAGCTAGCGTTGGTTTTCCCCGAAGAGGAGAGGGTGATGCAGCAAGTGTAGCGTAAGTATTTCCCTCAGTTTTTGAGAACCAAGGTATCAATCCAGTAGGAGGCTCCTCAAACGTCCCACGCGCCTACACAAACAAACTGAGAACTCGCAACCAACGCAACAAAGGGGTTGTCAATCCCTTCACGGCCACTTGCGAAAGTGAGATCTGATAGAGATAGTACGATATATTTTTGGTATTTTATAATATAGATGCAAAAAGATAAAGATGCAAATAAAAGTAGATTGTAAGCAAATATGATAAGTGATAGACCCGGGGGCCATAGGTTTCACTAGAGGCTTCTCTCGAGAGCATAAGTATTACGGTGGGTGAACAAATTACGGTCGAGCAATTGATAGAAAAGCGAATAATTATGACGTTATCTAGGCATGATCATGTATATAGGCATCACATCCATAACAAGTAGACCGACTCATGCCTGCATCTACTACTATTACTCCACACATCGACCGCTATCCAGCATGCATCTAGAGTATTAAGTTCATAAGAACAGAGCAACGCATTAAGAAAGATGACATGATGTAGAGGGATAAACTCATGCAATATGATACAAACCCCATCTTGTTATCCTCGATGGCAACAATACAATACGTGCCTTGCAACCCTTTCTGTCACTCGGTAACAACACCGCAAGATTTAACCCAAAGCTAAGCACTTCTCCCATGGCAAGAAAGATCAATCTAGTAGGCCAAACCAAACCGATAATTCGAAGAGACTTGCAAAGATAACTCAATCATACATAAAAGAATTCAGAGAAGATTCAATTAATATCCATAGATAAATCTGATCATAAACCCACAATTCATCGGATCTCGGCAAACACACCGCAAAAAGAGATTACATCGAATAGATCTCCACAAGAGAGGGGGAGAACATTGTATTGAGATCCAAAAAGAGAGAAGAAGCCATCTAGCTAATAACTATGGACCTGTAGGTCTGTGGTAAACTACTCACAACTCATAGGAGGGCCAAGGATGTTGATGTAGAGGCCCTCCATGGTTGATTCCCCCTCCAGCAGAGTGGCAGCGAAGGCTCCAAGATGGGATCTCGCGGATACAGAAGGTTACGGTGGTGGAAATTGTGTTTCGTGGTGCCCGGGGTCCGTAGGTATATATAGGAGGAAGAGGTACGTCGGTGGACGCCCGAGGGGCCCACGAGACAGGGGGCGCGCCCTCCTATCTCGTGGAGGTTCTGGTTGTTTCTTGACTAGCACTACAAGCTCTCCGGATCTTGTTCGTTCCAAAAATCACGTCCCCGAAGGTTTCATTCCGTTTGGACTCCGTTTGATATTCCTTTTCTTTGAAATACTGAAATAGGCAAAAAAACAGCAATATGGGCTGGGCCTCCCGTTAGTAGGTTAGTCCCAAAAATGATAAAGATGTATAAAATAAAGCCCATAAACACCCAAAACAGGTAATATAATAGCATGGAACAATCAAAAATTATGGATACATTGGAGACGTATCAGACCTCATAGTCCAGATGTGGCCTGGCGAGCCCCTGCCCAGCAGCTACTTTGGCCTGATAAAGCGGATGGTGAATGTCTGTCCGCGGCTAGAAGTTATCAAGCAGTCAGTCTGTATTCAGGGTGCCCGACGGGCCTTTGCCCGAGCGAAGATGCATTGGGCCAAACTGGATGCTGAGAAGCTCGTGAAGGACGGACCCCCGGAGGGTAAGGAGCATCGCTACCCCGAAAAATATTATGATGGCGTTATGAAAGGCGCTCGTCTTGCGGAAAATGAATGTCCCAAGAACATAACCTTTGAGTGAATGTACTCATGTCGTCTTTGTAATATGAGAACGAGTTTGTTTGCGCTATATAATGCTTTGTTTGATTTAAAATATTACCTTCTCTGCGGCCATTTATCAAAATCTGAAAGTAGGCCAGTCGTCGGCTTCCGCCCCCTCGTAACTAGTACTTGGGTGTTCGTGGAAAACCCAAACACTCTTTATCCAAATTCTTGCTCCTTTAAGGAGGTGTTTAGCGCAGCGAATAAGGCAACCGGACTATTCGGCTTTATAACTCTCACTTGGCCATAGAAGTCTATAATTTTAAATTTCGGCGAAGCCCCTAGTATTCGGAAGGCCGAACTGGGGCGCTATACGCGCCTAAATCGGGCAAGGCCGATTCCTCGCCTTAAGCGGAAAAAATCTTTAAGGATTCAGTACCTCGCGAACAGCGACCAGCTCTCGCCGCATCATGATGGTCAGTTTTCGGCTTTCTCTACTGAGGTGCTCGTCCGGAAGAACCGGGACACAACCGCAGTAGTTCTCCCTGCGCTACCTTAGCCAATATAACGGAACGTAAGATACCAAAACAAGGGAGCCGGGCTAACCCAACTATTGACCCAAGACATGATTCAGAGCTGATGCATATAATGCTATAAGTTCGGGGTTCCGCACTGTCGAAAGTGTTCGGACTTTTCTTGCCATATTATGTGGCTGGATAAGAAGCCCCTGGAAAACTGAGCGTACCAAAATGTATGGATGCAACGTTAAATAGATATTCAAGGGAAAATATGAAGATATTAGCAAGAAGCTGACGCTATTATGCCCTTTCACATTGTTATTTGTATAATACATCAAGGCGTATGTTTACAATTGATGCCTTAAGCGAAAACAAATAGGACCATTTGACATGTCCTATCCAAGGGCAGGCTGTATGCAGGTATGTAAAACAGGTATAACAATCATTAACAGAGACCACCTGGGTACTCCCTTGTGCGCAAAGCCTCTTGCCTCCTTGGTGTTCCCTCCTGTAATGAGTCCGGTTATCCGATCTCTCTGAAGGGGCTGCCCGAAAGTAGGGTCCTGAAAGAAAAAAGGAAAAATGGTATGCGGGCTTCATGGCGGCTGAACCGCACTGCAGGCCGCATTGTCGTCTCGCCTCCACCTATGCCCATGGTATTTTAAGCGCGTATTTGTGTACGCGTGGCATGAACGCCGCCTGAATGGGGCTGGGGTGGAGGCCGGATTGCTAATCGATCTCCTGGCGTGCCTGACGGTCCTGTTGCGGGGTGCTCCGGACTCGCTTGACGGTGCTCGGGGTTGTCGTTGCCGAATTGGCTATTTGTCGAAGGAGGCTACTTTGTACTTCTGCCATGAGGGCCGCAGTGTGCTATTTCGTACGGAGGGAGCGGTCTGTGTTTCCATTGACTGTTATAACCCCACGAGGTCCTGGCATTTTGAGCTTGAGGTATGCATAGTGTGGTACCGCATTGAATCGAGCAAACGCGGTTCGTCCAAGTAGTGCATGATAGCCACTACGGAAAGGTATGATATCGAAGATTAACTCCTCGCTTTGGAAGTTATCTGGAGATCCGAAGACCACTTCCAGTGTTATTGAGCCCGTACAGCGGACCTCTACCCCTGGAATTACACCCTTGAAGGTGGTTTTGGTGGGTTTGATCCGTGACGGATCGATGCCCATTTTGTGCACTATGTCTTGATAAAGCAGGTTCAGGCTGCTGCCACCGTCCATGAGGACTCGTGTGAGGTGGAATCCGTCGATGGTTGGGTCAAGGACCAATGCGGCTGAGCTGCCGTGACAGATGCTGGTGGGATGGTCTCTATGATCAAAGGTGATTGGGCAGGATGACCATGGGTTGAACTTTGGGGCGATGGGCTCCATCGCATAGACGTCCCTAAGTGCATGCTTTCGCTCCCGTTTGGGGATGTGAGTGGCATAGATCATGTTCACCGTTTTCACCTA